>NC_140498.1:73468221-73885721 GCF_964271855.1 Acomys minous
ATGGAGGGAGTTAGGTGAGGGAAGGACTCAGTGAAAGGGTAAGTGCTTTGGTGTCACATGTCACATGACACCCACTGGAGTTTGAGTCACTTCTCTCTAGTTCCTGACTAACGCGTTTATAGTCCATGCCTGCTCCCGGAAAGCAAGAAACCTCGGTTCGCCCCGCCATGGCCTACCTCAGCTATTCCTAAGGTCAGGCCTTCTCTGACCTTCACTTTGCCCAGCATGAAAGTAGCCCAGGCCTGCAGGTGCCCACCCCCAACCCCTCACCAGACCACCAGGCCCCGGTGGCAACAACAGCCAAACGACATCCGACCGAGCAATCCAGGCGACTCCTGGAACCCGATGCCCCTTGCGGAGCACAGGTCGGAGGGCTGGGAAGGGAGAAAGCATCTGTGGGGGTCACCCAGTGACCCATCACGACCCCGCCCCTCCAGCTACCCGGCCCCACCCTGCACGGCGCAACCCGCGCAAGCAGCGAGGAGAATCCTCCGCAAAGCCAAGCGTACGTACATCGGGCGGGCTGTGCGCCGAGCCGGGGCGGCCCCCGTGCGCTCCGCTTCGCTGCCTGCTGCCTCCGTTCTGCTGGGGCGACCCCCATCCGCTGCCGCCCGATGGGGACGGCGACCGGCTCCCGCTGGATCGCTGGCTGCCTGTCTTCCGCCCGTCATCTCGATGTTTGGGGCTCAGCCTGGGAGAGCGGAGGAGTGGGGGGAAGCCCCCTCTGCAGGCGACCTGATTCCCAGCCCGAGCGAGCCAGCCTTGCACTGCCTCGACTTCCCACTTAGGCTCTTCCTCCAGGTGTGCATCAGCTTGCCTCTGGCTGATGAACTTTGGTTCTGAGCACTGGCCCCGCACCTCAGCCCTTAGGGTCGCAAACTTCTCTCCATCCTCGTGTTAAACCAAATACTTTTTTTTTTTTTTTGAGACAGTCTCGTGTAGCTCAGGCTGGCCTTCAACTCCACAGCTAGTCTAGAATGACCTTGAATTTCTGATCCCCGCCTCCTTCCATCTTTAAAGTACTAGCATTGTAGTGTGTAGGGGGGTGGGGTTTCGGGGGGAGGGGTTGCCAAACCTAGAGCTTAGTGCTCACCAGCCTGCCGCGAAGAATCGCCTTTTGAACCCGCCCCAGGGTTCAGCCTACCTGCTGGGTGATCCGGAATCGCTGTAGTGCGAGGACATGGAGGGGCTGTGAGAACTGACGCTGCTACGGTGGTGAGACCTTCGGCCCGGAGGAGACTCAGTGTGAGGCCTGGTGTGGGCAAGGGAACGGAGGGGTGTGGGTGAAAGGGTCAAAGGGCAGAAAGGATGGATGGCAAGGGGCACGGGTTCCACCAGTCCTAAGTGGCCATTGGCTCACTGGGCTTCCTCGGCGAATCTTTTTTTTTTTTTTTCCCGAGACAGGGTTTCTTTGTGTAGCCTTGGCTTTCCTAGACTCGCTTTGTAGACCAGGCTGGCCTCGAACTCACAGCGATCCGCCTGCCCCTGCCTCCCGAGTGCTGGGATTAAAGACATGCGCCACCAAGCCTGGCTTCTCTGCGAATCTTTTTATTTATTTTTTTTATTCTTTGGTTTTTTGAGACAGGGTTTTTCTGTGTAGCCTTGGCTGTCCTGGACTCACTTTGTAGACCAGGCTGGCCTCGATTCTCTGAGAATCTTAACTTGTCTGTCTAGCACGATTAGGGAGCTACCCTTTTTGGTTTGAGGTTAAGTTTAAGAGGTTAGTTTTGGGGTGCTAAAAGGCTAGGTTTGGAGGGCAGAGGGTGTGCTTACCTCTTGCGCTCTTTGTTTTTTTCCTTTCTTTTGCTCTTGAGGCTTCGAGATCTGCAGGAAGCAAAGACCCCAAATCTGAGTACAACGGAGGACCCGAGAGTGAGCATGGAGCGCTGGAGCCCCGCTGAGCTCAGGCGCAGAGCTAGGATTTGCTCTTCTCTCTGAGCCCTGAACCTCCCTGGCTGAGAGGACTCTAACCATCTCACCCCATAGGGTACAGCCAGGCTTCATGAAGAGGGGTGTGTATGCACGTGGTGCTGGGGGGCACTTAAGCAGGAGCTCTGCCACCGAGCTCTGCCCACACTTTCACCTTCCGCTTTTCATATCGACATTGTGTGAGCTCACTCCATCTCCCATCCCCCTCTGATACCACCAAATCCTTTCAAATCCGGAACAAATATAACAAACACCGAAATGTACTTCCTACAAAAGAAAAGGAGAGAAAAAAAAACCCGAATAGGAAACGATGGGGGTGGGGGTGGGGTGGGTGGGAGCAGCTCGGCTTGTTTTGGGCTTCAGTTTCGCCAGTAGCTGATGTTGCAGTTATCATCCTGGTAAGAGGGGCTGTACATAGGGCGGTGGCCACTAGGGGGCAGAAGAGGCACACGCTACCCATCCATCTTGGGAGGGAGCGAGGAGGGCAGAAGCGGGAAATTGGGGAAAAATATAAAGTGTAGAATGGAAGAGTTGTTTAGGCTTTTCTAAACAAACGGCCTTCAGTAAATTCCACCAAGGGTAGGGCCCGCAGACTCTGCGCCTGCTCAGGGCTACAGGGAGAGGGAATCTGGCTCCCAGGGTAAGGGTGCAACTGGCTCACATCTTTTGATGAGTTTTCTACTAGTTTATGCCTGGGTCCCCTTTTCCTCCAGGCATCCCTGAGGGCAGCACCATGGCCTGGCAGTCAGGCCTGTAGAGAGCTAGCAATTTATATGCCAGAAACTCCATCTTAGCCACAGCCTGGCCACCCCTTCCACCCGCCCCTCTAACTCCCTCCCCCCCAGCCCCCCACCCCCGTCCGCCCACCTTCTACACTCTAAGGCACCCCAGTTCACAGAGATGCTTTGGCCTGGCACGCCCCTTTCCCTGCAATTCAGGCTCCCGGATGCTTCCATCTTCCAAGAGAGCACCTCCAGACACTCTCTCTGGACACAGGACTTGCAGTTCTTTCTGGAAATTCTTGGGGGCTTTTACATGGAAGCTGAACGGAGGCAGGCAAAGGCTAGAAGCATCGCAAAAGGCCCGGCGGGCGTGGTGGGGCACGCTTTTAATCCCAGCACTCGGGAGGCAGAGGCAGGCAGATCCCTGTGAGTTCGAGGTCAGCCTGGTCTACAAGTGAGTCCAGGACAGCCAAGGCTACACAGAGAAACCCTGTCTCCTTTCCCCAAAAAAGCTTCTGGAGTGGAGGATAGAGCCAGACTGGACTCTGGGAACCTCCTCCCCCCCTCACTTCGGTGGCTTTGGTCCCTAAAGGAGACCAGGAACCTCTGTGTGACTGCCCAGAAAAGCAGGGCTCACCTGTATCGTCTCTTCCTCCGGGACCCAGAATCAGACCTGTGGGGGGGATAAGTTCTCCATGGGAAAGGGCTCCAGGGAGCACTGGCCAGGGTGTGGCCGGCTGTCGCGTGGGATGGAGAGGGCAAAATACCTGTCTCGACGGTGTTTCTTCACACTCCTCTTCTTCTTGCGCAGGGGGGAAGCGCTGCCACAGCTGTGGATACAGGGGTGGGCACTAGTGAGCTGGGCGTGGAGGGAAGGGGCTTGGGGTATGGAAGCTGGGAAGGGGTCTCAAGCTATGAAGCCCAAAGCCCATGGGATCCGAGTGGCAAGACTCCTAAAATTGCTGCCATTGCCTGTCCCTTTAGTCCCCTTTTTTTTTCCCCTTCATGTGTGTGTGCAGATGCCTGCATGTCTGCACATAGAGCCCAGAGGTCAACCTTGGGCATCATGTATGTGGTACTATCCACATAATATTTATTTCTTGTTCGTGTGCCCATGACAGGGTGCATACACGCAGCTCAGAAGTTCTCGTCTCCCACTGTGTAGGTCCTGGGGGCTCTGATCAGGTCATCAGGATTGGTTGCAGGTTTCTTTGCCTGCTGAGCCAACCTCCCCAGCCTCTGTGTTTTCTGAGTCAAGATTTTTCACTGGCTTCCAGAACTTGTTGACTTGGTTAGGTCGGCTGGCTAGTGAGCCTTGGGGATCCACCTGTGTCTGCCTCCTCAGTGCTGGGATTAGAAGCCTGTGCTGCACACTTGGCTAGTGTGTGTGTGTGTGTGTGTGTGTGTGTGTGTGTGTGTGTGTGTGTGTGTGTGTGTGTGTGTGTGTGTGTGTTCTAGGGGTCATACTCAGATCCTTGGGCTTTCAGAGCAAGCGCTCTACTGTCTCAACTGCTTCCACATGTCCTTTATGTTGTTTGCGTGGTTTTGATTTTTTGTTTTTTTGGGGGTCTTTGTTTGTTTTATGAGATAGAGTTTCTCTGTGTAGCCTTGGCTATCTTGGACTTTGTAGACCAGGTTGGCCTCAAACATATAGGTGCTTGGTTATTTTTTGCTTATTTTGGAGACAGGTCTTGCTGTGTGTGGCTCATCTAACCTTCCTCTTAAGATCACAAGAGTGTGCTCCCCAGTCATGTATAGAGGAAGGGGAAATGGCTTTTCTTACAATGGATTTTCTTACAATGCTGGAAATAGAGCCCAGGGCTTTGCATTAGGCAAACTCACCAAGGCTGAGCTATCTCCAACCCTTGGGATTTCTGTGCTGGGTATACAAACAGGGGCAGAGAGTCCAGCCTCTGAGGTGCCATGTCTTATCTCTGGAAGGTGGCCTTGGGTTCTTTCCCACCCACAGATGCTCCCACATTGTACCCCAGTCCCTGTGTCCCCAATCCCATCACTGACCTGCATTCTGACTCTAATCTCCTCTTTTTGCTGAGGGTGGATGCCAGAGAGAAAGGACAGACAGATGGACCCGGTTAGCTAGTGGCCCCAGCTTGTACCTCAGGACAGAGGGGGGGGACACAGAAATGGGGGAGTTGTAGTTGAGGCCAGGTAATGACCCCCTTCCCAGAAACACACACTTGGGATGGTGTTTGCATGAACCTTGGGGGGAATTGGTCTACCCACTGGGGCGGGGCTTAAAGCGGGGAGGGGCTTAGCGACTGGGCGGGACTAAGGTGGAGGGGTTAAGCCTCAAGAAAGGGAGAGCCGCAGCTTTAAATTTGTAGATCCCAAGTGTAGCGTTTGTGCCCCTGTGTGCCCAAGATGGGCACCCCAACGCTCCTCCCCGCCTCTCCCTGGGGCCATGCGCCGCTCTCACCGGCTCCTCCGATGACTGCCTTTCTTTTTCTTCTTCTTCTTGGGAGGGGGCGATGTGGAGCTGCTGGACCAGTGCTTGGTCCTGGGCGAGAAGGGGCGGCGGGGACGGTGAGGGAGGCGGCCCCGTGTTGCCCTCCCCTCCGCCGCGGCGGCCGCTCACCTGTACCCTCGGTGCCCGCGGTAGCAGGCGACCGGGCAGTCGCAATCCACCGGGCCATCGTCCTCATCGAACGGTGGATACTCCAGGCCGGGCTCCAAGCCTTCCATCCGCCGTGGAGTCTCTGCCACGCTAAGGAGAGACATAAACGTTGCCCATCTGCCTCCAAGGGTGGCCTTCCCGCTGCTGCAGCCAGGGCATGGTGCTGTGGCCTGGCCTGATGGCCTCTGGGTTATTTGAGGCTGGCGAGAGGGGGCTGTGTTTGGGACCGGAGGGCTTGCCATCCTCAGCCCTTGAAGGGTCTGAGGAAGACCTGAATAACCCAAACTCCAAGGCAGTGGTTTCCAAATGCGAAAGAAAACCTAAGCTTAGTAGCTCAGGCCAGTTCTATCAGCTATTAGGAATGCTGAGGCAGGAGGAGCTCAAGTTTAAGGCCTGCCTGATCAACCTAGATATGGATGAGTGAATGAATGACCGAATGAATGAATGAGGACGCAACTTCGAGGGCACTTGCCTAAAATTACCCAGGAAGGGCTTAGGTTCCTGGTGTCAGTTGTATAGTGCCTGACCTTTGGGAAAACCCTGAGTTCCATCTCCAGTAAAACACACACACACACACACACACACACACACACACACACACACACACACGCACCTTCCTCAAAACTAAAATAAAACAAAAAATTGGGAATGCAAAGTTGGCAAAGTGCTTGCCTAGCATTCATGAGGTCCCGGGTCCCATTTGCAACATATAAGCTGGCTGTGGGCAGGGCGCACCTATATATCCAGCACTTGGGAGGTATCGACCAGATCAGGAGCTCAAGGCCATCCTCTGATACTTATGAGTTCGCGGCCAGCCGGGTTACGAGGCAGCCTGACTCAAACAACGAAACAGCTGCATCTATCCCATCCATCAAACTCCTCCTTACCCCTCACCAAGTCTTCTCCCTAGGACGGTTAGCCCCCTTGTCCTATCCTGGTGGTCCCTACTGATGCGCCTTTCCCTTACTTGATTCCTTACACTTTCAAAGAGCCCCTCCCCCACCGCTGACATCTGCCTTTCTCCATCTCTGAGCGCCCCATTCCCTTGTACTTCCCCTCCCTCCTTCTTTCCTTCAGCCTCAGCCTCTGAAATATTCATGGCCACTCCTCACCCTCCCTCCCCTCCGAAGTCTCCAGAGGCCTTCTGCACTTCGAAGCTCCAGCTGCCGGCTGTCTCCATCAATCACGGCTGGCGCCGGAGGGGGAGGGTGGGAGCGTTAGCTCTCTGCCAGCCCCTGCTCTGTATCTCAGGACTCTCCACTTCACCCAGCAGGAGCCAGCCATTTCCGGTCCCTATTCCCAGCTCCTCTGCCGGGCCGGCCCCCACCCCCCCAGGCATCCTCAGCTGCAGATGTCTGGTTTGTTGATGATGTCTGGTCCTCAGAGACTCACAGGAGTCTTTTCCTGAGGGCTCTGTCCCTAAGCCTCTGTGTGACCTAGGACCAGGTTAGGCCCCTGGCCTCTTCTTCAACATAAGAATTCTTTGGCAAGACCGCCTAGCAGGCACACAGAGGAAGGGGGGGCAGGCTACCCTGATGAGACCTAATAGGTTGTCTGTCCCCAGACAGTAGGGGTAGGAGGGCCCCCCATCAGCAGTCTAGGGGGAGGGGACTAGGCAGAAGAGGGTGGGAGGGTGGGAATGGGAAGATAAAAGGGAGGGGATAATAATCGGTATATAACATTAGTAAATTATAATAAATAAAATATACATAAAATTTTTTTTTGGTGTTTTTTGAGACAGAATTTCCCTGTGTAGCCTTGGTTGTCTTAGACTCACTTTGTAGACTAGGCTAGCCTTGAACTCAAAGCAATCCACCTGCCTCTGCTTCAGTATGCCTACCTGTCATGTCATTGCCTACCTGCCGTGGGGGAGTGGCCCTGCCCAGTATATAAAAGGGCAGACCTACCTCACCTCTCCCTCTCTTCCTCTTCCTCTGACTCTTGTCTCTGTCTCCCTCTCTCTCTCTCTCTGGGGTACCCTTCCCTCTTTCCTTCTCTCCCCATGCTCATTTAATAACCCTCCTATAATCTAATATCTGCTGCCTGGTATCGTACCATTTTCTCATTATTAATTATAAAATTGGTGCCGTGACTCGGATACGAAACCCAGAGGACCATTCTGTTGTCTAAATTTCTTTTTCTAAGTACTGTCCTGCTCCCCCACTTCCCGCTGCCTGCCCAGAGCCACCTGTAAGGAAGCCAACCCAACCAGCTTTTCAAGCCTGCCACTGAGAATGTGATTCTAAGCTAAGTAAGGTAAATTTCTGCGGCTTTGCTTTCCCGTGGCTGGGCAGCATCCCCCTACAGATGGTGCCGTTCGTGGTGAACCCTGGTGTGGACTAGTGGACTTGCCAGACCGTCTACTATTGGTAAGTCAAGGCTCACCGCAGAGTGTGACCAATTTTTGGGACCCTCTGGTGCGAGTGACTTTCAGCTGGCTGAGTTCTATCAGCCACTTGCAGGTACCCACTCTGTTGCTATTGCTATGCTTGCTGCACAGGTTCACACCCTGCCCCCACCCCACCCCCAGGGTGCATTTTGGGTAACCCCCTAGGTTTGGGTTATTCCTGCCTCTCTAGAGCTAAGACAGGACCACTGAACTCAGGTACCCTGAGTCACTACAGCCTGGTAGCATTTAAATCTGCCCGCCACCGGTTCCTCACAACACATGACAGTCATCATGTTGATTCCAGATGGAGGGGGTGGAGCATTTGCCCTCCGTGCCATCTTTGAGGGCAGCCACATGACTGGCCACTATCTTCATTAAGGACAACCACATGACTAGCAGCCATCTTTTAGGACAACCATATGACTGCCACCGACTTCCTGTGGCGGCCCTGGCCCCTCTCCCTTTCCCACAGCACTGTCTCTACACTTCCTAGGTCCTGTCTGCCCGCAAGCGGACCAGGGAAGGCCAGGGCCGGAGTCAACCCCCTGCACACAGTGACTGGCTCCAGGCCTCGGAACCAGTGCTAGCTTTGCTAGTTCAGTAAATTGTGGGCTCAGAGAGTCAAATACGCCTGGCTCTCAACAAAAAATACAAAAATCGTCTTTGATTTCTTTTTCTGCTCTCAAAAAAAAAAATCATACAATTGTTTATTGGGTGTGATGTTTGAACCATATATAAAGCTTAAATTCTGTTTATTTCCTTTTAGATAAAAAAAAATTTTTTTTATTGTACCCTGGTTCAAAGTGTTTTGTATTTCAAGATTATGTTTTTACCCTGATCTAATTTATGTTTTTACTAATTCCTAGACAGCTGCCTTGGATTCAACTATAAGCTTCCTGGCTAATGAGTTTGATATGGTTTTTTAAATTATTCTATAATGTTCTGCTGTATTAATGGTCATTTCTTTACAATGCTAAAACTTGCTTGTTATGCTCCACCTTCATTCTCAAAGCCTAAAAATCACTGCCTGAAAACATGTTTAACTTCTTTTTCTAAAGAAACTGTTCTCGGGCTGGAAAGATAGCTCAGAGGTTAGGAGCACTGACTGCTATTCCGAAGGTCCTGAGTTCAATTCCCAGCAACCACATGGCAGCTCACAACCATCTATAATGAGACCTGATGTCCTCTCCTGGCGTGCTGGCAGAATACTGTATACATAACAAATAAATAAATCTTTAAAGAAACTGTTCTCTCTTTTTATGAATTGTGTTTATGTTTTTAAGGCTCCAACTCAACAGAGATAAAACGTAAACTCCTAGCTTTAATTATTAAGGTCTTGTAAATGATCAAGTCCTTTAACATGTATTTTTAGCCATGCTAAGAACCAATGTGATTAATTATATTTTCTAGGTCAAACGTAAAATGAGATTTTGTGTTTACAAAGTATAGTTTAGAGCAGATAACGAGATACAAAGATCGCTTGACTCAAATATGCTTACCCTCAAACTTGTCAGAGATCTGTTGAATATGGCATTTAACATGTGTGAATTTATTATAAAAAACCAGAGATTCCCAGATCATAACAGTAGTTCCCCAAGGTCTCAGAAGATTTGGACACAGTGGCAGGTGACTTCTACCCTGGATTGTGGCATCCTGAACTTTGAGCAAAACTGCTCCCAACGTCTCGCCCTCTGCTATGACTCAGCCTTACTGTGGACAAACTGGACACCCAGAGAGTCTCATGTTGCTGAATACAAGGTGAGTTCAGTCTCTTCCAGATTCACCTTCCACAGAAACAGCCTCTCGTCCTGTGTGCCTGATGCAAGACTGTCTCTGCCCATGGTGCCATGCTGCCACAAGAGACAACTGGGAAAACCGTCTATTTACTGGAATATGACTAACTAGTCATCTCTGTCATTTTTATTAATACAGGGTTACAATTTATCCTTCTCAGGTCTCTGATCACATTGACAGCTAAGCTGATGTTAGCTTGATATTTAAAAGGACAAACAGATTTGCCTTACTCACAGACCTCAGGTTAAAGATAAGCACGCTTCAGATTCCTTCCCATTCTTTTAGCTAAGGGACAATGACTACTCATAGCAATTTCACCCATCAGAAGTTCAAATTTAAAAAGAAAGCTTCTAAGAAAATATCGGAGGGTCCAAGAAGGTGTTTTAAGGTTGATACATGCAAGTTAAGAATGTTAGAAGGTCAGCTGGGCATGGTGGCACATGCCTTTAGTCCTAGCCCTTGGGAGGCAGAGGCAGTCGGATCCCTGTGGCTGTGAGTTCGAGGCCAGCCTGGTCCAAGACAGCCAAGGCTACACAGTGAAACCTTGTCTTGAAAAACAAAAAACAAAAAGAATGTTAGAAGGTCTAAAAAAAAAGAAAAAAAGTGTTCCAAGAAGGTGTTTTAAGGTTGGTAAGTGCAAGTTATAAATGTTGGAAGGTCTAAGAAAGTGTATTAAGGTTGATACATGCAAGTTAAGAATGTTACAAGGTCTAAGAAAGTGTTTCAAGTTGGTAAATGGAAGTTATGAAGGTCAACGTGTCTAAAGGGGCGCTTTAATTCTTCCTGTTGCTATGCTGTTGTATTAACTATTCAGAGTGTTGACACTGATCCCTGGAGCTCTGCTTTGCTAATCTAACTATGGTAAAACATCCCACTATACAATCTTATCAGAGGTGCAATATTTTAAATTTCCTTTTGTTTGTCTTTTTCTTAATATGTCTCTAAACAGAGGGAAGAAGCCCCTCTTTCATGATGTGGACTGATGCTAAAAATCAAGATCAAGTGAGCCTTTGCCCTTCTGCTCTACAGGAGACTTCTGTCTTCCTCATGTTACTGTTCCACAGATGTCAGGAAAGTTCCACAAGGCTTCTGCCTTCCCTAAGCTCACCTCAGAGTATTTGTAGTGTTGTGGTTTTTTAAAAAATTTATTCATTTATTATGTATACAATGTTCTGCCTGCATGTACACCTGCAGGCCAGAAGAGAGCATCAGATCTCATTATAGATGGTTATGAGCCACCATGAGGTTGCTGGGAATTGAACTCAGGACTTCTGGAAGAGCAGTCAGTGCCCTTAACCTCTGGAGCCATCTCTCCAGGCCCTGATTTTATATGTTCAAAAGCCATGTATGGTGGTACAGGCCTTTAATCCCAGCCCTTGACAGGCAGAGGCAGGTGGATCCCTATGAGTTCAAAGTCAGCCTGCTCTATGCAGTGAGACCCAGAACAGCCAGGGCTGCATAATAAGATCCTGTCTCAAAAACAGATGGACAAAACAGAAAAGCAAACAAACAAAACAGAAGGAAAAAGGAGAAGAGTAACCCACCAAGAATGAGGTGAGTTAAAACTGAGGCCAGCCTCAAGACTGATCCAGAGGGGAAGTAGCTCAGCTGTCACCCCCGCTGCTCAAGAGATAAGGCAGGGTGGTCACAAATTACAAACACCACGCTGGCCCTGACAGCCTTGGAGCCAGCACACAGAAATTTGGGGGTGATAGAGAGACCACTATGATCCTCTTTGCCTCCACAGAACCAAGCACCCCCATCCATCCTTTAATCCAAACCCCTCTGCTCTTCCTCATCCTGAAGCTAGTGGCTTCCTCCCAATCTGCCTCCCTCCGCTGACACGTCCAGCCCCCTTGAGTTCCATCACGTCCCACACAGCTCCGCAGCCACACACATGCCTGACGTGTAAAACACAGTCTTTAGGGAAACTTGTAAAATGTAAGGACATCACAAGTGGCTTGTGGGTGAGCTGGTGGGAGGAGGGAGTATCAGTTGATGCAGACCTGAATGCCGCCATGAAGGGTATTTAGAAAATCAAGTTGCTCCCTTCGGACAGCGCCTAACACAAGACCTTCCCGGCTTATGTGCACCATGTGCATGCAGTGCCTGTAGAGGCCAGAAGAGGGCGTTACATCCCTGGTGCGCGGGCGGGTGAGGGTGCGGTGGGGTGGGGTGGGACGGGGTGGGGATCCTGCTCAGGGAGAGCTGCAACAGTTTCTCCCAGAATTCAACTGGGTGCCAGAGACAGGATCTCTCACTGAACCTACCTCTCTAGTGCTTAGCTTGCAGATGCACGCCAGCACACACGGCACATATGGCTTTTATGCCACTGCTGAGAATCCAAATACAGCTTGTCCCACCTTGGAAACAAGCATTTGACCCACCGAAGCCACGGCCCCGATTTATCATCATCACGTTTAAGCTTTTACTTTTTGTGTTGTATAGCCTCATATTCTGAACACCGGACTTCGTTAACATTTTTTTTTTTTTTGCTCTTAAATCCATGTCTGTTACCCAGTTGATGGTTCGTTGTGTCTATGGGATGGGAGGATGGGAGTGTCTTCCCACCACAGAGGTGACCAACATAGGCATAGACAATCGGCTATGAAGTAAAAAGGTATATTGGGGGCAGATGCAGTTGCACTCACCTGTGATCCAGCATTTGGGAGGTGGAGGCAGGAGGATCAGGAGTTGAAGGTCAGCAAGCTGGAGGCCAGTCTAGGTTACCTGAAACCCATTCTCAAAGAAACTACAGAGGGGAAATGGGGAGATGGCTCAGTTGGTAAAGTGGTTCCCGTGCAAGCAAGAGGACCCAGGTTCGATCCCAGCACCCATATAAAAAGCTGGGTGTAGGAGTGTGTGCTCATGTGACTCCAAGCATGGAGGAGAAAGAGACAGGGCAGTCTTTGGAATGTGCTGGCCAGCCAGTCTAGCCTAATGGTGAGCTCCCAGCCAGTGAGAGTCTGTTTCAAAAAATAGGTTAGATGGGAATTGAGGAAGATACCTAGTGTTGATCTCTGGTCCCACACATATGTCCACACACACATACACATACATACACACGCATGGAAGGTTGCTCCTCACTGGCTGTTCTTCATACCAACTTTTTTTTTCCTAATCAAAAAGAGACTTTGGGGGATAATTTTTATTACACATATTTATTTATGTATTTAGTTTTGATTTTTCGAGACAAGGTTTCTCTGTGTAGCCTTGGCTGTCCTGGACTCGCTTTGTAGACCAGGCTGGCCTCGAACTCACAGTGATCTGCCGGCCTCTGCCTCCCAAGTGCTAGGATTAAAGGTGTGCACCATCACGCCCAGCTTATTACATATAATTATTTATTTATTTATTTATTTATTTATTTATTTATATATAGGGTGTGTGTGTGTTTGTAGGTGCATGTGCGTGCATGCACGCATGCATGTGGTGTGTGAGCCTGTGTGCTACAATGTGCCTGTAGAGTCAGAGGATGGCTTGCTGGATTTTATTCTCTTTATCTGCTATGTGGGTCCTAGAGATCAAACTCATAGCATCAGGCTTAATAGCAAACACCTTTACCCACTGAGCCGTTTCCATGACAGGTATGCTGACACTTTGGTTACTTAACTGGCTTTCTTTTTCATTTTTTTCAACTACTTATTTGTTTCTTTGTTTGTCTATATGAGTGTTCTATTTGCATGTACGACATAAGAGGGCATCAAATCCCATTATAGATGGTCATGAGCCACCATGTGGTTACTGGGAATTGAACTCTGGACCTCTAGAAGAGCAGACAGTGCTCTTAACCGCTGAGCCATCTCTCCAGCTCCAACTGGCTTTACTTTCCATTAGCCAGGAGCATATTAGCTCAACCAGCAGGTGAGTGAGCTGGGGCAGTGGTGGGATTCCGGGCAAAGGGCCTTCTTTTATGCTCATCCGCTCAGCCATCATGCCACCTGGCCTTACAGTGGGCTTGAATGGTGGTAGAAACAGGGGTGGATGGGGCCTGCATTCTTTTATCCCGTGCTCCACAGTGCAGGGCAAACATTGATCCTATGTCTATTATGATAATTGCTAGTGCGGGTGCCAGACAGTATTTTGAACACTTTCCATGTATTTATCTCATTTAATCATTGAGTATTCAGAACAAGACTTTGACATGGGAACTGTCATTAAAATTCTATCTTACAGATAAAAATGATGAGGTTCAGAGAGGCCACACTACGTCTAAAATTAGACGTGTTGAGAAAATGACGAGACTTTGTTCACACTGTGTTGGGAAATAGCTTGTAAACACTGCCTCTGTCAGCCTGCTTACCCAAACACTTTGCTATATTATATAACCACGAAACTTTGTTTTGTTTTGTTTTTTGGTTTTTTGTTTGTTTGTTTGTTTGTTTCACTTTTCTTTGTTTTTGAAACAGACTGCCTGGCTGGTGAGATGGCTTAAAAGGTAAAGGTGCTTGCAGCCAAGTCTAATGACCCGAGTTCAATCCCTGGTGCTCAAATGGTGAAAAGAGAGAGTTGATGCCGCCACATGCATGCCATGGAGCACGCACATATACACATACGTACAGACAGACAGACAGATGGAGCATGCACATTTACACATATGTACAGACAGACAGACAGATGGAGCATGCACATTTACACAGACATACATACAGACAGACAGATGGAACATGCACATTTACACAGACAGACAGACAGATGGAGCATGCACATTTACACATACATACAGACAGACAGATGGAACATGCACATTTACACATACATACAGACAGACAGACAGATGGAGCATGCACATTTACATAGACAGACAGGCAGATGGAGCATGCACATTTATACGTACATACATACATATGGAGCATGCACATTTACACATACAGACAGATAGACAGACAGATGGAGCATGCACATTTACACATATGTACAGACAGACAGACAGATAGAACATGCACATTTACACAGACAGACAGACAGATGGAGCATGCACATTTATACATACATACAAACATACATACATACATATGGAGTATGCACATTTATACATAATACATACATATATACAGACAGACAGACAGACATACAGATGGAACGCTCACATTTACACACACACACACACACAGAACAGAAAATCAAAATATGAATAGGTAGGCTATGGGAGGAGGTGGACATTTGGGAGGCGGGGCCAGTTGAAGGAACGTCTTTGATGGACATATCTCGTCTTTCTCCCTTCCTGTCTGGCAGTTTCTGGCCTCAGTGATGTGTGCCATCCATTCCGACATGCTTCCTCTGCCCCAGTGAGTTAAAGCTCTGATAAATGTGTCACAGGATGACAGGTCTGGAAAGGTAGCAAACACACTGTGTTCCCACCCCAGCCAGCCATCCTCTAAAAGGAAACGTCTCCAAACAACATTCTGCTTCCTGCCAATAGCCTTCTCCTGGCTTCCGGCTTTTGTCAGGCCAGTTCTGGACATGGCAGCTGGTATAGGGCTCTCACAGGAGTCTAGAGAGAGGATTGTCACAAGAAAGGACCATGCATATCAGCTGGTCAACACGGGGGCCAAGAGGGTTCGCTTTCTAGGGGTGATTTTCCCCCTCTGTTGTGAAGCCAGTGTGAACTCATAGTAACCCCCAGACATGCAGAGGGTGGAGCCGCTTCAGTCTGGGTCTGCCTTCATTGTTTAAAAAAATTTTTTAAATTAGATTTATTTGTTTTATTTTATGTGCAAGTGTCTTGCCTGCCTGTTTCTATGTGCACTGGGTACATGGTTGGTGCCCACAGAGGTCAGAAGAGGTCATCAGGTCTCCTAAACTGGACTTAGGGACAGCTATGAACCACCACGTGGGCGCCAGGAATGGGACCTGAGTCCTCTGGAAGAGCACCATGTGTCCCCCAACCACTGAGCCAACTCTCCAACCACCTACTCTTGTTTAACCATAGGGGCTTCCAAATTTGGGGGTAGGAGTATATTTACGTGGTAGAGAATTTACCTAACAGGTCCCTAAAACACTAGTCTAAAATTCATGGAAAGTCAAGCCTGGAGGGCAACGTATAAATGCAGGGACTCAGGGCTTTATAGAGCCTGAAGGAAACCCTAAAGTTAGCTAGCAGAATGGAGGTAGCCCGGAAGATGGGAATAAGTCAAAGACCATCGAGCGTAGCAGTCATGTGTGCTTGCTTTGGGCCAGCTCTTCATCCTCACGCTTATGTTTGTTTATGTTTTTCTCATGCTGGGGGACAGAAACCCGAGTGTCCTGCATGCTATACAAGGGATGTACAGCTGGACCACACCTTCAGAGCCTTTACTGGGGTGAGGAGATGGATTCCAGGCAAGTACTCCACAGCCGGTTCATACTCCAGCCCTTCGCTGGGGGATCCTAGGCGAGTGCTTTACCACTGGGCTAGCGTCCAGGCCCAACAAGCCTATGAGGTGTGTATCGGGACCTGCATTTTAACTATAAAGGTATGAAGAGTCAGAGAAGGCCAGGGTCTGCCCAAGTCATACAGCCGAGGTTGTGGTGCAGCAGGGATCCAGAGACCAGGATGTTCACTTTGGACTTAGAGATTTCGACAGATGGATGGAGCATCTATCTCTCTTCCCTACACGCCAAAGATGTGAAAAGTGGCCCAGACGCCGGGTGCCTAGGAAGGTGTGCGGCCGGACAATGGCAATGCCTTCCTCATCTTTATCCTTTAGCGATAGTGGGCCTCAGACTCACTAACAAACTCGCTTTCAGCACCACGGACAGCCGACAGTCTTTGGGCGGCTCTGCACATCTTGGTGTGTGTGGCTGTTGCAGTTCTATTACTAAATGCCTTTATCACTGTTTTATGCGCGAGCGTGTGTGGGGTTTGTGTACACGTGTGGGTGGGTGCTGGTGCCCGTGTGCACGAGCGCAGCGGAAGGAGGAGGACAACGGTGTCTTGCTCTATCACTCTGTCTTTTCTTGAGTCAGAACCTCTCACTGAACCTGGAGCTAAGTTGGCAGCCAGCAAACCCCCAGAGAACCTCATGTCTCTGTCACCCACAGCACTGAACTTCTGATTCCCCTACCTCTTGCCTCCCAGGTGCTGGGATTACAAGCATTGTGCCATCACACCCAGTGTCTTTAGTAAGGCCTTTATAGGCACCTCGCTAGAAGGCTTTTGGTTCAACCCCATTGTTACACGAATGATGAAACTGAAGATTTGTGCAAAATTTGGGGGAACTACACTGTATCCAGGAACACAGGTAAAACCAATAATGACGGCGTTTTCAGGCTGGGGGTGAAAATCAAGTGAACTGAACACATGTTTGCCTAGCACGTACAAGGCCCTGCATTCCACTCCGGCATTGCATAAACCAAATGTGGCGGTGCACACTCACAATTTCAACACCCTGGAGGTGGAGGCAGGAGGATTGTAAGTTCAGAGTCAGGCTGGAAAGATGCCTCAGTGGTGAAGAGCACTTGCCGTTCTTGCACTGAGACCAAGTTTGGTTGCCAGCATTTGCGTCAAATGACTCACGGCCACCGGCAACTGCAGTTTCAGGGGGATCTGATGCTCCCTCTGGCTTCCTTGGGTATCGGTACATGTTTGTAACTGTGCATGCTTGCTCTCTCTTACTCTTGGAGATAGGCTATCACTATGTAGCTCTGGTTATCCTGGAACTCACTAGGTAGACCAGATAGGCCTTGCCCTCCTGTATCTGCCTCCTGAGTGCTGTGGTTAAAAGTATGTGCCACTATGCCCAGCTGTAGTAGTAGTAGAGTAGTAGTAGTAGTAGTAGTAGTAGTAGTAGTAGTAGTAGTAGGAATAATAATAATAATAATAATAATAATAATAATAACAATAACAATAATAATAATAGCAAATTTCAGGCAATCTTGGGATACATGTCACACACGTACAAAGTCACTCTGTTTTATTTGTTTGTTTTTTGTTTGTTTGTTTTTCAAGACAGGGTTTCTCTGTGTAACAGCCTTGGCTGTCTTGGAACTCACTGTGGACCAGGCTGGCCTTGAACTCATGGAGATCGGCCTGCCTCCGCTTCTCTAGTGCTAGGATTAAAGGGAGGCTTGTGCTGCCCCCGCTGCCCTGCATCAGAAACCATTTAACAATATTTGTTATTTATAGTGATATGTATAAGTGTGTGCGTGTGTGCATGTGCACACACATGTGTGCAAACATATGTCACATGTGTGCAGGTGCTTGAGACTAGCAGGGGGCATTGGATGTCCTAGAGTTGGAGTTACGGGCAGTTGTGAGCAGCTTAACACGGAAACAGGCAACAGAACCCTAATCCACAAGAGCAGTTATGGCTCCCAACTGCTGAGCTGTTTCTCCAGCCTCTGAGCTCTGCCTTTTTTTTGGTGACCCACGGTGTTTCATCAATGTTGCAAACAGTACCACGGCCGAGGAGTTATTTACAGAATAACTTAATGGTGGCTACCCCATTAAAGAAAATGCCCCCTCAACCCGCCACATGATCAGCAAGATGGGTCTGTGAGTGAACACCCTTGCTGCCAACTCCGATGACATCAGTTCAATCTGTGCCATCCACCTAGTGGAAGGAGAAAACTCACTCCCAGAAGTTGTCCTCTGACCTCCACACGCACACCCTGGCATGCATGTACACTCTCACACACATGCACATGTACACACAATAAGTAAATAAGTGTTTCTGCTGTTGTTTTGTTTAGATTTTCATGACAGGGTTTCTCTGTGTAGCCCTGGCTGTCCTGGACTCACTTTGTAGATCAGGCTGGCCTTGAACTCACAGAGATCCACCTGCCTCTGCATCCCCAAGTGCTGGGATCACAGGTGTGTGCCACCACGCCTGGCTAAGTAAATAAATATTAAAACCAAAAAAGGTCTCTCTCTTCTCTAGCAACTTTTAACTATTCATAGAGCCTTGGAGAGGTTTTCTTTTTTGAGACAGGGCCTTTTTATATATCCCAGGCTGGTCTGGAACTCACTACGTATCATTGATTAGGTTTTCGCGGAACAATAGTGAACAGAAATTTGGGGACTCAGGAAGGTATCTATCTGCTGTGAGAAGGACCAGGAGCCTTTTCTCTCACTTCTTGCACAGCCTCAGTCCTGGGTAGGGAATGGACCACTAGCAAGGGGACACCCTCTGAAAGCATCCTGTAGGGTTTGCTGAGTCCATTGCCAGGCATGGAGCTGGGCTACCCTTTGCCATCTCTCCAATTCAGCCTGCTCTGTTTTCTACACTTTTTGTTTTGTTTTGATTTTTGTTTTTGTTTTTTGTTTTTCGAGACAAGGTTTTTCTGTGTAGCCTTGACTGTCCTGGACTCAATCTGTAGACCAGGCTAGCCTCAAACTCAGAGATCCACCTGCCTCTGCCTCCCAAGGGCTGGGATTAAAGGAGTGCGCCACCACGCCCGGCAGTCTACACATTTTTTTATTCCTATGTTGGGGCTTGAATTTAGGGCCTCCAGCATGCTAGGCAAGTGCTCTAACCCTGAGCCCCAGCCCCACACTGGAGGGTTCAAGGCAAAAACTACACCACTAAACCACACCTGCAGTGCCTCACTGGAGGATTATAGGTAGGTGCTCTACCGCTGAGGCATATCCCAGTCCCTCACTGGGGGATTCTAGGCAGGTGCTCTACCACTGAGCCACACCCCAGCCCCTCACTGGGGGATTCTAGGCAGGTGCTCTACCACTGAGCCACACCCCAGCCCCTCACTGGGGGATTCTAGGCAGGGGCTCTACCACTGAGCCACACCCCAGCCCCTCACTGGGGGATTCTAGGCAGGTGCTCTACCACTGAGACACACCCCAGCCCCTCACTGGGGGATTCTAGGCAGGTGCTCTACCACTGAGACACACCCAGCTCCTCACTGGAGGATTCTAGGCAGGTGCTCTACCACTGAGCCACACCCCAGTTCCTCACTGGGGATTCTAGGCAGGTGCTCTACCACTGAGCCACACCCCAGGCCCTCACTGGAGGATTCTAGGCAGGTGCTCTACCACTGAGCCATACCCCAGCCCCTCACTGGGGGATTCTAGGCAGGTGCTCTACCACTGAGTCACACGGTTAGCCATTCCTTGTGTATTCTAGGCAGGTGTTCTACTGCCGAGCCATGCCCTTAGCCCGTTGACATTTGGGTTTCTACAATCTAGGGTACATTATATACTTATTCTAGAGTTCATTTTACAGGTGGGAATAACCGGCCCACAGACTAACTTGTAGTTTGCCTATGGTCTCACTGTCAGTCAGTGGCAATACTGAACATTCTGAAGTCTCCTGGCTTGTAGCCCATAGTCAGGACCTGGGTGGGCAGCAAATGACCCTTAAGGACCCTCAGTTGTCTGTATCTTGTTCTCTGGGCCAGTCCATGGCTTCCAGTGGGCAGGATCCATGGTCTCTCCTTCACTCACACCAGCCCCTAATGGTACATCTGAACAAGCCCCGCCCCCCAGCCCCAGGCACCCAGCTGCAGCGTGAGATGCACCCTCCCTTGCTGCCACTCAGGCTAATACTCACATGTGGGCCCCAGGTCGGTCTTCCCTGGTCAGTACTCCCTCCTTCTCCATCAGCATCTGCCGGAAAGTCCCCACCTTCTGCCGGATCTCCTCCTCTGAGTACCTGTGGGGCACAGAGAGCGTGAGGGCCTCGCAGCCAAGTCTGGGTCACTCCTTTAGCTCATTTCCAGCTGCTCTCCTGGCCTTGGTCACAGCGCATGCGCCAGTTGGCAACTGCCTTTTAAAAATTCTCTCCCAATGTATCCTCTCCCTGCCCATCTTCCTCCCTCCTCTTCTATCTCTGTATTTTATATTTCTCTCTCTCTGTCTCTCTGTCTCTGTCTCTGTCTGTCTGTCTCTCTGTGTCTCTGTCTGTCTGTCTGTCTGTCTCTCTCTCTGTTTACTATGTAGCCCAGGCTAGCCTGTAACTCACTTGTAATCCAAGCAGCTGCTCTCTACCCTTTAATACTAGTGCCGCAGCATCCCGGTGTTGGAAGCACAGGCTGCCCCTCGTGGCTGTGCACACACAGGTCATGTCTGATGTGACACTAACAGGTGTCTGCAGCTGTTAGTGAATGAATCTTGGGTCATGAGCTCCAGGGTTTTCATTCTTCTGATTGGTTTTGGTTTTTGGTTTTGGTTTTGGTTTTTTGAGACAGGGTCTCTGTGTGGAGCCCTGGCTGTCCTGGAACTCACTCTAAAGACCAGGCTGGCCTCGAACTCACAGAGAGGGCTTTCATTCTTTAGAATGGGAAACATGGCTTTAACATGAAGACTCGACTCACTGTGTTGATGGAAGGATGGGTAGTCCCTAACAGGGAGGGTGTCGGCATCGGCACTTCCATTGTAACCTATGCCTCCTGGATCCTGACAGAGGGGTTCGTGCTCTAGTAATTATCTGTTAACTTGCCTGTGTTTTGCATGCATTGTCTCAGAGTTTCTTAGAGTGGAAGTCTTAATACACACACACACTCTCTCTCTTTCCCTCCCTCCCCCCTCTTTGTCTTTAATGTCCCCAGGACCTGCTACTCTGTCTGCCTTGCGTGTTCTGGCATCCAAAACATAAATGTTCATTTAAAATGTTTAGTTTTCTTTTCTTTTCTTTTTTTTAATGTGTGTGTGTGTGTGTGTGTGTGTGTGTGTGTGTGTGTAGCAGGGCATGGTGCCATATGCCTGGAATCGCAGCACTTGGTTGGCAGAGGCAGGCGGATCTCTGTGAGTTCGAGGCCAGCCTGGTCTACAAAGTGAGTCCAGGAAAGCCAAGGCTACACAGAGAGACCCTGTCTCAAAAAATAAATAAACAAAAAAAGTGTGTCTGTGTCTGAATGTACGTACGCCTGTGTGTGCAGGTGCCCACAGAGGCCAGAAGATGGCGCTAGACCTCTTGGAGCTGGAGTTACAGGCATTTGTAAGTCTCTGAAGTGCAGGTTCTCAATTCTCTCTTCATGACTGAGCATCAGGTGTTTTGTTTGTGTTTGTTTTTGAGACAGGGTCTCAATATGTAGCTCTGGCTGTCCTGCAACTCACTATGTAGACCAGGCTGGTCTTGAGTTATCAGAGATCCACCTAGCTCTGTCTTCTTCTTCTCCTCCTCCTCCTCCTTCTTCATGGGGGACGGGGGAAGAGGGGGGTCAGGCATGATTGCCTTTAATTCCAGCACTCAGAAAGCAGAGACAGGAGGATCTCTTAGTTTGAGGCTAGTCTGGTCTACATAGTAAGTTCCAGGTTAGCCAGGGCTACATAGTAAGACCTTGTCTCTAAATTATTATTACTCAATGTGTATGTATGTATGCATGCATGTGTGTGCACCCATGTGTGTGCATGTGCACTCCCATGTCTTTGTGTGCATGTGTGCATGATCAAGTGTGTATGTGCATGTACGTGCGTGAGTGAGTGCATGTCTGTGATTGAGGACAGGAATAATTTCTGAGCCCAGTGCCATCCATTTCAGTGACTAGATTAAGGGGAAACCTCAGTTTGCAGTGTCCTGATGACTTTGCAGAAGCTGCAGGAAGCCTGGCCACTTAGAAGGACTCCTGTGTTTTCTTTTCTTTTTTTTGTGGGGGTGTGGGGGAACGTTCGAGACAGGGTTTCTCTGTGTAGCCTTGGCTGTCCTGGACTCACTTTGTAGACCAGGCTGGCCTCGAGCTCACAGAGATCCATCTGCCTCTGCCTTCAGAGTGCTGGGTTTAAAGGCATGCGCCACCACTCCTGGCGGCCCCTGTGTTTTCTTGCCTGACTGACTAGCTTGCCACCTCTATCCATTTTATAGATCGTAGAAACTGAGGCCTGGAGTTGTCACTTATGTCTATATGTCTTTATGGTTCTGGACACTGGGTGTATCTAGGGCATGGTGAATGAATCCTGTGGCTTCTGCGAGTTGGAGCCTAATCTTAAGCATCTGAGATGGTTTCTGGTTTGTCTGAACTAAGGAGTGCATGAAAGGCAGGCTGGGCTTGTGGCTCCACTTAGCTGGTCCAGACCCCACTTCCTTGCTGGGTGAGGCTGCTGGCTCCTGGTGCTCTTCAGACTCAGCACCAAGCTCCAACCCAGGCTTCCAGGTCTCCCTGGACATCCCAACCCTATTCCAGCCCCGCCCACACCAGCACTGCAGACTAAGATTGGCCTTCAATCGGTCTCATCAGACATGGGACCCGCCACAAGCCTGACCAGGTCCCGGCTACGTCCCAGACTTGCTTCTAGATCCACTCACACTATGCCAGGACAAGCTGCTGCTCCAGTATCCTGGTCACAGCTCCCCTACATGCAGGTCAGGTCCCCTAAATTAGACCAGCCATGCCCCGCAGTCCCCACCCTCTGTTGGTGGACCAAACTCCAGAGTGCAGCCCAAACATTCCCATGCCTACCCTGGCTCCATTCTACCTGGTCCCCACCCTATGTTGCCCAGCTCTACTCCAACGCTGCCACACTAAGCACCTGGGCACAACTCTATCACTGCCAAGTTTACAAATCACATCCTTCCTTGTCCTGGCCCCACCACGTCACACTCTAGCCATAGTCCCTTCCAAGTCTCCCGCTAATAGCTTTAGCACTCTTCCAGGGGGCAAAGCTTGACCATTCATTGCCCACGCCCTCCCCCGCCGGGAGAGTTTAGCCACACCCCTTACTCGGCCTTTCCTCACCAAGCTCCAGAGCACAGAACAGCCACGCCTCCCACACCCTTGCTCTGGCTACCTTAGACACAAGCCAGAAACTGCCTAGCCCTCCCCTCCCTCTGCACCCAGCCTCTTGGCACGCCGGACCATTACTTAGAGCCGGTGCATAGACTGGCATTGCCCATCACAACCACTTAACAACCATACTCCCTTGTCTGGCCCCGCCCTTGCTCAGAGCACATCCCAACCACGCCCCTACTCAGACTCCTCCACACCAATTAGTCTCCATTCTGGCCCCGCCCCACCCTGCTGATACCTCCTACTATATCCAACCACGCCCCCTGTCTGTCTCTGCCCTACAGTGCTGCACCAAGACCAAGAACATAGCATAACCAGGGCTCTTTGCCCTTCGCCTCCTAGCCCTTTGCCCTGTGCCCTTCGCCTCCTTGCCCTAGCCACGCCCCAGGCAGATTCCCCTACCAAATCCTGAATGTAGCCTGACCTCGCTCCACCCACATCGCCCCTGTCCCCGCCCCTCCAGTCACGCCCCACTCACCCCTGTTCTTCCATCATCTCCTGCAGTTCCATGCATTTGAGCTCTACACGCCGCTTGCGTTCGTGGTCCAGGATCTCCCGGTGTGCGCGCTTCACCAAGCCGGGTTCGGCGGCGCGCAGCTCCTCCTCCGCGCGCGGCCAGGTCCCGGACGAGGCGCCGGGCTGCGGGAAGCCATTGGCGGCATCGGGCGGGGATGGCATGCCGGTAGCCCCGTTGTTCACGGTGGAGGACATGACACAGGTCCTCGATGGTCGGCCTGGAGGGACAGGCAAAACACAAGGCAAGATGGTAATCTCTCAGCCATCGGCTAAAATCTCTCTCTATATGACTTAATCCTGGAAGTTTAGGGCCCACGCCCTCGGGCCTCTAATCCGCTTGCTCTAACGCTGTGGAGGTAGGAGCGGGTGACAGGTTGGCACCGTCACTTCAGGATATGGAATGTACTCCACGCTAATATTTCCCATTCTGTAAAGTGGCTGGGTGCAGGCCAGATCCTTTTGTTTTGTTTGCGTTTCCTTCATTATTTTCTTAGACCAGGTCTCCTATAGCCCAGGCTGGCCTCCAGCTCGCTATGTAGTCAAGTGTGACCTTAAACTTGTGCTCCTCCTGTCTCTCTCTGTCTCTTAAGTGCTGGGATTGCAGGCATGCACCATTACACGGGTTTAGGCTGCGGATAGTACCCCCAGGGCTTTGTGCGCGCTAGGCAAGAGCTCTACCCACTGTGCTCCAGCCCCAGCTGATTTTAAAGAAGATCTTATATGGGGCCTGTGAGTTGGCTCAGCGGGCATAAAGGCACTTGCTGCCAAGCCTGATGGCTAGAGTTCAGAGTTCAGAAAGTGGAGGAGAGAACCGACTCTTGTGAATTGTCCTTTGACCTCCACACACCTGAACTCATGCACACAACCCAGAATATAAATGAACACAAAAGGTGGTTTTTGTTTTGTTTGATGTCAGCACTGGGGAGTCAGAAACAGGCAGATCTCTGAGTTGGGGGCCAGCCTGGTCTACAAAGAGAGTTCCAGGACAGTCAGGGCTACACAGAGAAACTCTGTCTCGAAAAGAAACAAAATGTAAAAAGATATTAAGACAATCCCTTTCTTTCTTTCTTTCTTTCTTTCTTTCTTTCTTTCTTCCTTCCCCCCCTCTCTCTTTCTCTCTCTCTCTCTCTCACTCTCCCTCCCTCCTCCTCCTTCTGGTTTTTTGAGACAAAGTTTCTCTGTGTGTAGCCCTGGCTGTCCTGGAACTCACTTTGTAAACCAGGCTGGCCTCGAATTTACAGACATCTTCCTGCTTCTGCCTCCCAAATGCTGTGTGCCACCACGCCCAGGCTAAGACTTACTCTTTTTCTTTTATGTGTGAGAGTTTTGCCTGCATGTATGTATATACACCACATATATGTTTGGTGCCTGAGGAGGTCAGAAAAAGATATCGGATCCCCTGGAACTGGGCTTATGGGTAGTTGTGAGCCACCATGTGGGAGCTGGGAATCGAACCTGGGTCCTCTGCAAGGACAACAGACAAGTTCTCTTGACCACTGGGCCATCCCTCCAGCACAACTAAAGCTGTTTTGTTTGCTTGCAGGGCTGGAATTCAAACTCAGGGCCTGGTACCTGCCAGGTAAAATACCTAACATCTGTGTGGCGTCTCCAGCCACCAGCCTCAGTTTAAACTGGTCATAGCCCAGGGAGCTGTTCTGGCTTTGTTCCGTGTATTTCTAGCTTCCAGTCTGCAGTCCTGCAGAAATGGGGGTGTCTCCAGGTTCCGTTCCCTTCCTGCTCCGCGTGCAGCTTCAGTCTGCACAGCATCTGGCTAACTTTTTCAAAGCTAACTTTGCAGGGGTTACCTCTTCTTTGTTCTGGAAGCACTACCCCCAAGGACTGTCTAAGGTGACATGAAAAATTAGCTTTCCAGGCAGCCATGTCCTCTTGTGAGCTAGGGGTAGAGTGGAAGTCAGCATGGCTAGGAGGCAAGAAGCCTTGGCACTGTGACACACACACACACACACACACACACACACACACACACGACCTCTATCTTAACAGAGGGAACCGCCTCCTAAGCTATTTCCGGGTCCTTTCTCCAAGGCTCTGCTAGTTGCTAAGCAACCGAAGGCCTCATTCTCAGGGTGTGGGAGGGGAAGGATAGAGGGAAGGGTGGGGCATGTATAGATTGGAGCCACCTCAGCAACACTCTTCCCTCTCACCCCGCTGGGGATGAAATTCCGGGCTTTGCACATGCCAGACTAGCACTGTACCAACCGAGCTACCACCTCAGCCCCAATCGGCTTCTTTAAAAATGACCTGACCAAGCCAGGCATAGTGGCGCACGCCTTTAATCCCAGCACTCAGGGAGACAGAGGCAGGTGGATCGCTGTGAGTTCGAGGCCACCTTGGTCTACAAAGTGAGTTCAGGACAGGCAAGGTGACACAGAGAAACTGTCTCAAAAAAAAAAAAAAAAAAAAGACTTTGCCAATTGTCCTGGACAGATCTCTCACCAACAGGGTTCTAGGCCAGGCTTCTCCATCATTTGCTGTGTGACCCTGAGGATATTACTGTCCATCTCTGAGCCTCCACTTTCCAACTGTGGCTAGGAGCACCGTGCACGTTTCTCAGGAGAGGCGAGTTCCTGGGGACTTAGAGAAGGAAGCTGCCTGTAATGGGATTAATTGTCAATTTGACATAATCGAACATAATCTAGAATTGCCTGGGAAAGGAGCCTCCGTGAGGGACTGTCCGGTTTAAGGTGGCCCGTAAGCGAGCATGCCTGTTGGGGGTGGTCTTGATTACATTCATCGAAGTGGCAGGGTCTTTTCCTAGGTAGGGAATCCCCAAACTGTTTACGAGTGGACAGTGCGAGCTGAGCACTGGCACCGACTGTGTGCGTTCATTCACTGCTGTCTGCCCTTGTCTGTGAATATGACGTGACCGGGTGCTCCAAGTCCTTAACACCACAACTTCCCTGAAGCGAGGAATTGGGACATTGAGTTGTGAGCCAAATAAACTCGTTCCTGCTCGAGTTTCTTCCATCAGAGTGATGCTTTTTGGGCAGGGCCTCACTATGGAGCTCTAACCTGGACCTTGCTTATGTAGACCAGGCTGGCCTCAAATCTAGAGATCTGCCTGCCTGTGCCTCCTGGGTGCTGGGATTAAAGGCGTGCGCCACAACTTCTGGCCCTTGTCAGAGCATTTTTATCACAGAAACAAATTAAGACGCTATCCCAATCCTTCTCTCTTCATCCCCAACCTTGCCACACACACACACACACACACACACACACACACACACACACACACACATTCCTTACCCACCTACATAACACACCCATCACTTTGACCCCTCACCTCTCTCCTCACTGTGGGTCCCCTCCATCACTTATACTCTTCCCCTGACATTGTCTCCATCTCCTGGCTCAGCATCTTGCCTGACCTTCCTGCCCTCAGAACCCCATCTTCCACGAACAACCTGGAAGTTTAGCCCAGGACCACATAGCCTCAGTCATGTCTTGGGTTAGAGTCAAGACACCCTATTATGTTGGCGTGTCGCTTTGACACAGCCCTGCCTCATGGTCTAGTCACATATATCTTCTTTCCTCTCACTTACCTCCAGGCCTGCCAACCTGCAGCCCACTCTCCCATCATGCTCTTTGGTTTTTGAAATGGAGTCTTACGCCATAGTCCACAATGATCTTGAACTACCGTGTCTCCCTGGTGAGCCACCAAGTCACTTTCCTCCTCCCTCAGCCTCCCCGGTGCGACAATTTCAGGCTTTAGCTGCCATGCCTGGTTCCCCAAATGTCTTCCCCAAAACTCCTAGTCAATACTCACAGGGACCAGCAACTTTAAGAAGCCTTTCTTTATCCTGCTGGCTGGTGTCACCTTGCCCAATCCCTTGTCACTTGCTGCTCACACTGTAGATTTACAAGCCTATAGTAACCTTGGAGCTTCTTCTTCTTCTTCTTCTTCTTCTTCTTCTTCTTCTTCTTCTTCTTCTTCTTCTTCAGATTTATTTATTGTGTATATAGTATTCTGCCTGCATGCCAGAAGAGGGCAGCATATCTCATTATAGATGGCTGTGAGCCACCATGTGGTTGCTGGGAATTGAACTCAGGACCTTTGGAAGAGCAGCCAGTGCTCTTAACCTCTGAGCCATCTCTCCAGCCCAACCTTGGAACTTCTGAATCCTACATAAGTGGAACTCAAGAAGCAGGACTGGAACAAATCAAAGACCATCACAAAAGGTTGGTGGGACAGGACCATATGGCAGCCTGTTTTGCTGTCTCCACACTCTCTCCTTGTTCTGTCTTCTCCTTAAATTATTTTTGCCTATGCCGGGAATGGAATCCAGGGTTTTCCTCATGCTTGGTAAGCTATTTACTGCTGAGCCACACCCCAGCCCCTCACTGGGGGACTCTAGGCACGAGCTCTACCACTGAATCACACCCCAGCCCCTCACTGGGGGATTCTAGGCAGGGGCTCTACCACTGAGCCACACCCCAGCCCCTCACTGGGGGATTCTAGACAGGAGCTCTACCACTGAGCCACACCCCAGCCCCTCACTGGGGGATTCTAGGCAGGTGCTCTACCACTGAGCCACACCCAAGCCCCTCACTGGGGGACTCTAGGCAGGTGCTCTACCACTGAGCCACACCCCAGCCCCTCACTGGGGGATTCTAGGCAGGGGCTCTACCACTGAGCCACACCTCAGCCCCGCACTGGGGGATTCTAGGCAGGTGCTCTACCATCCTGAAACTTCATCTTTTGCCACATTCTATCCTAAACCAGTCTCCAGCCCCCAGCTCCACCATTTGGTCTTTGCTCAGGTAGTTCAACTGGGTTAAATTTTCTGTTCTTCTCTTTTCCACCCAAGGAGCTTCTATTCATCCTCTGGAGTCCAGCCCAGATGTTACTTCCCTCTGGAAGTCTCGCTCTAGGTAAGAAGTTTGAATCACTTCCTTGCTGTTTTGACCCACACATCTGATATGCCATTAGAACACTGAAGTTCAATGCATTTGTGTCTGGCTACCATGCCTGGCTGTGAACTCTTGTAACTGCAGGGCACTGCCCTAGGTTCTCAGAGTGGACCCCACACCCATAATGCAGGAGGGTCCTGAAAGCTGTAGAGAGAAACTTTTGCGGCTTCAGCCCCTGGGAATGTATCTTTACTTTTATCTCTTTTTGTTGGGTTGAGGTGCTCGTGACCGAGTCTTGCTCTGGAGCCCTAATGGGTCTAAAATCCTGTTTGGAATCCAGGTTGGCCAACTTCCACTGATCATCCTGCCTGCCTCACCCTCCCATGTGCACCTGATTGACAGACATAGTCACACCCCCTCTGCAATGGCGTCTCATGTAGTTCAGACCGCCCTTAAAACCATGTGTAGCTGAGGGTGACTCTGAACTTCCTAATCTCCTTCCTCTGCATCCTGCATGTTGGGATTATAGGCATGTACCACCATGCCAGATTGACATCATCTTTTACAACGTCACATGAGACTCACAAGGGCAAGGTCGCACAGTGATGACATAAGCTAAAACACCTTCAATAGTCCTGACCCTAAAAATCTATGATGTGCAACTTTTTTTTTTTTTTAATGAGACAGGGTTTCTCTGTGTAGTCTTGGCTTTGTAGATCAGGCTGGCCTCCAACTCACAGTGATCCACCTGCCTCTGCCTCCTGAGTGCTGGGATTAAAGGCCTGTGCCACCAAGCCTGGCCAGAGATGAGCAACTTTTTTAAGGGAGTCAACACGACCTTTATACCTAGAATCATGTGATGGACCTCAGTATAAACAGAGAGACACTAAAAACACTGTTTAGAGTCACCTACAGGGTGACAAGATGACTCAGCAGGTAAAGTGCTTACTGCCAGACAGACGCTCTGACTTTGAGCCTTGGTACGGACATGGTGGAAGGAGAAAGCCTGCACCGCTCTCAAACTGTCCTCTGACCTCCACGTGTGCACCGTGGCTCATGTGCATGGGCACAGGCACACACAACTTACATGAACTTAAAACGGAGAAGAACCCATGAACTATATGAGTAAGGTCTACATAAAACATAAATAGCTGGGCATGGTGGTACAGGTCTGTAATCTCAGTTTAGGAGGCTAAGGCAGGAAGCTTGTAAGTTTGAGGCCAGTATGGACTACCTAAGCACATAAGACTACATGGCTTGTCTCAAGCAAGCAAATACTCTACCAGCTGTGCTTGGCAATAACCCAGCGGGCAGAGTGCTTGCTTCCCAAGGCATGACAGCCTGAGTTGGATTCCGGAAATCACATAAAATGACAGGTGTATTGGTACGTACTCCACTTCATGGGGAAGGTAGAGACAGGTGGATCTCTGGAGTTCACTGGCTTACTTGATGAGCTCCAGGTGAAAGACTCTTCCTCAGAAAACCAATCAACCAAAAAAAAACCAAACAAACAAAAAACAAAAAACAACCAACTAACCAACCAACAACCAAACCAAAATGGAAAGTGCCTAAGAAATGACACAAAAGGCACATGTGGCTTCCATTACACATGTATGTATATGCATACACACACACACACACACACACACACACACACACACACACACACACAGAGTCTTTCTCTCTTCCCAAGTCTGGGAATGGAGATGTGGCTTGGTTGGTATAGTACTTGCCTAGCATGTGTGAAACCCTGGTTCCCCAGCACCCATAGTCAAGAATTGGGGTGCACATCTGTCATTTTACCACTTGAGAGGTGAGGGCAGCAGGATCAGGAGTTCAAGGTCATCCTGTACTACCTAGTGAGTTCTGGGCCAGCCTAGGATACATGGAATGCTGTCTCAAAAAAAAAAAAAAAAAAAAAAGAAAAGAAAAGATAAGAAAAAAGAAAAAAGTAAAAGAAAAGAAAAAGAAAAAGAAAGATAGGTTGGGATATAGCTCAGTGGCAGAGTGCTTATGTAGTCTGCATAAGGCCCTGAGTTCAATGCTCATGCACAAATAATTCCAAAATCTGAAAAAATACAATTGAAATTGGAAGCGTGTCTGGGCTCTAGCATTCCTGATAAGTGATCCAAGCCCTGTCATTTGTTCTGTGATACTCAGTTGATTCACCTGTACTCAGATGTAGGTGTCTAGTGGGGGACCACAATGCTCTGTCCTTTCCCAACATGCTTGCTTAGTGAGTGGACGGACCATTCTGGTCCTGAAAATCAGATTCACTGAAGACACGGTCTGGAAGAGCTTACAAATATAGTCACAGCCGCAAAACGACTGAACAGATGGAAACAAAGGAAGGAATGTATGAAGGTAAAAAAAGGGACTTTGGGAAACAGAAACAGCACATGTTGAATCTGGGTCCCCCAACTAACTGTCTAAAATTGGAATGGGTTAGGTAGCATTTAAGATTATTTAGGAAGCATTGAGTATTTTCAATAGCTATACACCCAATTTAAGTCAATATGACAAAGAGGCTGCCAGAAGTCCGAGCTATCTTCAGCTACATCAACGAAAATACGATGCTGGGAGGGAGGGAGGTTGGAAGACACAGGTGGCTGGCATCCTGGTCCCTTTACACAGTTGAGGAATCACAGAGGATTCAGGTCACACCTGGCTGAGACCTCTGTTAAGAACTCTGTGAAATGTTGTCAGACTTGGCAAATAAAAACATGAGCTCCCCAAGCTAAGTGGTATTTGAATTTCATGAAGTTCGTATTTGGGACAGGCTGCTAAAAATTATTCACTGTTTCTCTGAAGTTCAGATCTAATTGGGTGTCCTATATTTTATATGTCAATCAGCTTGTGATGTATCTGGGGTTCAAATCTCTGGAGGTGAGATTATTATAGTTCCCTAGGTGATTGGTTTTCTTCCTTTCTTCTTTCTTTCTTTCTTTTTGACAGAGTCTTTTTGACTGTGTAGCCAAGCATGGCCCCAGATTCTCTCTCTTAAGATAAAAAAAAAAAAATTGAGACAGACTCTCATGTGCCCAGTTGTCCTTGAACTAAATACTGTAGCCAAGGATGACCTTGAACTTCTGGTCCTCCTGCCTCCATCTCCCAAGTGATAGACAGATTCCCTCCCCCCACCTCCCCCAGAACTCTTGGCCTTCCTTAGACTTCCTAAGACTTTTTAGGGATTCAAGCTAGGATTGTTGGAACACTGGAGTCTTCCAGTGAGGGGCCATGTGCAAAATCCCGAGTTCAATCCCCAGCACTGCAGAAAAAAGAAAGAAAAAAGAAAAAGAAAACAGAGGTTTTTGAGACACTTGCTTCAAAGGCAGAGTCTTCAGCAGGCATTACAGAGGTGCTGGGATTACAGGTGCAAGCCACTACCCCTCGCTTTTCCTTCTAAGATTCAGGCATGGATGAAGGCTTGGGGAATACTACCTCAAGACCTGACTATGCACACGGTGCCTAGCAACGGGCACCGGCTGTCTGTCATTAATATTAGCAGTCAATGGTGTTTCTTCTGTTTTGGACACAAAGGGCTTAAGGAGCTCTCGGACATCGAGGGAAGATTCTCCGAAGGCATCAATATTGGCCTAATGATGGAGTCCCATTACAGAATGAGAGCCAAGGATGTGGCCCAGTGGCTAGAGTGCTTGCTTAGCATGTAGGGAGACCTGCCTTCGGTCCTCAGTACCGCGCAAGCTAAGGTGCTGTACTCTTGTTGCGATGCACACCTGTTATCCCCGCACTCAAAGGGTGGAGGCAGGAAGACCAGAAGTTTAAGGTCGTCTTCAGAGGTACAGAGTGAGTTCAAGTGGGTTTGGGTTACGTGGGACCCCATCCCTCCTACACCCCAAACCTCCACCCCCCACCCCCACCCCCGCATCTCAAAACAACACAACGGGGCGGGGCGGGGAGGGGGGCGGGCGGGAATGGCTAGAGTGAGCAAAGTCGTTGAGTGTTTGAGGAGGGAACATGGAGACAGAGGCCAAATCCAGAGTAGGATAGACAGACTTTGGGAGAGTTTGTAGAGAGGTTCCAGGCCACCCATCCCCCTCCTTCCCACTCCCCTCCCTCCCACCCGGCTCTTTGCTGCTCTCGGTAACAGCTCTCATCTTCCACATCCCTTCCACGAGGACTACAGAACCACGGACAGTGCACACAGCGGCCCGCAGGCCCGCGGGGGGGGGGGGGGCGGGTTTTTGTGCCCAGGCTTCCGTGCCTAGGTTTTTGTGCCTTTCCTTGCCTCTGCCTGCTGAAGACTCTGCCTTTGAAGCAAGTATCTCAAGACCCAGCATCTCTGCACTCTGAGACGTACATGTTTCCGTGTTCGCTTCGGCAGCACATATACCAAAATCGGAAAAATAAAGAGAAGATTAGCATGGCTCCTGCCCAGAGTTTGTAGCTCAAATTTTGTTTCCTTTTTTCTCTTTTTCTGCAGTGCTGGGGATTGAACTCGGGATTTTGCACGTGGCCCCTCACCGGAAGACTCCAGTGTTCCAACACCATGTCATATCCCAGGCACTGCAAACGCTAGCGTGAATTTTAGCATGGCTTCTGCCTGGTTGACCAGGGGAAATCATCAAGTGTCCTGGGCTGTACTCTTTCCCTCTGTAGAATGAACCTGGTCCTTGTTACATTGTAGTTGGGTGGGATCCTTCCTTTTTTGGTTTTTATTTGTTTTTAGATTTATTTATTATTTATACAATATTCTACCTGCATGTGCGCCAGAAGAGGGCACCAGATCTCATTATAGATGGTTGTGAGCCGCCGTGTGGTTGCTGGGAATTGAACTCAGGACCTTTGGAAGAGCAGCCAGTGCTCTTAACCTCTGAGCTATCTCTCCAGCCCCTCCTTTGGTTTTTTTCAGGGATAAGCTTGTGAAACAAGAAGGTAAGGATGCTGTGACCTCACCCTCTCCTCCTAGCACTACGGGAAACACCATCCAGGGAGAAGAGCAGTTTTTTCTGGAATGATCAGGGAAGGTGTTACCAAAATGATGATGATGATATTTGAAAGGACTCTTTGCAAAAAAAAAAAAAAAAAAGTGGGCGTGGCTGTAATCCAAGAACTAGAGAAGCTGAGAAGTGAAAAAACCAATACATATATAATTTCTGTTCCAGCTAGCTTGGACACCTATAGTCCCAGCACTTGGGAGGCTGAGGCAGTAAGACCATGAGTTCAAATCCAGCCTGTGCTGTATAGTGAGTTTCAGGACAGCCTGGACTACAGAGCGGTGAGACTTTGTCTGCCTCTGTCATCAAACAAACATGCATACAATTGCTGGGACTGTAACTTAGTACCACATATAAAGCCCTGGCTTGGATTCCTAGTGCTGCACAATTGGATTGTGGTGTCTGTCACAAACCTGTAATTCCATCACTCAGGAGGATCAAGTGTTCAATGCCATCCTCAGCTACAAAGGGAGTTTGGGGTCACCCCGGGCTACACAAGATCCCCACTTAAGGAGGAGAGGAGGAAGAAGAGGGAGGGGGAGACCCCCACAATGAGCTAGAAGCCAGAAGGAGCCTTCTGGCATCGAGAGGGTTACAGCGGCTTCCTCCCGGCCTCCTTGGAGTCTCTGGGGAAGAGCTGGAGCAGATGTATGTTACCCAACACTCCAGAAGATGCTGGCGCAGCTGGGAGGAAAAGAGCCCAAACGGCTTCCTTTCAATTATTCAGTGGCTGGAGATTCCTGGGGGCCCGGCTGGAGCCAGAGAAAAACCTTGGCGGAGGCTCTTCTTACGCTAGGGTTACCTGGGCTGGAGTCAAGGTGGGAGCCTGGGGGAGAGAGTGGCAGCCCGGCTTGTGCCGTGCTGGTACCTCAGTGCTGCGTCACCAAGCGCGGCATGGCTCATGGTCCCTTCTACTGTCCCCTTCTGTTCAGTCTAGAGCTCTCTGTCCAACCACCCAGGCCAAGGTGTGGCCTGATCCCTTCTCTGCAGCCTCAGTCTGTGCTGTTGAACAGGGGTGAGATGGTGACCCAAGGCAGGCAGACGGGAAAGGTGCTCGGCCCAGGAGAAAGCGTAGGTTGTTTTGATAGCATGTGGGTTCAGACAACCTGTCTAGCCTCAGGCCAGCTCCCGTTTCCCCTGCTCTGGTCTGCTTTATTCAGCACACACTATACTATACTGTTCCTCCTGTCTGGAATGCCTTACCACCCCATTCATTCGGCCGGGAGGGACAAGTGCCACCTCTTCTGTGCAGCCTCCAGTGACTTCATAAAGTATGTCCTCCTAGGGGATGTGCCTTTGGGGGTCACCTTATCACTTTAGCTCTAGTTCAGCTATATTCCGTCTCAGCCTAAGTGACACATTTATGTATTGTTCATTTAGTTATTGTCTCATGTAGCCCCAGGCTGGCCTTGAAATCCTTATGTAGCACTTGTTCTTCAGCCTTTGCCTCCAAAGTGCTGGGATTACAAAGCATTTGTCAACATGCCCAGAGTCTGCTGTACTCAAGATCAAACCCAGGCATATGTGCACCAGTTAAGCCATATACCCAGCCGTGTTTTTGAGACAGGGTCTCACTAGGTAGCCCTGGCTGCCCTGGAGCTCACTATGCAGACCAGGCTGGCCTCGAACTCACAGAGCTCCACCGGCTTCTGCCTCTCAAGTGCTAGGATCAGAGGTGTGTGCCACCACGCCTAATTTCCTGTACTGGAAATTGACTCATGAGTCTTCTGTCTCAGACTTTTGTATGCTGGGATTACAGACACACGCCACAAGGCCCAGCTTGGCTGCTGTCTCTCTAAGGAGAGCGGTTGAGTAACTCTGTCTTCCCATCCTCGGTGTCTAGTATGGGCCTTCACACTGAGCAGCCATCTATCTGTGACCCTCTAGGCACTCGAAGGTGGAAACAGGAGGATCAATAGTTCGAGGTCATCCTTGGCTACATCGTAAGTTCAAGATCTGCCTGTGCTGCATGGGACCTTATGTCAAAATAAACAACAGCAGCAGAAATTCAGCCTGGGACAGGCAAATGGCTCAGTGGATGAAGCTGCTTGCCACCAAGCCTGAGGACCTGAGTTCAAACCCTGGGAGGAGAGGACTGACTCCCACAAGTTGTCCCCTGACTGCCACATGCTTGAGTCACGGCACACACCCACTAAGTAAGTAGTAAATGAACAAACAAATGTTATAGAAATCTAGCCTGTGTTTGTAATGGTGGGGAGCTCACCTCCTCTGTTTTACCATCGTCGACTTCAGGGACCTCCATGGAACTTGTCCTTAATCCTTGCTCCCAATGTCCAGTCTGGGTCCATTAGTCATTTGCATAAACTACATTGTTGTCTCTTTGCTGGAGTCAGCTCAGTCTCTGTATGACACGGAAAGGACTTTTCTTCTAGCCAGGCCCCTCTCCCTGTTCTAGGAGTTCCAACTTGAATTCCCATACCAGAAGCCTGGATGGCAGGTTCCTAGAGTCAGGGGCACCTCTGCTGTGTGATTGTTAAGGAGGAGCCACAGCCTAGGCCTACAGGCCAGGTGACAGTGGTACAGACCACTGAGGTCCAGAGCTGGCTATACAGAGCTTTGTATGGGACAGACCCCATCAAGCCAAGAGTTGAGACTAGCAACATGAACCAAGGGTGCCCGGCCTCCAGTACTTCAGGCTCTGGAATAGACCAGAACAGGCAACAGTGGCTCTCGAACACCATCTAAACCAGCCCAAATCAGCACAGGGCTACTGAAACCAGAAGTGAGGTCTCAGGACGTGGCTCAGTCGGTACAGGGCTTGTCTAGCGTACACAAAGCCCTGGGCTCCACCCCACCCCCCAGCACTGCACGAGATCAGAGGAATGATGCGCACTTGGGTGCTGGAGGCAGAATGGTCAGAAGTTCAAGGTCATCCTCAGTAGGCAGCCAAGAAAGCTCAGTAGCTAAAGGCATTTGCTGCCAGGCTGAGTTTGGTCCCCGGAACCCACACAAAGGAGAGAAATGACTCTCATCCTCGGACCTCCACGTGCGGGCCTTGGTGTGACATGTGCACTTGTGTGTGTATGCACATGTTCATATATGCACACATGCCCACTCGTGACATAATAAATACATATAAAGTAATATTTTACCATAAAAGGGTCATTCTCAGCTATATAGCCAGTGCAAGACCAGTATGGAAAAATGAGATACATCCCTCCAATCTCAAAAATAAAATAAAGCAAAGGCTGGAGAGATGGTTTAATTGGCAACAGTCATGGCAAGCCCCAGTGTGTTCTCTAAAAGGCAGGTATGGAGCTAGAGTGATGGCTCAGCAGTTAAGAGCACTTCCTGCTCTTCCAGAGGACCAGAGTTCTGATCCCAGCATCCTTTAGAGTAGTTTACAACCACCTCTAACTCCAGCACCAGAGGATCCAGTACCTCTGAGTACCCAATATCTTCTGGCCTCCTAGGGTACCCACACACAGGTGAACACAGACCCATACACACACACAAACACATTTTTAAAATATCTTAAGGAGAAAAGCTTGACATGGCTGCTGGGTTTGGTGGAGCATATCTTTTAGCCCCAGCACTTGGGAGGCAGAGGCAGGTGGATCTCTGAGTTTGAAGCCAGCCTGGTCTACAGAGCGAGTTCTAGGACAGCCAAGGCTACACAGAGAAACCCTGTCTCAAGGGGGAAAAAAAAACCAAGCACAACACTGGACAGGGTAGTGTAGTGCTCATTTGTAATCTCTGGTGCTTTCTGGTCAGCTGGCCTAGGCGAGCTCCAGAGTCAGTGTGACCGTTTTAAAAAATAAAGTGGATGCCACCTGAGGAACAAAACTTAAAGTTGCCTTCTAGCCCCATAAGCAAGTACGTGTGTATGCCCTCATGCCCCACCTACCGAGTGTGTGCACACATGCAAGTACACACACACACACACACACACACACACACACACACACACACACACCAACGTCCCAGAACACAAACCAGTTGAGCACGTCTGCGCTCTCAGGAAACAAAGGGCTCTGTCCCCCTTGAGGAACCAGCTTGGCACTCCTTGGAGATCCCTGTGGCCTTCAGGGAGGCTGTCTAGATGGGGATCTTCCCCATGATGACAGTAGAAGGGAGATTTGGGGTGATCTTCTAGGGGCCAAAGAGCAGCTTCAGCTCAATTGGAGAAGGGGCTGTCTCGTGTCTAGGCTGCCCCGGAGGGCTGTGGGCAGGTCATCTTTCTAAGGATCAACCTACACTGGCCTCTAGCATGACATCAGAGAAGGCTTCGTACTCACGACAGCTTCACCATCCTCCACCCCAAGAACAAGAACATCCCAGGCCACACCCAGATGCTGGTTAGATGGGAAGATGGGTCTACATGGGGTTGGTCTCTTTGTCCCTGGAGAAAAGTCAAACTTGGGAGGAAGCTGCACATGGTGGTACCTACGTATGACACCAGCACGTGGAGCCTGAGGCAGTAAGATGAGGAGTTAGAGGCCAGCCTGGGCTACTGTGATGGTTTTTACTGTCAATTTGACAGGGTGTAGGATCATCCTGAAGACAAATCTCTGGATACGTGTATGAGAGATTTTTCTACATTAAGTTAATTAAGGTGGGACAACTCACTCTAAATATTCGTGATACTGTTCTATGTGCTGTGGCTTCAGGCTGAATGAATAAAAAGGAGGAAGGGAGCTCTAAACATCAACATCTGAACACATGTGCATCCGCACACACACCTGCACATGTCACACACATACCCGTATACACCACACATACACCCTAACCTGCACATACCATGCACACACCTGTACATACTACATACACACCAGCACATATCACACACCTACCTACACATACCATGCACACACCTATACACACTACACATACACCTGCACATATCACACATACCTGCATACACCACACACACATACACCTACCTGCACATACCATGCACACACCTGTACATACTACATACACACCAGCACATATCACACACCTACCTGCACATATCACACACACACACACCTGCACATACCACATACACACCAGCATATACCACACATACACTGAACAAACAAATAAAAGTTGGCAGGCCATAGGTCAACTCAGAAGCTATCAGTAGGAGCAGTGAGTACTGGCCAGACAGCTGCTTTCTCCCACAGGGGAGTTGGTGGAGTCTGGGGCAGATGCCTCCTCTGCCCACATAAACCTCATTATGGAAAATTCCCTCTATTGACTTGGCTCTAATCAGGCAGGCCGCCCTGGGCATCCCCGCCTCATGTTCCTGCTGGGCCAGCTGAGATCAAAGAGATAGCCAAAGAGAGTCGGGCTGGGGGCTGGAGCATCGCCTGCCTTTCCATCGATCCAGATGTGCCTTTCGTTGCTAGGCAACAGCCTCCAGTCTCTCCTGGTCCTTCCTCCCCCGGGGGCTGCAAGACTGGGCAGTAAAGGGGATGAGAGACAGAAAGAGACACCACATTCATTCCCTGTTTTTCCTTTCTACACTAAGATCTCTGTTCTCAAGCTCGGAGTCTCTTTTCCTGATGGGGAAGCACTCTTGTATTAGGAACTCCACCCTCACACCAAATGGACCCCTTTATGTTGCGTACATTTGCACGCATTTATAGTTTACTAAAAATATCCACACATCCACTGCACAAAAGAGGAGTATAGCCTCTTAGGAAGACAGACCAGAGACTTACCAGGAAGGCCCAGAGACTGGGAGGGCAGGCAACCAAGGCAAGACTCACTGCTGAAGCAGCGGGTGGCGGCACACATTTGTGATCCCAGCACTCGGGAGGTGGAAGCCAGGTCAATAAGGCCAAGCCCACAGAAAACTCACAAAAAACAAGACCTCGGGATCCTGAGTCCCAAGTCTGCTCTGAGTTTGTATCCGATGTAGGAGCCATTTGATTTAGGGGGAATTTGTCGGTAAAGACAAATTCACACTCATATTTTTGAGTGGGCTGGCTTTTTCTTTCTTTCTTTTTTTTTTTTTTTTCTTTCTTAAGACGTAGGATGAATTTCATAGTAAATTTTCCTGTTGTTGTTTCAAGTGCTGTAATCTAAAACAGTAAGTCATGTTTTTTCAACAGGCATTGAAATGTATTGCAAGCCATTCCTTCTTATCACAGCTTCTTATTTTGCCTGTTTTATCAGCCCTGCCCTGCTCATCTTTCCTGGGTTTTTTTTTATCTTTTGGCTTTTCGAGACAGGATTTCTCCTGGAATTCACTTTGTAGACCAGGCTGACCTTGAACTCAGAGATTGGCCTACCTCTGCCTCCCAAACACTAAAGGGTTAAAGGCATGAGCTGCCACTACCACACCTAGCAATTTGGTTTTTATTTTTTGTTTGTTTTTTCACTCTTCTGGGTTTTCAAAAGGTTGTCTGTGTGTGTGCCGTGCCACACCCCAGCAGTTGTTGTACAGTGACCTATCTACATTACAACATATTTAGAACTCGGTCTCTTTTCAGGAGGACTTCCCTTGTGGGTGGAGGAAGGTCAGCTTTCTTCTTTCCCTTGGTTTTGTTTTTCTTTGTATGCTTGCCAATGGAGGCCAGAGATGTTTCCTCACGAGTCATCTACCCCGGCTTTTGAGACGGCTCCTCACTGGGACCCACAGCTCATCAATTAAGCTAGGTAGGCTGGCTAGTGAGCTCCGGGAATCCTCCTGTCTCCACTCCTCCCATGCTGGGGTTACAATTGCGCACTCCCATGCCCATGCTCACTCATGTGCAGCAGGTACTTTACAACGGTCCCACTCCCCAGAGCCCCCTCCTTCCCCGTTTCGAGCCATTTCTTTGAGACACTGTCTCCTTCTGCAGCCCAGGCTAGCCTCAAACTACGTATCCCAGGAGGCCATCAAACTTGTGATCCTCCTGCCTCAGCCTCCTAACCATTATGCCCAGCTGTCAACCCTTTTTCGTTTTATTTTATCTGGAGCTAGAGGGCAATTTTATTACTGTTCTGAAAGAAAATAAAAACCACAACAGGGTAAGCAAGCTCAATGGCTCAGCAGTTGCTGGGTAGGGGGCTGGGGGGTTGGAGAAGAGGAAGAAAAAGACCATGGCTTCATGAGTTTGGGATCAAAAAAAGCAAGCAACTACGAAGTAGAAGCAAGGGGCGGGGCTTCAGAGAAAGAGGTGGGGGGGGGGTGGAGGGTGGTGGCTGAGGTGAAGAAAGAGCAGGGCTCTTAGAGAGCATGCTCAGACACTGGCTAGTGTACTAAAGAGAAAGAGAGAATGAATGGAGGAGTTAACACTTTTTTGAGTTAGAACTCCCAAAGCAGGCAGGTTCTGCCCTGCTGCATGGTGGAGGCACCATACACAGCTGCCTCAAACTGTTTTAAAAATTAAATTGATTGGCCGGGCGGTGGTGGAGCATTCCTTTATCAGCACTCGGGAGGCAGAGGCCAGCCTGGTCTACAGTGTGTGTGTGTGTGTGTGTGTGTGTGTGTGTGTGTGTGTGTCCGCTATGGCAGACACATGGCTGTCAATTGACAACTTGAAGGAGTTGTCCTTCTATCCTGTGGGTCCCAGGGGCTTGAACTCCGGCCATTTCAGGCTTGGTGGCCTTACCTGCCACCTGCTCAGCTGCAGCTCTGTATAGCATGGTGCCATCTTCCTCCGAGTCCTCTGCCCAGTGCCTGACACACACACACACACACACACACTTCAACTCTGAGAGGCTCGGCTTTCCAGGGTCCTTGACAAATGGTAACAAATTAATGTCAATTAATCTGATTATCCTAAATCGTTATTTAAGCAGCTAATTAGCAATATCATTGACAATAACCCATGGATCCCTCAGGGATGGCAAGTGGAGGAGGGACGTAGGAGGCCCTCCAGTCTCTGGGAAGGAAGGGGCGAGTCTCTTGGTGTTGCACCAGTGAGAAATGGCTGCTCGTGCCTTCCCATGCGTGCCTTTCTATGTGTTTTCCTTGCTTTGCCGTCAGCATGGAATCCACTCCTGCTGTGAGCTCTGCCTAGACTCCGGCCAGGGTGGAAAGGGTGATGTGAGCTGGGTCTGTAAGCATAGGTCTGTCATCCCCAGAGAACTGATAACTTCAAATAAAAAGCAAAAAAGTGGTGTGTGGGGTATAGCTTAGTGATAGCGCTCTTGTTTAGTGAGGGGCTAGAGATGTTGCCCGAGGCGTATCGCTCACGTTGCCTGCACACCGTCCTGGGGTCAATCCCTAGGAGAGGAGTCCCTCTGTGGGAGAGAGGCTAGGAGAGGAAGGAAAGTTACATCTGTCTGAGAGACTGCTCTAAGGTTCCCGAGCGCATCCCCTGTATCCACTGCCTCCCAGGTCACGTGCCTCAGGGCCTATCACCTTCACCAAGGCCATGGGCATCTCAGGCTGCACAGCAGCCCTGGATGGGAACGGCCGGCCTCCGGGCCACTCTGAAGACGATGGAATGATGGAATGAATGAGCCTTTCCCATGCCAGCCTAGGCAGCAGGGGACCCTGACAACACGGGGCACAGGCAACGCGCCTGAACACCCGGGAACAGGGCAGCCTCACGCACTGCGGTTGCGTTTCCTGAGCTGAGGTCCGCACCTCAGCTCCCGACCTACTCTGCTGGGTGTTGTGAGGCTGAGAAAGACGCGCGCATCTCAAGCCCCAGAGCCTGGTGCCTGGGAGATGGCGAAAGAGAGAGCCAAGAAGAGTGAGAGCAGCGGGGAGGCTGAGCAACAGGGAGCCTCGAAGAACACACAGGAGACAGCTCGACTTGACACACCTCACGGGAGCTGTCTGAGCAGAGTCTGGAGATGAAGGAGGTAGAGAAGGAGGAGGAGGAGGAGGAGGAGGAGGAGGAGGAGGAAGGGTATTTTGGGTAGAGGGAGCCATATATGCAGGAATGAGATACTGGTTCTCAACTCCATGCAAAGAGAACGTGGTTTTGGCAATGCTGGGGATGAAACCCAAGGCGGGACGTGCACTAGGTAGATGCTCTATCGCTAAGCCACCCTTCCAGCTTCTTGATTTTTATTTCAGGACAAGGTCAAGGCTGGACTTGAACTCCCTACTACCTCAACTGCCTAAGTGTTGGAATCATTCTTTTACATTGTTGATTTCTTAGTGTTCTGGTGCTGGGAACCCAGGGCACCGCTATACTAATCAAACACTCCACCACTGAGCACCATTTCCAGTACCTCTGCTCCCCAACTCTAGTGTGTCACGGCATCTGGGTGCTTTGATATTTGACCCTCGCACCTCACCCTCAGATTCTGAACCCACGACTCAGGTTGGGTCTTAGGAATTCTCTTACCACAGACTCTTCTAGAAGCACAGAGGCAGGCATACTGCGTACAGCATCATCAGATCATGCTGTGGTGAATTTGGATGTCCTGGGTTGGCCCCAGGTCATGTGACTCATGTCCTGAAAACACATCATCGCCCTCCCAGTTTCCATCTGTCTAAATCACGCCTGCCTGTCTTCAAACAGTTCTGTCTGGTGGGTCCCGCTGGGAGCGTCCTTTGTGTCCTATGCTGCCTGCAGGAGAAAGACGGAGCCTCACATCTCACAGCGTCACCTGGCACTAAGTCTCCACAAGCTGCCTATGTCTTCTGCTGAGTCCCAAGCTCCTTGGTCCTGGCTTTTCTTCTTCTCTCTTCCTCCTTCAGAAGTGTCCTTCCTTCTGGCAGACCTACATGGGATCTGTGAGGTCTACCTGAGATGCTGGCTCTAAGGCCACCCAGCCAAAGCAGCCCTGTCTTGCACCAGAGCCCAGGCCACCCACAGACCCTCCTATCTAAGCCACGTCACTTGCAGAGACATTACCAACCCGAGGCAAAAAGGACATTTTTGTCTTTGCGGTGCCAAGGATGGTGCCTGCAGCTGGTCCAGGCTAAGCAAGCAAGCATTCTACCACCTAGCCGTGCCCAGCCTCTCACTGGGAGATTCTAGGCAAGTTTGCTGCTGAGGAGGGCTTTGGTGCTAACATGGTTCTGCATCTTTCTTCACCCAATGTCCAACATGGGGTGGTGCATAATAACGATTATGCAACTTCTCAGAGAAGAAGAGCACCAAGCAAGGTTTGGTGAGTGACTGAATGAAGGTAGGAATGGGCACACCCTGTCTGATACGCCGGAGAGGAAGGAAGAATTTAAAAACCGATGGACGGCAAAGTGTGGCCGGGCACGTCTGTGATCCCAGCACCTGGGAGGCAGAGGCAGGGTGCTCAGGAGTTGAAGGCTAGCCTTGGCAATGCATCAAACTCAAGACCAGCCTAGCATACAAAAGACCGTGTCTTCAAAGCAGCAAACAAACAAAACTAGAAAAATTAACAACAACCGTACAGGGCTGGTAAATGGTTTAGTGTAAAGGCACTTACTACCAAACCTGGTGACCTGAGTTCTATGCTCAGGAGTCAACCCCTGTGAGTTATTATCCCCGCCCCCCCTTTTTCTACTGAGGCATGTGTGCCCAAGTACAATAAATGTAAATAAAAATATTTTTAGAAAAAAAACCAACCAACCAAACAAACAAATAAACAAAAAGCAAAGCAAAACCAGGCAACAGGGCCGGAGGGGATGGCTCAGTCAGCAAAGAGCTTGCCAGGCAAGCTGGAGGATCCGAGTTTAAACCTGAGAGCCATTTTCTTTTTCTGAGAAAGCATGCTTAAAATCTTGGTGCTAGAAAGTAGAAACAGGCAGATCCCTGGGGCTTCCTAACCAGCCAGCCTCGCCTACTTGGTGGGCTGCAGGCCAGCGAGAGACCCTGTCTATAAATAAGTAAATAGATACATAAGAAAGACGGTGCCTGGCATTTCCTCTGCCCTTCATATGTGCGTGCACATCTGCACGCACATATAGACACGTTCACTCACACGCAAACATGCATGCACACTTGCACGTGTGTGTATGTACCCCCATACACATACTTACAAGGAGCAAAGAGAGATGGTCTGCACAGGATACTGAGTGGGTGAACAGGACCAGGTGATGGGAGTGGGACAGGACCAGCCAGCTGAGTGTCCCAGATTCCATCTCTTCCAGAATACTTCCGGTGACTCTCTGGGGTGGCTCAGCTACTCTACTAGTCTGGAGCTGACTCTGCTAACCAGGGGTCTTCGCCGGGTGCTGAGGGCCATGCCATCAGCTGGGGATAGGCTGAAGGCTCTGTCCTTGGTTTTCTCCCCACCCACTGATCTCCCTTTTTATCTAGAAGATTCTAGTCTGGGCACATGCACACCCATCTCTGTCAAGTCTCCTGGGGGACCAGGACCTGTATGAGGTCTCTTAGCGCCTGGTGGACGGACAGCAGCTTCCCCTTCAGTGGACAGCAGCCCCTTATTGGCCACGGCCCTTAGTGTCTGATATATTCCTCTTTTCTTCCTCCCTCCCTCCTTCCCTCCCTCCCTCTTACTCTTCCTCCCTCCCTTCTCGCTCTTTCGGATTTTTGAGAAAGTCTCCCTATGAACCCCAGCCGGCCTGAAACCCTAGCTCAGCGGTTCTCAAACTTCCTAATGCTGCCACCCTTTAAATAGAGTTCCTCATCTTGTGGTGACCCCACCCCCACCCCCACCCCGCAACTATCCAGTTACTTTTATTGCTACTTCATATCTGTAATTTTGCTACTATTATGAGTCATAATGTAAATGTCTGTGTTTTCCAATGGTCTTAGGCGACCCCTGTGGAAGGGTTGTTCGACGCCCCTCCCCCCAAAAAGGGGTTGAGACCCCCTAGGTTGAGAACGCTGCAGTAGGTCCTCCTGCCTCTATTGCTAGGACAGCAGTCATGTCCCCACTCTCCCTGGCTCACCCCTCCATGTCATTACCCTTGCTATTCTGGGTGTCACTCCTCTGCGCCTTCTTTATCAGTCTCCAGGGCCCAAAAAAAGCATCAGCTCTCTCGGGGGGCCTCCTCCTATAGCCCACATCCCTGTGGATAGCTTCTACCTAGCCGAACCTCCAGAAGGTCATAACTGTCAGTTCCCACAACTGCTCTGGGGAACTCTTCAAGGTCAAGGCCAAGGTCAGATTGACCTCTGTGTCCTCAGGGCTCACAGGGTACCCAGGAACAAAGAGACATTTCCCCCGAGTATGAATTATATTGAGCCACCCACCCAGATGGTGACTGCTGTCTCAGGTACATATTGAATTTATTCTATTATTATGATGGTGATGGTGATGATGATGATGATGATGATGATGCTTTTCAAGACAAGGTCTTTCTGAGTAGTTCTGGCTGTCCTGAAACTAGCTCTGTAGACGAGACCAGGCTGGCCTTGAACTCAGAGAGATCCTCCTGCTCCTGCCTCCTGAGTGCAGGGATTAAAGGCATGCGCCAACACCCAGCCTGGATTTTATTCTTAAGGACTTGCTGTCAAACCCAGCGTCTATCACTTCTCCTTGTGCACTAGGAGGCAGCTACGCACTTTGGGAGCCTGTAGTAAGGATGGAGGGGTGGGCCCAGCTGAAAGCAGAGCCCAGGAGACGGCTGTCACTTGATTCCAGCTCTGAGCTCTTTCCACTGAAGTCTTGCAGGATCCATGCTCTCCCCTGGGAATGTGTGACCTACTCAGACTATCCCATGCCAGCAGCTATGGCTGCTCCCCCCTGCAGTCCCTGGCAACTGACAAGACAGAGCTGCCTCACTCTCAGGCTCATCTGCCCCAGGCCCCATAGTCATCCCTTTCAAGAAAACCACATAGCCCCCCAGACCCTGCCTGAGATGGGTGGGACACAGGTAAGGCTTTCCCCTCTGCTCTCCTTGGCTTGCTAGGAAAACAGCCTCACCCACACCCAGTCTTTCTACAGCCTACCGGAGGCTCAAGCTCCTCACTGGGGCAAAAGCTCAAGTATGCTTCTGAACAAGCTCTGAAAATGTCCAAGGATGCTCAGACTGGAGAAGGGGAAAAAAGAAAAAGAAAAGAAAAGATGTAAAGCCAGGAGTGGTGGCAAATGCCTATAATCCCAGGACTTGGGGAGGCAGAGGCAGGTGGGTCTCTGTGAATTTGGGGTCAGCCTGGTCTACAAAGCGAGTCCAGGACAGCCAAGGCTACACAGAAGGACATTTCCAGTGATTTAATTTCATGTAGCTATGAGCATGTAGGAGGAAGTCTGCAAGGAGGTACCACAGTCTTAGACAATCTTAGTGCTTATCTTTGGGTGGTAAGAGTGTTTGTCTTTGTTTGTGTGTGTGTGTGTGTGTGTGTGTGTGTGTGTGTGTGTGTGTGTGTTAGGAATAAATGGAACCCAGGACTTTGTACATGCTAGGCAGATCTCTAACCACTGGGCCACACTCCCAACACCTCACTAGAGGATTCTAAGCAGGTGCTTTACCATTATGCTGTATACCTGACTTCATTAAAAATTCTAAATTGCTACGTAGCAGTGATGGCGCACACCTTTAATCCCAGTATTTGGGAAGCAGAGGCAGGGGATCTCTGAGTTTGAGGCCAGTCTGATCCACAGGGCAAGTTCTAGAACAGCCAGGGCTACACACACACACACACACACACACACACACACACACACACACACCTGTCTCCAAAAAGATTTTTTAAAATAAAGTTCATTATGCCGGGCGTGGTGGCGCACGCCTTTAATCCCAGCACTCGGGAGGCAGAGGCAGGCGAATCGCTGTGAGTTCGAGGCCAGCCTGGTCTACAAAGTGAGTCCAGGATGGCCAAGGCTACACAGAGAAACCCTGTCTTGAAAAAATAAAAATAAAAATAAAAAAAATAAAATAAAGTTCATTATCAATGCATGTGTCTCTGTGCATGTGCACATATGTGTACACATGTGTGCATGTATGCACATATGCATACCACAGTGTGTATGTGGATGACAGAGGAGTCAGTAGATCTTTCAGGAATCAGTTCTCTCCTTCCACCATGTTGGTTCTGGGGATCAAGCTCAAGTTGTCTGGTTTGGTGGCAGTGCCCTCATTCACCAAGTCATCTCACTGGTCCCAGGGGTGATGGTTGGTTTGGGTACATTGTTGTACAATGAGCCTTCCCTCACCCTGTCCCCCTCTCCCTCCCTCTCTGTGTCTATGTCTCTCTCTTTTTGACATGCTCTCACTCTGTTGCCTAGACTGTCCAGAAACTCACTATGCAGCCCAAACTGGTTTCAAATTGCCAGCAATCCTTCTGGCACAGCCTTCCAAATGCTGGGATTACAAGCAAGAGTTCACGTGTGACACCGTTCTTTTTGTTTGGTTGGTTTTGCTTTTTGTTTTTCAGGACAGGGTTTCTCTGTGTAGCCTTGGCTGTCCTGGACTCCCTTTGTAGACCAGTCTGGCCTCGAACTCACGGCGACCTGCCTGCCTCTGCCTCCCGAGTGCTGGGATTACAGGCGTGCGCCACCACACCTGGCTATAATGTCATTCTTATTTACTTCTTTATTTATGTTTCTGTGAGTCAGGGTCTCACTCTGTAGCTCTAGCTGTCCTGGAACTCACTCTGTAGACCAGGCTAGTCCCTGGGATTACCAGTGTGTGCCTTTGCCGGCTGGAAAACAGGTCATTTGTAAAGATCAAAGGAATCCTCACATTCTAGGCATATGCCTGTCAGAGGATAGCCACAAGGTTAGGCTCAGTCTAGGCTAACCTGCGACATATATTGAGAGCCTGCTAAAGAGAGAATTCAACACAGTTTGTGTTTGTCTGTCTGTCTGTCTCTGTCCTGGGTCATTCTGGGAAATAGTGGAAGGAAGGGACCCCACCCCACACTCAAAATGAAGAAGGTGTCTGCACTCCAGGATCAGGTAGCTTGGCCCAGCCTTCTTATAGCTTTCGGTGGCCCCAGCAAGATGCTGCGGGATCCAGGCTTGTCTGCCAGCTTTGCCTGGCACAGCAACCTCTGCAGTGGGCAGAGGGCCAGGGCGAGGGCGGTGGAGGCTGAAGCAAGGCTGCCTGCTGAGGAAACGTTGCCGCAGGCTGGCAGCTTTTAATATGGTGGGACCCCCTAGGGGGTTGGTGGGCTTCTCTGGAGCCAAGGTTTACATAGCCATCGAAAGACCTTTCTGTAAGTCCGGTAGTTAGCCCAGATCTTGATCATCTGCCCAAATCTCCTGAGAGCCCCTTTTTGGATGACACAGGACTAAGAGGTCTGGGGTACAGGTGGGACTGTTGTCCTCCTGTGCCCAGAAGAGAGGGAAGGAGTGAAAGACACAGGTACCGGCATATGACAAACAAGGCTGGACCAGGCTGCAGTTGCGATTGCCGGTAATGAATTTCTCCCTATCAAAAGGACTCTAGGCCTCTCACCCTCTCTTTATCCTCCCCACCTCCGTGTGTGTGTGTGTGTGTGTGTGTGTGTGTGTGTGTGTGTGTGTATGTGTGCTCGCGCGCGCACGCCATAATACATTTATGGCAGTCAGAGAACAATTTGTAGGGACTTGGTTCTCTTCTTCCACCATGTGAGTCCCAGGCATCAAACCCAGGCAATTTGGCAGCAAGTACCTTGACCCACTAAATTATCCAGCCAGCCTCCTCCACCTCCTTTTTGTTTGTCTGTTTGTTTGTTTCGAGACAGGGTCTTTCTGTGTAGCCTTGGCTGTCCTGGACTCGAACTCACAGCCTCCCGAGTGCTGGGATTAAAGGCGTGCACCACCATGCCTGGCTCCTCCTCATTTTTTGAGGCAGGGTCTCTTCTTTTTACTTGAGGCTTCAAGTTGGTCTAGGCTAGGCAGAGTCCCAGAGCTCTACCCGGCTCTGCTTCCCTAGTGCTGAGATTACAAGTGAGCATCACCTGCTTGGCTTTTTTTTTTTTTTTTTAAACAACTGAGCCATCGCCCAGCCCTGTTGTTCACAACCTGTGGCTCAGGACCCCTTTGGAGGTGGAGTGACCTTTTCACAGGGATCACCTGAAACCATCTGGACATCAGGTACTTACATTACGATTTGTAACAGCAGCAAAATTACAGTTACAAAGTAGCAACGAAAGTTATGTTATAGTCTCAGCGCAACATGAGTAACTGTATTTTTTTTTTTTTTTGAGGCAAGGTTTCTCTGTGTAGCCTTGGTAGACCAGGCTGGCCAGCCTCGAACTCACAGCAATCCGCCTGCCTCTGCCTCCCGAGTGCTGGGATTAAATGAGTAACTGTATTAAGGGGTCACAGCCTTAGGAAGGTTGAGAGCCCCTGACCCCCTCCGTGTTACAAGCCGAACTCCCGCCGTCACCTCACTTCTTCTTGTTCACAGATTACACCAGGCCTTCAGGGTCACCTTCATGAACCCCCCTTCTCCTGGCCAAGCCTCCTGCCTCTCAGCAGGTCTCTACTACTGATCCCCTCCCTCCTCTATTTCCTGGCCTTTCTCTGGACGAAGGTTTTTTTTAGAACCAAGCGGGTCTCTCTTCCCTCCTGCATTCGTTTCCCTAACAAGACACTCCTGTTCGGGCCCGGGCTTCTCCCTATAGAATTCAGCTGCCAAATTTCTTTCTCGCCCTGATTCCCCAAGGCACTCTCAGCCAACATCTCTCCGTGTCTCTGTCCTGCGCGTCGGGTGCTTGGGCCCCTCCTGGCTCTGGTGAATGATTCTGGTAGGTAGGTATAGGGAGGGCATTTTTGGTGTCCTAGCAGGCCACCCCAAACCTAGGTTAGAGGGGTGTCTAATCTTGGCTCACTGTGGTATCTGGGACCCTGGTATTATTTCCCCACCCCCGCCCCCACCCCCGCCTCACCCTTGGAAGTTGATTCTGCTGTCAGGGGGCTCAGGTGGATTTTGAAATCTCAGCTGCAGCAGCCGATAGGTCAAACCTTGAAACACTGGAGGTGATTTCTGCTTCAGTGGATGGAATCACAGGCTTCTGGACAGTCTCTCTCTCTCTCTCTCTCTCCCCCCGGGTTCAAATGCATGTGTATTTATATGCACATGAAGGCCAGAGGTATATATGTCAGGCGTCTTTCTCAGTTGCTCTCGATCTTATTTTTTTGGATCAGGTTCTCTCACTAAGCCTGATTAGCTCCGGGGATCCACTTGTTTCCACCTTCCTAATGATTGGGTTATGGATATATACCACAGCACCCAGTTTTTATGTGGGTGCTGGGGATCCGAACTCAGGTCCTCAAGTTTGAGTAACACTCTACTGACTAAGCCATTTCCCCAGTCCCTGGAGAGAGAGAGAGAGAGAGAGAGAGAGAGAGAGAGAGAGAGAGAGAGAGAGAGTGTGTGTGTGTGTGTGTGTGTGTGTGTGTGTGTGTGTGTGTGTGTGTGTGAAGGGATTGAACCCTGGTTCATGTACTAAACAAATCATCTACCACTGAACTGTATCCCCAGTCATCTTTTTACTTTGACACAGACTCTTGTTAAGTTGTTCAAGATGGTCTTGAACTCATTCTCTTGCCCGGACTCTTCTTGGCCTCAAAATCCTCCTACCTCAGTCTCCCAACTGATTGGGATCACAGGCCTTCATTTTCAGGTCTGGCTCAACACACAGATTTATAGAGTAGTGAGCTCTTTAAAATCCTGATGCTGGGCATGGTGGCACACGCCTTTAATTCCAGCACTCGGGAGGCAGAGGCAGGTGGATCGCTGTGAGTTTAAGGCCAGCCTGGTCTACAAAGTGAGTCCAGGACAGCCAAGGCTACACAGAGAAACCCTGTCTTGAAAAAACAAAACAAAAAAAAAAAAAAAAAAAGAAAAAAATCCCAATGCTGAGGGGAACTTTGGATGGTCATCTGTAAGACTATCACTTTATACACAGGGACATGGGAGACTTGTTGAAGGTCATACAAGAAGTCACGATTGGAGCTGGCTTCAGAAATGCCCTTGGACTCACATGCCCAGTCCTGCAGTTTTCTTACCCCATGTTACCCCTGACTTCTGCTAGTCCACAGTGCTCTGGAAGATGGTCAGCCAGGGGAGCAAGGAGAATGGAGGGCAGCAGAGAGTTCTGGAAACCACTCTGGGACAGTAGGCTTAGACTGCACCAAGACCTTGGTAAAAACCATATCACATTTCCAGGCTTTGTTTGGGTCCTCTGCAAAGGGAAGACAACAGCACTTCTTTTGTTTGTTTTGAGACAGGGTTTCTCTGTGTAGCCATGACTGTCCTGGAACTCACTCTGTAGACTAGGCTGGCCTTGAACTCAGAATCCACTTCCGTCTGCCTCCAGAGTGCTGGGATTAAAGGTGTGGGCTACCACCCAGTTCCCCCCCACTACAGTAGTACCTCTTAACCAAGTCATATGAAGATGTGATGGTGTGTGTGTATGTGTGTGTGTGTGTGTGTATGTGTGTGATGGTCATGTGAATAGTTCAAGGTGTAGGTTAAGGAAGAGACACAGGCTCCCTCCCGGCCCTGGAGTGAATAATATGTGGACAGAGGAGGAGATGTGAGCAGAAAGGGAGGCTGACTCCCACAAGGCTGATGGCTGCTATGACCATGGGCTGTGTGAAGGGGTGGGAGGTAGCCACTCAGAAGGGAATGGGCAGCCACTAGCTTTCTAAGGTCAGCAAGAGCCTGTTGGGGTGGAGCAGGTAGGATGAAGGTATCATAATGACCTGATGGGACTTCTCCTGGGGGATGGGACCATGATGGGGGCAGCAGGATGCAGTAGGGGTGCACAGATGCCAGTCCAAAGTACATTCTACCATCAAATGTCCTAGTGACCTTGGGGCAGTCATCTCCCTACCCCGCTGTGTATGCCTCAAGCCCCACACCTGTAAGCCGACATCACGAGTCAAGAAACTGACACTTATCCGGCCCTTGACAGAAAGAGGTTGGGACAAGTCATCAGCAATATTCTGCCCCAGGGAAGATAGCTAAGTGGCTTTGTGACCTTGGGAAAGTCAGTCTAACCTCACTTCTCAGCTGTGAAAAAGGACCGATGGGATCTTCCTTGAGGAGCATTGGTGAGGACTAGCAGGGTCCATTGCAGCCGTATGCCAATCATGGGGCCTGCTGTGATAGTCCCAAGTAGCATGGTTCTCTAAGAAGCTGTCCTTTGGGAATCAGAAGACATACTTCAAATACCTCTATGTATCTCTGTAGGAAACATTTACTTGTAATCTCTTTATTAATATTCATCTAGCATGTGTGCCTGTGCACGCGCGCACACGCACACACACACACACACACAGAGGGTTTCTCTGTGTAGACAGGGCTGTCCTAGAAATCACTCTATAGACTGGGCTGGCCTCAAACTCAGAGATCCGCCTGCCTCTGCCTCCTGAGTGCTGGGATTAAAATCATGTGCCACCACCTCCCAGCTCATTTTCATTTATTTATTTGTGGGCAGGGAGAGACGGGAGTGACAGTGCACACATGGAGGTCAGAGCGCAACTGTGGGATTTGGTTCTCTTCTTCTACAACGTGGGGTCCAGGGGTCGAACTTAGGCTGTCAGGCTTGGTGGCAAGCACTTTTTACCTACTGATCCATCTCACTGGCCCTAACATCCTACTGTTTAAATAGTGTCCCGTTTGTTATATAGATGAGCCCAGTAGTTTAACCACAAAGCATTCTGCCCACTCTCTCAGCGAGTCACCCTCACCCCTGTCACCCTCAACAACAAAAGAAATCTCCATAACATTCCACCTGTTCACACAGTAGGAGGCAAGCTCAGAAAGGTTAATAAGAGGCTTTACCTGAGGTCACATAACCTACATTTGACTCCACGTTTCTTGACTTCAGAGTCTGTGACTCTTAAGCCACCCACCACTCACCTCTGAAAACCCAATCCACTCTCTTTAGTCATCCTTGAAGAACTGCTCCTCCACCCCACACAGGAGAGTGGGATAGGATATAAAGTTAAGGAACCCCAAATCTAGTGTTCTGTGGGAGCAATTTCCTAGTCAACATAGTTCTATTTCTGGATGGGGTGAAGAATCCGGGGCCAGCCCCGGTCATGACCTCAAGCTGACCCTCTAGATAGAGGAACCCTTGCTGCCCTTTTTTTTTTTCTTCCTTTTGATACAGGACAGAGAGCCGGTCCGGGTGTGACGACGCCACGAGCAGGTGAGTGGAGAGGTGTTGGGGAACTGAGAAGTTATGGCTGGGATACAACACAGACGTTGGAGTGCCAAACCTGACCTGAGTGGCCTTTTTCTAGATCTCCCTGATTTGTCCTTATGGGAACAAGCTGTCAAAAACAGGAACTGACGGACACCTTACTGTCCAGGCAGGAGCCCTTGAAAGAAAGTGGGAGAAGCTGGCAAACTAGAGGCTTCATCTCTCTCCACCCCGCGTGCTTTACCATAAATCTACCACAAGGCTAGACCTACCCCGAGCCTTAACAATTCTTGCTGAGTGCCCTTCCAAACTCCCAGTGGCTATTTTCACATCTGCACCCTCCACCCTCTTCCCAGTGTGAGAATAAATGCCAGCTTGTGAGAGACCCAATTCTCACTGCCAGCTCCTACCTCCCCCAGGCATTTGGGTAGCTGGGAAAAAGGCCAGACTGTCCTTTATGCAGGCACCCCCCTGCTGGACAGAGGCCCAGCATCCAGACTGGGGCGGGAGGGGGGTGGCCTGTTCATTCCACCTCTGCAAGTGATGGGTGTCTACAGTGTCCCTGCATCGGGGTATCCTTTCCCTGGGGAGCAGGTGCTTCTCCTAAGCTGGGGGGGGGGGGGGAAGGGCGACTAGATGATGGCCTTCTTGGCATTCTCGTGGGCTGGACCATGGTTAATTTATGTCCAGGAGAGTCTTCCCCTTGACCCTTGAATTCACACTTTCTCCATCACTCTAGGTGAAACGAAAAGCATTCTCTATCTCTAATAGTATCTCGTCTGACTCCTCAGACAGATAACTTCAACAATCAACCTCTCAATCCCGATCCTTTGCACATCTGGATCCTCTAGCTGGGGAGGCCTGAGGTCCAACCCAGCCCAGCCCCTCTGGGGAAACACCCCCGCCCCATCAGAGGCTCTTACCTCCTCGCTGACCTCTGCAGTCTTTTGGATTCTGGAGCCGGGACTCCAGGTCTCGTTTGTTCCTGGGTCTTTTGCTGGGCAAGGAAGCTCTGTGGCCTCCCCCACGTCCCCGCGCCCCCGTCCTCCCGCGGGCGCCGCTGCCGATTGCTGAAATGCTGGACAGCGCACCACCATCGAGGAGGCCTCCTGGTCCGCCTGGTGGCTAGAGCGTCCCGGAGTCCGCGGCTCGCAGCGCCCTCTGCAGTCCTGGAGTACCTAATGCTGCGGATGCGGGACCAGCAGGAGGCGAGGCATGTCTATTCTGAGAGCTGCCTTAAGAGCAAAGGCAGTTATTAATTTGGAACTGGGCATAGTCCTTGCTATTTAGAGTCCTTACCAAGACTTTCCTTGAAGCTGCTTGCAGCTGGAGAAGTAGGGGACACATCCAAAGATGTCCTTGTCATTATGTCCTGGTGACTGGACCAGGCAGGCTGTGTAGGGGTGTAAAGCGACTGGGGAGAGAATTCTTTTTCTTCTCCTGCCCACGCCCTCTCCTCTCTCCATTTCTTCTTTTTTGGTAGGGTCTCATGTACTCCTGGCTGGAGTGCTCAAGTTCACTATGTAACTGAGAACGACCTTGAACTGATCCTCCACGTCCTGAATGTTAGGCTTATGGGTGTGCACCAACCAACATCCCTGATTTATGCAGTGGGTGGGCTTAGTGAATGTTAGACAAGAGCGCTCTACCAACCAAGCTCCATCCCCGCCCACGGTTCTGTGAGATGGGATGTTGCTGCGGGTCCCAGGCCGGCCTCAGACTCACAGCAATCGTCATGCCTCTGCCTCAGGCTTCCGAGTACCGGCATTACAGCTGTAGGACACCAGGCCAGGCTCCGGTAAAGGAGCATGAGAAGAGACGGCTGGGCTTTTGGCATTTCTAGGCTGGAGGTCACAGGATCATGAGTTTCAAGTCACTGCCTATGTGTGTGGCCTTGAGCTGTCTGTCTGTACCAGCGACTGTCCTATTCCAGTCCTCCCATTGAGCATGCTGAATAGGAGAAACTCAGCGACAGCCGTGAAAGGAGCCCAGAGATTATACCCTAGTGTAACCCAGGAGTGCTGACTGCTCCTGCTTCATTCCCTCGAGTGGCTCGCCACCGCTCCGACCAAAGGCAGTGCTAGACATGTCAGGACAGTCCAGTAGTGACAGGACTAGGGTGAGGAAAGCCAGAATGTAGAAATTAAGAAAAAAAAAATTGGAGGTTTGGAGAAATGGCTCAGCAGTAAAGAGCACCTGTTGCCCTTCTAGTGGACTCAGGTTCTCTTTCCAGCGCCTACATGGTGGGTCACAATCATCTGCAACTCCAGTTTCAGAGGCTCTGTTGCGTTCTTCTCTTTGTTTTCTTTCTTTCCTTTTTCTTTCTTTCTTTTTGTTAATATTTTGAGATGGGGTCTTACTGTGTAGCTCTGTCTGGTTTGGAACTCACTATGTAGACTGGCCTTGAATCCACAGAGACCTGCCTCTCAAGAGCTAGAATTAAAGGTATGTACTACCAAAAAAAGAAAGAAAGAAACAGAAAAAGAAAGAAAGGCTGGATGGTGTGGTGGCACGTGTCTTTAATCTCAGCACTTGGGAGGCAGAGGCAGGTGGATCGCTGTGAGTTCGAGGCCAGCCTGGTCTACAAAGCGAGTCCAGGACAGCCAAGGCTACACAGAGAGACCCTGTCTTGAAAAAGAGAAGAAAAAGTAAAAGAAAGAAAGAAAAGAGAAAAAAGCCAGGTGTGGTGTGATGGCCCATGTTTGTAATTCCAGCACTCAGGAAGCAGAGGCAACTTGATCTCTATGAGTTCAAGGCCAGCTTCGTCTATAAAGTGAATCCAGGACACAAAGAAACCTTGTTTCAAAAAATCAAAAAGAAAAAAACAAAAAAAGGTGTGCACTACCAAGCCTGCCTCCCATCACCCTCTTCTAAGCCCCCCCACCCCTGTACCAAGCACACAGGTATACAACACACACACACACACACATACACGAGAGAGAGAGAGAGAGAGAGAGAGAGAGAGAGAGAGAGAGAGAGAGAGAGAGAGAGATCTGTAGATCTTTGTATATTTCTGGTGAGCCTGTGAGGCTGCCATGCCGGTCTGTGAGCATATGCAGCCATCTGTGGTGCCTGTCTTACTGGAGCCTGTTTGTGTGTGCCCTCCTCCCGTGTGTGTGTGTGTGTGTGTGTGTGTGTGTGTGTGTGTGTGTGTGTGTGATCCTTACAGAACAGAAGTCAGGAGTAGGTAAGACAGCGGGCTACAGCTGCTGCTGCCAGCTCTGCCACCCCAGAGCCCCAAGGGTGAGTCCTTAGCCAGTCTTCCACCTTCCTGCTGAATTAATATTTCATCATCTGGGGCTTTGGGCTGGCTAAGCACCAGTCGGACTGCTCCCTCCTTCCAGGGAGAGTCTGCCCTTCTGTCTGGCCGGACTTTCTAAGGCAGAGCAAGGGGGCAGCAGACTGGGAAATCACCCTCAGAGAGCCAGCAGCAGTCTCTCCTTGTTTGAAGAGCTACAGCTAGGGTATAGAGAGGACTGGAGGAAGGCCAGGGGAGGTGCAGGGGCGAGGTGTCCTCCCATCTCAGCGCAGAGACCATCCCTAAACGAGGTTGACTTTATGGCAGCTTGCCACTGAGTCTTGGTTCCTGACCAGCCCTGGCTTTGAGTCTTTTTTTTTTTCTTTTCTTTTCTTTTTCTTTCTTTCTTTCTTTTTTTTTTTTTTGGAATTTGAGACTGGGAACCCTGCCCTGGCTGAGCATCCCTCCCCTTCCTTCCTTTGTCTATTTCTGCAGCAACTGCTTCTTTGGCTTTGATGGAGCAGCTCACAGAGGGGTAGGGGGGCTGCTTCAGGGGGAAAGGCAAACTTGGACATGCATACAGTCTTCCCCAGCTACTTCAGAGCCCTTAGATCTCTCCGTCTCTCCCTCCCTCTCCCTCCCTCTGTCTCTCTGTGTCTCTGTCTCTGTCTGTCTGTCTGTCTGTCTGTCTGTCTGTCTGTCTCTCTCTCTCTCTCTCTCTCTCTCTCTCTCTCTCTCTCTCTCTCTCTCTCCTTCCCTCCATGTTGTGGTTTGAAACTGGAATGCGCCCCCTACAGCCTCAAGCTTTGAAAGCTTGCTTGCTTGCTCCCCAGCTGATGGATGCTGAGATCGCTCACCTGATAAAGGCCCTTGAACCCTAAACCCTTCAGACTCACACAGGAGAAGAAAACTGACCCTCACAAGCACAAGTTGTCCTCTGAACTCTTCATGCACACTGTACACACACACACACACACACACACACACACACACACACACACACACTGGATTACTTAAGATTTTTGTTTTAAAATTCTCAAAATGTGCCCCATAGCAGAAAGATTAGGCAGCAGAGAACAAAAGGGTCAAGATTGAGCTAGGTGTGGTGGTGCAAGCTTGTAATCCCAGCACTCAGGAGGCTGAGACACTGAGGCAGGATCGTGAGTTCAAGGCCACCTTGAACTACAGAGTGAGTTCTGAGGAAGTCTGGGTTGTAACAAGGGCCTGAGTAAGATAAAATAAAATGATTCAGTGGTGGGACCAGCGAGAGGGTTCAGTGGGTAAAGGTACTTGCCGCCAAGCCTGACAAACTGAACTTGGTCTCCAGGAGGACTTACATGGTGGGAAGAGGAAGCCGCCTTCTGCGGGTTGTCCTTTGACTACCTCGTGGGTGCAATGGCACACCTGCACCCTAGCACACTCCCACCCCACCCCCACTCCTGCTGTACAAGTGTGAGGACCTGAGTTCAGATCCCCAGAGCCCGTCTATACAGCTAGCTGTGGCAGAGCATGCCTGTAATACCAGTACTTAGCAGGGGGACACAGGGGGCTCCTGAGGGCTCCTGAGGGCTCCCTGTCAGCCAATCCAGCCAGTCATTGAGCTCTGGGTTCCAAGAGAGACCCTGTCTCAAAAACCAACATGGAGAAAGATAACCAACATCCATCTCTGGCCTCCACATGCATACCAGGTGCATACATGCACTCCCCCATACACACACACATGTACAACACACACACACACATACACACACACACACACACACACACACACACACACACACACTAAAATTAAAAGATAAAATAGAAAAGAGTAGGCTGTGCTGGAGAGATGGCTCAGCTGTTAAAAGCAAGTGCTAGTCTTACAGAGGACCTGAGTTTGGTTCCTAGCACCCATGCCAGACAGCTCACAGCTGCCTGTAAAATAAGCTCTTGGAGATCTGATGCCCTCTTCTGGCCTCCTTGAGCACTGCACTCATGTAGTGCATATACATATATATGTATATATGCATGTGCATACGGAGAGACACCGAAACACACATACCAACATGAGAGAGAGAGAGAGAGAGAGAGAGAGAGAGAGAGAGAGAGAGAGAGAGAGAGAGAGAGAAGAGACAGAGACTGGAGCAAGGTGAAAATGAAAGGGCAACATGGGGCAAAGGGAAGTGAATGTAAGTAGCCAACTGCTTTAATTGTTGCTCTGGCCTGGAGCCACTTCCCTTAACCCTTGACAAGTTCTTACAGACTATGACGGGCACCCCACATTTCCTCGACCCCACCCCTCCCCTATCCTGCCTCTTCTATGTACACTTACTGAGGCCTAGCTTTGGGATGCTCCCTTGAGGAGATACGCGGTGACCCCTCCCTGAAGGTTCGGAGTGCACACCTGAGTCCATGTGTTCCCTTGGGGACACAGCAGGCAGGGGAGGGGCGGTGGGGCTAGCAGCTGGGCTTCCTGGGAGTCTGTGACCCAGTTTCATCCCCAGCATCTGTCTGCTGGCAGGACAGATTTTAGTCACCTGAGCTCACTGCACACTCCCGCGCCCGACTCGAACTCGCACGTGACAGACTCACAGGCATCAGACACGTGTCCTTTTCTACATACCACATATGTGGCTCTCACACACATGCTCCACCCAGGCCTCTGAGACACACACTCTTCCAGCATCCCGCTTCTCCTTGCCTGTAGTATGTCTGTGGATGTATTTAGACCATCTCCTTGTGCCCGAAACTCATGCCACATCCTTGTAGCCTCCTACATACGTGATATCCTGATACCACATGCAATGGGCACCCACCCATGTGCACAGTGCCCATCCTAGCAGCAGGCTGCTGCGACACCTTGCCACCAAGTGAGGGATATCCCAAAGACAGTCTCTTTTTATGGTTTTCTTTTATTATATTTATGTCTGTCTGTCTGTCTGTCTGGTGTGTATGTGTGTGGGAGCCAGAGAACAGCCTGTGGGTTTACCTTCTCTCCTTTCATCTCGTGGGCCCTGGATCTCACTCAAGCCATCAGGAAGTGTTAAGCCACCCCCCCCACCCCCCCTACCCCCCCACCCCCACCCCTATACCCATGAGCCAGCTTGCCAGCCCAGCTCCTCCTATTAACTTCCTATCATGAGCCTCCATGCTACTGGTGTAGAGCTGGGGCTCCAAGAGGGAAAGCAACGGCAGTAAAGCTCCACAGCAGTGCAGAGTGTGGCCACTCACACCTGTAAGCTCAGCATGCAGGAGACCGATTGCCATGGATTAGAGGCCAGCCGGAGCTATGACCACGCGTGCGCTTGCATGGGGGAGTGCCAGTGGCCAAGGAGACCAGAGTCTGGCATTGGATCCTCTGGAGCTAGAGTCACAGGCAGTTGTGAGCTGTCCAGTGTGGGTGAACTCTGGCCCTCTGGGACAGCACTCTGCTCTGCCATCTCTCTTCCACCTTGTTTTTGAGTCGGGGTCTCTTGCTGAACTTGGAGCTCATGAGGCACTCCCAGGATCATTCTGTCTCTACTTCCCCAGTGCTAGGATTAGGTGAGTGTCACCATGCCCCGCCTTTGTTGTTGTTGTTGTTATTGATTGGTTGATTAATTGATTAGGGTTTTTATTTTGTTTTGAGACAGTTTCTCTGTGTAAACAGCTCTGGCTGTCTTCGAACTCGCTCTGTAGACCAGGCTGGCCTTGAACTCACAGAGATCCACCTGCCTCTGCCTCCCAAATGCTGGGATTAAAGGTCTGCGCCATTACCACATCACCACCCGGCTCCACCTGGCCTTTTATGTGGGTCCTGGGGATCCGAACTCAGGTCACCATGCTCCTGCAGCAAGTGCTTCTCCAGCTGAGCCCTCTCCTCAGCTCCCTCCCATTTTGATGCTAACAACCTGCACATTTCTTTCCAAGGGTGAGGGACACTCCTCGGAGGCCCCCCCTCCACACCGTGGGAAAGCCAGACAAGGGACACTGCACAACGCTGCTTCTAGAGATTATTCTAAATGGGCAGCAGTCTTGGTGTGGAGAGACCCCAATCCTCCAGCCCCAACCTGCCCAGCGCAGGAATTAAGGCTGTGGGGCCACCCTCCCTGGTTTGACACTCCGCTGGGGATGTAAGCCAGGGCTTTGTGAATGCTGGGCAAGCACTACCAACTGACCCACACCTTTCTTCTTTGTAAGTTTAATTGCTTCAGGCATCTTGTTGTCATTCTAGAAGCCTGCCCCCAGCACCCTGGTACACGGCACATATATAAACATAGGCATCACATGCGTACTTCATAACACACACATATACATCACACTATCACACACACACACATACACAGATACACATAGATCACACACATAGACACACAAGTATCACTCATCACACACAGACACTCTCTCCCAAGCCTGTGAAAAGAGCATTACTAATCCCCCCACCCCCCCACCCCCCCACCCCCCACCCCTTGCATGGCCCCAACCAGGCGGCCTCCTTCTGCTTGAAGCTGGAGCAGTGTTAACCTAATTACCATCCTGGGGCTGCCTGGTGCACAGCTCAGCTCCCAGCCTGGCTGGGAGCATATTAAAACCAGCAGGAGTGGGGAGGGAGAACGCTGGAAGAGAGAAGCTATTTTTAGGTAGCAGGTGGGTTTGTAGCAGGGCAGGCACTTGAGAGGGGGAGGGCCCCCCCAAACAGTGTGATTGGGGGCTGAAGTCAGGGCATGGGGTAATCTGAAGGAGATCTGTTAAAAACTAAATGGGGACCAGGACAGCTCTGGGTCCCCAGAGAAGTGAGGAGACAGACTGGTCTGGTTCTGAGACAGAGCTGTGCCTGTCGGGCTTGGGGACCAAGACAAACCACCGCTCAAGAGTCTCTGGAGCGGGAAGAGTGTAAATGACTCCAAAATGGGCAAAAGAGTTGAATGTGATTTGATAGCCCACCACCTAATACAACCGTCAGCTACACAGACACCCAGACATACAAAGGCACACTCAGACACAGGTGCACACACACACACACTTAGGCACATACACAAACATGGAGTAGAGCTGCAACATCTGGTCCCCAAGAGATGCTAGGGGCTCACCAGTTAGTCTGGGAATGGCTGGTTCTCCCTATTCAGACCCTGATCTGTCGCCTTTCAAGGGTCACTAAGACCCTGAGTCCCAACAAAGGGCACAGTGAACTCCACATACACACACTACACACCATAACACTACACACCACACACATATTACACACCACATATGTTACACACTATATCACACACACACTACACCATACACATTACAAACTATCACACACACACACACACACACACACACACACACACACACACACACACACACAGGCCACAAGACATGAGAACTTGATTGAACCAGCAACCTCAGAAATCTGAAGGTTTTGTGTTCAAGAGCCACTTGGTTCAAGGGGTGACCTGGTGACTGAGGGAACAACTGGGAAATTCTCAAGATACCTAGTACAGAACCTTGAACTTCCCAAAACCACAGGGCACCTTATTGGAGTTGGGACGCTCCACAGGCAGACGGCCCTGAGTTCAAATTTCATCTCCCCTTCCCCACTGTGTGACCCTGGACTCTGTCTCTTAGGCATGGAGCCCCTAGCCTGGAGAGTGGAGCTGTTAACTGTACCCACCTTGGTCAGTTGTGATAAGGGTTAAAAGAGGCCCATCTAGGGCTGCAGAGATGGCTCAGCCATTAAAAGCACTTGCTATTCTAACAAGGACCAGAGCTTAGCTCTCAGCACCCATGTGGCTCACAACTGTCTGTCACTACAGCTCCAAGAGATTTGATGCCCTCTTCTGGCCTCTATGGGCACTGCATACACAGAGATGCATACATTAAAAACAAACAAACAAACTTGTTAAAAAAGGAGGATGATGTGCATGGTGGCATACCCCTTTAATCTTAATACTCAGGAGTCAGAGGCAGGAGGATCTCTGAGTTTGAGGCCAGCCTGGTCTATGTAGTGAGTTCCAGGACAGCCAGCAATACATAGTGAGGCCCTGACTAAAAATCTGCTCCCCCCGATCCCACGGCACACCACCCCAGCCACAAAAGAAAGCTGAGGGTAGCTCAGAGGTTGAGTGCTTGCCTAGTCTGTGTGAGGCTCTGAGTTCAATTCTCAATGCTAAAACCAAAACCAAAACCAAACAAGGCAAATAACTACAGAACAGTTCTATAGGCAGCACGTCTAAAACCGAGGACTTAGGCTGGGCGTGGTGGTGCACGCCTTTAATCCCAGCACTGGGGAGGCAGAGGCAGGTGGCCTGCTGTGAGTTTAAGGCCAGCCTGGTCTACAAAGCAAGTTTAGGACAGCCAAGGCTAACATGGAGACTCTGTCTCGAAAAATCAAAAAAATCAATCAATTGATCAATAAAAATAAAACCAAGCACTTAGCAAGGTTGATTCTTCCTGGGAACATCTACCCTTATTCTTGTTTGGTTTTGTTTTTTTCCTGTGTAAAGGTGTGTGGTGTGCATGTGTGCATGCCTGTTCAGCTGCGTGTGCCTGAAGGTGACGTCAGGTGTCTTCTTCACTCTCCACGTTACTCACTGAATCAGGATCTCTCTACTGAGCCCTGACGTGGCTAGTCTAGCGAGGCAGCCTGCTGGAGTGCTGGAACTGAATTTTACATGGGTGTTGGGTCTGGTCCTCATATTTGCACAGCACCTGCTTTATTCGTTGAGCTGCCTTCCCTGCTTGCCTCTAACCTTTTCCTAGGGTTGCCTACTTCCCTCTGCTTGTGGCCCCATGCTCCATCTTCAATGATGGCAGTGTAAGATTTCACATCTCTCCGTCGCCTCTATCACTTCTTCCCAATTAGACTCTCACCTGGCTCCTCCTAAGATCCTTTGATATCCCTGAACTACATCCAGGTTCAGTTCTCAGTCCCTGCCCCATGTGGCCCACAACCTCTTCAACTCCAGTCCCTGCAACGCTCCTGGACGCACATGGTGCACACACATACATGCAGGTGTGCACACATACACATAAAATGACGAAAACCAATAAACCATGTCCTTAAAAAGTTTATTCTGAAGCCAAATATGAGCCAACAGGCCTAAGAACACAGGCCCAGGTTACTACAAATCCCAGGTTCCAATGTAACAGACTCAGGGGATTTTTAAGTGACAGAATAAAGAAAGTAACACATCAAGACAGTTTTCATATACACGGGTGAAGATGTCAGATAGGTGGGTCACAGAAAGGAAGGGAAACTGGGCTATGGGCTATTTCATTTACAAATGCAATTGTCCAGGGGGGACCTTGGGTTGGTTGGTTGGTTGGTTTGTTTGAGACAAGTTTTCTCTGTATAGCCTTGGCTGTCCTGGACTCGCTTTGTAGACCAGGCTGGCCTTGAATTCACAGAGATCTGCCTGCCTCTGCCTCCTTTGAGTGCTGGGATCACAGGTATGAGACACCATACCGTGCCTAGCTCAGGAGGGACTTTGAAAAAGAGAAATCCTTTAATTATTAGATTTGGCTCTGGCCGGGCGTGGCAGCAACACCTTTAATCCCAGCACTCAGGGGAGGCAGAGGCAAGTGGATCAATGTGAGTTCAAGACCAGCTTGGTCTACAAAGTGCGTCCAGGATAGCCAAGGATACACAGAAAAACCCTGTCTGGGTAAAACCAAACTCTGACTCAGATGTCTGCAGAAGCTGCAGGGCAGGCCTGGGCCTGTTCCCCCTCCTGTCCACTAGGTAGTTTTCTCCTACTCTGGGTTTGAACTATCAGCCCCCTTTCTCCTTTGGATGCCAGCAGGGTCCTTGTCCAGGATCCAGGGCACCTGAGACAGGAGGAACCCAAGTTTAGTCTGGCGACACCCTTAAGGCAGTAGAGACTAGGAACCTTGCTTTCCAACCCGGAAGCTTCTCTCCATGGCCTGGCTTTATTGTTTGCTCTTACTCTGTCAGCTTTGGGCTGGTTCCCTCCCGCCTGGATGAGACAAAACCAGACAGCATGGCTAGCCTGATTTGGCTCTGGAATGCTAATCTCACTCTCGAGTGACCTAGCTTTGCCCGGAAGGTCTTTGCAGCATTGGCTTCTTGCTCCCTCTTTTGGCCACAGAGGGAACTGCAGAGTCTAGGCCTAGCCGCCGGTGTAAGCCCTCAATGCTTTCCCACAGAGAACTCACCATACCACTTAAAGTTTCGTTTGACTGTGGCTCCTTCCCCTGACCCCAACAATCTTCCAGGTCCTCCACTGTCTTGGAGCTGCTGAGGGCTGGCTTGCACGCACGTGCTCATTAACAACTGCCACCCTTGCCTTGCTTTTCTGGCTCCAGAGGACAGGAGTTGGTCCTGAGGGTTAACTGAATGTTCTGCAAGAGCAGTATATGCTTTTACCTGCTGAGCCATCCTCCAACCGCCCTGGTCTTCCACTGACCCCAGACCTCCCCCACTGGCTAGCCTGGCCAGCTAGCAAATGCCAGGAATCCTGCCTCCATCCCACCCCCAGTCTCCCCAGTGCTGTGGTTCTGTGAGTATTGCCACGTGGCTTTTGTTTCCCACGTGCCCTTCAAACCCAAGTCCTCTGTGCTTACGTAGTAGACAGTTCACCCACAGAGGTATCTCCCCAGCACAGCTGAGTTTGTTTGTTTGAGACAGGGTTTCTCTGTGTAGCCAGCTCTGGCTGTTCTGGATTCTAGACCAGGTTGGCCTCTACCTCAAGTGCTGAGATTACAGGCGTGCACCACCGAGCCCAGCTTTTTTTTTTTTTTAAACAGGGTTTCTCTGTGTAGCCTTGGCTGTCTTGGACTTGCTTTGTAGACCAGGTAGGCCTCGAACTCACAGCAATCCACCTGCCTTTGTCTGGCCTGAGCCCAGCTTTCTAATGTCAATTGGTTTTTGGTTTTTTTGTTTTTTTGTTTTTTTAGGTTTTTCAAGACAGGGTTACTCTTGGTCTCCTGGCGGTCCTCTAACTCAAAGAGACCCTGCCTCCTGAGTGCTGGGATTAAAGCCCCGCCCCCCCCAAAAAAGTTAATCATGTTGTATGGACTTGAGTCTGGTTAACTTTTGTGTGTTGTTTTTACTTACTTAGTATTCTGTTTTGTTTTTAAGAGTGGGTTTTTGTATAGCCCTGGCTGTCCTGGACTCATTTTGTAGACCAGGCTGGCCACAATCCACCTGCCTCTGCCTCCCCAGTTCTGGGATTAAACATGCGCACCACCTCACCCAGCACAGGCCATCATTTGTGAGAAGTCAAGGCAGGAACCTGATAGCAAGCCTGCTTGCTGTTCCACACATTACCTCAGACCAAGGAACCTACCTCACAGCCAAGACTCAGCCATATTTCTAAAAACGTTTTGTTTGTTGAGACAAAACATGTAGCTCTGTCTGGCTCGGAGCTTACTTAGTGGACCAGGTTAGCCTGGAACTCAGAGATCAACCTGCTTTTCCTCCTGAGTGCTAGCATTAAAGGTATGTGCCACCACATCCGTTCTATCACTGATGATATGTCTATATGGGTATTTTTACCTGTACCTATGCCCACAGAAGCCAGAGGAATCGTAGGAACCCCTGGCCTTGGAGTTACAAGCAGTCTTGAGCTGCCAGGCATGTGCTGGGAACCAAACTAGGAGGCTCTACAACAGCACAGGCCCTTAACACAGCCTTCTCTCCAGCCCCACAGTGAGCTTTTCTAGATGCCCAGGAGCACCTGCCAAGGAATGCTGGGGTCCATAATGGGCTGGGTCTCCCTACAGCCATTAACAATCAAGGCCCCCAGACTTCCCTGCAAGTGGATCTAATCTGGGCAATCCCTTAATTGAAAAACTCCCCTTTCAGATGACTAGGCTATGTCAAATTGATGGTTGAGCTAAGCAGAACAGACCCTAAGTGACATGCCAGGAAACATCCTATCCCAGCCTCTCCAAGGGGTCTCAGGCTAGCGCTCTACAGCTGAGCTTCACCCTCACTGCTCTAACGCTGAGACAGGGTCTCCCGCCACTGCTCTGACCTCTGTAGTGCAGGCAAGCCTTGACCTTTAGATCCTCCTGCCTCATCCTCCATGGAGCAGCTGGGGCGACAGGCATGCACTAGCAGACTTGGCTTGAACTTCTTTGACGCTTCAGAGGTCTCTGCCTAATATGTGACTAGTCTCTAGCTCTTGTAGTAACTGCTATTATTATTAAGCTGGCTTGTAGCTCAATATGTAGACCCAGTCTGGACTTGAAATCAGATCCTCCAGTCTCTACCTCGAGTGCTGGGAATAGTTGTGCACCACACAGCCAGCAACAGACCTTGTGACTCAGAGTGCAGTGTAGTATGAAGCCCTAAGTATGTTGATGGGAAAAAGTTACAGAGACCCAAAAAGGAAAATCAAGAGTCTGGTTTATTGTCATTATCAACAGACCACAGCCACAATCTGGAAGGGAAGTTGATGTTGACACTACTCCCTCCTTCAAAGCAAATCAAAGACTCAAGTGTCTTCAGTGACATGATGCTGAATAAGTTAGGATGCCGCCGCTGCTGCTATGGGCTCAAACCTCTCCTCACTTCATGCTCTTGACAAAGTCCTCGCCTTTCTTGATGGAGGCCTTCAGCTCGGGGATGGCCTCAGCAATCATTTTCTCCTCAAAAGGAGTGATTTTGCCAATGCCCAGGTTCTTCTCCAGGCCCTTTTTCTAGAAAAGAAAGGGTGACATGTGAAAGCATGCTGCTAGCTTGGTTTGGCAGCACAGCCTGAAATCCTAGCACTCAGGAATCCGAGCAGGCTAGTGCTTCTCCACCAAGCCATGGCCCCAGCCGCTCACTGCTGGTTCTAAGCAGAGGTGGCTGCTGTGTGCCAGCCCAAGAGGCCTTTTCTTTTAATGTTGATCTGGCCGTGACAGCCTTTCACACCTGCAACATTCCCCAAACCATACTTGTACTGCCCTGTAATGTCCCAGTTCTACATTCTAAGACACACTCCCCCTCCCCTAAACCCAAGCAGGCGTGCCAGCAGTGACATGTGGGTGACAAAGAGAGAAACTAGACAGAAAACACAACCATAGCCACGCTCGCCCTGGATACGCACCCCCAATAGCAAGGGTGTGGAGAAATAAGTACACTCCGTCTCTTTGGACTGAACAAAAGAACACTCAACGACTCCTTCCTTCCCGTTCATGGCGTCCACAAGGGAGAAGACAAAGCGGGCTCCAGCATAAGCCATGGACAGAGTGGCAGAACCTAGGAGAGAATGGTGAGTCAGCACTGCCAGCACCACACCCCAGAAACCAGGGCTTGTGCTGCCAGGAAATGACCTGCACCCCACAGCTCACGGTGGAGAATCTGGGTTTGCACTTCTGCATTTCGTTGTCTCTAAAGTCACCCCCACCCCATGGAAATCTGAGCTGCCTTCTAGAACCTTCTCTTCAGACAAAGGCAGATGCACCATGGAGAGAAGCATCCACTCCCTACCCAGGGACAAGCAATCTTCTCTCAGACACATTAACATTCCCAGGCCCCAGTGTCAGTGTCCCCACCCCCAGGGACGCCTGGGACTCCACCTGCTCCAGCCTTGGCCTTCACGACTTCTGTGCCAGCCTCCTGAATCCGCCCGGTGAGTGCGGCCAGCTGGTCTTGGGGAAAGTCAACCTTGGGGGTACACTGCAGGGCAAGCAGGAATCTGTGTGAGCAACTTCCTAGTGCAAGGGCCCCTATCCTCCCCCAGGCCTGGCTCAATGCCCCCTCCACAGTGTGTTCCATCACAGCACCACTGCAAAACAAGATCCATGTCTTTTTACTGCCTTAAAACAGTAGTGGTAATGTAACCCAGGACCTCAATCACGACAGACATGGGGCCTGCCACTCAACCACAGAGACCCCAATGTCTTTTTGTTGTTTTTTGAGACAGGGTTTCTCTGTGTAGCCTTAGCTATCCTAGATTTTGTAGACCAGGCTGACCTCGAACTCAATGATCTGCCTGCCTCTGCCTCACAAGTGCTGGGATTAAAGGTGTGTGCCACCATGCCTGGCTCAATGTTTTGTTTTGTTTTATAGACAAAGGCAAAATTACTTTTTTAGGAGGCTTGGTGAACTTTTTTTTGTTGTTGTTGTTGACAGAGAGCTTATGTAGCCCAGGCTGGCCTTGAATTCTCGATGAAGCTAAGACCTTTGATTTCCTAGCCCTCTTGCCTCCACCTCCATATACAGGCACCACGTGTGGGTACCCTAATTACTGTGTGTGTTTATACACATACACACTTCAAGGTCTGAAGTCGATGTGAGCTATCTCCACCACCATCCAGCTTGTATGTATGTTTTGAGACAAGGTCTCTCACTGAACCTAGAGCTCTAACTCAGTGGGGCTCAGTACCTAGCAAGCCTGAGATCCTTCTATCTCCTCCCCAGCACTGGGCCTACAGGCTTGTACCTGTCTCTTATTCACACGCAGGCTCTTTACTGACTGAACCACTTACTTCTCAAGGTTTTACACATTGAGCAGCATGTTCCATGACTACATGCAGGGATGTGGATTCAACAGAGGACCAACCGGCATCCTATCATCTTACCTGGGTTTCCCCCTCTCTCATCTACTGCCCCTATTTGCAGCCAGCTCTCCCTTTTGTGACACTTGTGCCCACCAATGAGTTTGGAGAACCTGTTTTGGATTTGTATCCGCCGTCGCTCCATCCCTGGGCTCATAAACTCCTAACCATAAGGATGAACGCCAGGCTTCCTCTTGGCTCACTTATACAGTTACACATTTTAAAACAGAGTTCTGTGCAAAGGTACCACCAATGGAGGTCCTTTGGCACATCATGCTCAGGGATACAGATCCCACATCAAATGATGCTAACTCTCTCTCCACTTAAGTCGATTCAACCTTCTTCTTTTTCCTTTTTTTCCAAGACAAGGGTTTCTCTGTGTATCCCTGATTGTCCTGGAACTCAGAGACCAACCTGCCTTTGCCTTTCAAGTGCTGGAATTAAAGGTGTGGGCCACCACTGCCTGGTCAATTCAATAATCATTTTGTTTACTTGATGTAGCCCAGGACGGCCTCAAATTCACTATATAGCTGATGGTAACCCTGAACTCTTGATTCTCTTGCCATCTCCCAAGACTGGGGATTATGGCGTGCACATCACATAGGCCTCCTACAGTGCTTGAGAAATGTTTCCCAGTTGCTGGAGCCTGCTGCTTCTGACTCCATCCAGCCCAAGCCCATAGGCTGTAGTCAGGAAAACCCTAGACAGCTGGGTTCCAGCCATGACTGGGATCCCTCCATCATACAGACGCCAGTGCCACGTGTCCCAGACTGTTCTGAAGGCAGCCCTCAGAAGGTATCTGTGATCCTACAGCTTCCTGTGAGCCATCCATCCGTCTCTTTCATAGTCACTCACATACCTGAGAGATCAAGGGGATGATGGTCTTCCCAGCGTGGCCACCAATGACAGGCACATTGACTCGAGCTGGATCCAAACCCTACTGACCAAAGCAGGAAACTTGATTAATTGTTAACACCCAAACTGCACAGACTAGAAACCCAGAATGCTCAGAAACAAACCATGAGGACTCAGAGTCTGGCCCCAGCTGTACTCAGCACTTGGGTCCTATCATATGACCAGCCACTGTGAGCAGGTGCAGGGAGGGGCAGCTTGTGTAGAGGTCACCACAGGCTCCTCTGTCACAAGGCCAGACCGTGTTGCCCACCGCTCTAGCCACGTGACACTCTCGTGGAGTGAGAGGACAGCAACACTCCTTCCCGGCTAGTAAGTCCTCATTAAAAAGCCCAAACACGTGTCTCCCCCATTCTGTCCCAGAGAAAGAGTTCTTCCCATCTCAGAGAAAATTAAAGCTGTCCCCCACACTGGAGCTGGGCTGCAGAACCACAGGCTCAAGGCAGCGGGGCTGCTAGGGATGTGCATGCACTTGCAAGTCAAGCGACTGAAAGGCACCAGACCTGACCCTGGCTGATGTGGCTTGGTTTAAGAGTGCTTGCTGCTCTTGTAGGAGACAGATTTTAGCTCACAACTAACTTTAGCTCTAGGAGGATCTAACACACTCCTCTAGGCACTGTATTCACATGTGCATACAGATTCTATACAGATAGACAGACAGACAGACACACACACATACACATAATTAAAAATAGATTCATAGGGGAGGGGAGTAAGGGGAAAATGGGAGGGAGGAATGGGAGGATATAAGGGATGGGATAACAATTGAGATGTAATATGAATAAATTAATAAAATATATTTTAAAAAATAAGAAATTTAGCTGGGCATGGTGGCACACACCTTAACAATTGAGATGTAATATGAATAAATTAATAAAATATATTTTAAAAAATAAGAAATTTAGCTGGGCGTGCTGGTACACGCCTTTAATCCCAGCACTCAGGAGGCAGAGGCAGGCAGATTGCTGTGAATTTGAGGCCAGCCTGGTCTACAAAGTGAGTCCAGGACAGCCAAGGCTAACACAGAGAGACCCTGTCTCAAACCCCTCCCTCCAAAAAATAAATTTAATTTGTATCTACTCATTTCTATATATATTATAAAAAAAAAAAAAAAAAAAGAGCTGGCCTAGGCTTAGGCAAAGAGCCCAGAAGCTGGCAGGATGTGAATCCAGGTAAGCTACTAAGTTACCAGGAAAAGGAGGCAGAACTAGAGAGGCCCTGGATGACAGTTCGGCTATTTCAGGATTTCTGGAACTTTCCCAAATCCTTGCCACTGTAAGGAAAAGCAGATAAATCTAATATTTTAGGGCATGGTAAATTTGTCAGCAGGTTACCATCCAAGAGTGGATTAGATAAAGTCTGAACCCTGATGCACTGGAAGAAGTCAAAGGCAGAGTGCACGCTAAGCCAGTCTGAGCCTGTGGGATCCACTGCCAGGTCTCCTACAAAAAGCACTGAAACTGGCTACAAAGACTGAAACTCTCAAGTGCACGCCCCCTGCCATCTTCTGTGGCTGCCGTCAGGAAGGGTAGCTGAGAACCGCCCACAGGGCCCACACCTTCAGCTCTGCCACAAATGTGTTTGCTCTGACGATGTCAAGGGTGGTCACACCAAAGATCTTGTTGGGGTTGTACACGCCATGCTTCTTGAAAACTTCTGCTGTGATGGGGATGGTGGAGTTAACCTGGAAAATCATGAGACAGATGTCAGTTTAGAGTGGAGCCCAGCCCAGCCAGGAACTGTCTGTAAGCCATCAGTAAGGCAAGGTGGCCACAGCATGTAAACAGCCTTTGCTACAGGAGCACCCGTCGCTGGTAGCCCTTCAGCCACTCATGCACACACCACCTGCCCTGCCCTGTACTCACCGGGTTGGCAATGATGCAGATCATGGCTTCAGGGCAGTGCTGGGCACAGGCAGCAGTCAAGGTGGCCACAATTGTAGCATTGGTGTTGAATAGGTCATCCCGTGTCATTCCTAGAATGAGCCGGAGTGAGAGCGCCACACAGGACATGATTAAAAAAGATTACACTTTTATTTTCTCTTTGTGTGTGCACACGTATCAGTGTGTGTGTGTGTGTGTGTGTGTGTGTGTGTGTGTGTGTGTGTAAGGACAATTTGTAGGAGCTGGCAACTGCCTTCCACTGTTGGGGCACAGAAGTCCTTGTGCCCCACTGGATCACTAAAGAGATCCAGAAAAGCTAATCATGCAGGGGCGTCTCCTCAACAGAGGAGATAAAATAAAAAAGCTGACTCTGCCTACAAAGCAGGAAGTGAATTTTGTTACTGACCTGGTGACCTTTTTGCTTCTGCGGCGATAAACCTCACCCACTACTTGCTATAGAGGCACACCTCCCCCAAACTCCCCCCTCCCTAGATCTGTTGGCCATCCTTAGGGGAGATGTCACAGCACTCTGTGGCCTGCTGACCTCCATGCTATCTGTCAGAGCCCACACTAGATTCAGGGCCTTGGAGATATAGAACCCACCCTCGTGGTCACATGTGACTTGGAAAGGCGTTCCTACGCAGTCACACCTTAGGCTTCACTGTGCACCTGGAACTGGACTGACTGTTGTCTGGAAACCTTTTCCCAAATGTGCTGTGGTTTAGATATGCCGACAATGATCTGCCTGGCAGGACTCCCCAAGTCTGATGCATTGGGTTTTTCTCATCTCTTACTACAGTTCACTTCCCCATCTAACACCTGCAGTCACCCCTCAACTGAAGTCCAATGTGGGGCATCAGACCCTCAGAGAAGGTAAGAAAAGTTGTTTTGTTTTTCCCTAGAAATTAGGGATTAGGGAAACTGGGTCCTCTATCAAAATGTGTCGCAACCTTCAGGTGAGAGTGTGGAACTAAATAAGGGCTCTTCTCAGCTCTCTGAGACAAAGCATTTTGAATAACTACTGAAATATCTGTTAAGACCCAAAGGAACAAAATACTCAGAGCTACAGCTCTGCACCTATTAGGTATAGGAACAAAAGTAAAGAGAGGCATGGAGGGGCTGGAGAGACGGCTCAGCGGTTGAGAACACTGGTTGTTCTTCCAAAGGACCTGGGCTGAATTCCCACCACCACATGGCAGCTCTGACACCTCACACAGACAAACATGCAAACAGAACACCAATGTACATGAAGTAAAAATAGTAAATTAGAGAAGGGGGGGACACGCCCATGAAAGGGGAGATTAAATAAAGTTCCTGTCAATGTGGGTACTAGGGATTGACCTTGAGGTGGCAGGCTTGGTGGCAGGCACCTTTACCTAGTAAGCCATCTGAAGGCCTATCTATGTACAGAGTTTTGAAATAGGTACTAGATGCTAATTATTAAACTCATCATGAACAGGACCCCGTTCTGTCTTACAAAGTAAACACTCCACTATGGCCAATGATAGCAGAGGCAGGTCTTGGGGTGTGGGGATGGAGTGAGTCAACAAGGACCACCAGGGGTTAGCAGGAGCCCAATCACTAAGTAGTGACATCTGCTGTCAACCTCAAGGTCTGTACACAGCACCAGAGGCAGCAAACACCTGTAGGCTTACTGTCAGGTGGACATATGACCTCTACACCGACAGGAGGAAGTCCTTGGAGATCTTTGCAAGGGGAGGGAATAAATCCACACATCCACACATATTGGCTATGTGGACACTTCAGGTGAGGCTTTTAAATATTTATTAATAAATATAAAGACTGTGTTTGTATGTGGTGGCCAACAGAGCTGGAAGTGTGCACTGGGATGTGCGATCAGGTCCTCTTATACTGCAGTAAGTGCCCTAACAGGGGAGCACTCTGTCCCCCCCTCCCCCAGGCGGCTTCTATACACACCTGGCTTCCTGGGCACTCCGGCTGGGATCACCACCACATCACAACCTTTTAGACAGTCTGGCAGCTGCTCAGGTCCGAGGTAGCCTGGGAATAACACCCCATTAGAACGGTGTGACCTTTATGAGCCCAGGGAAGCTACCACATCTGAGAGGAGGGCAGAGTTGGGGGGTCCCATCTGTGAAGTGACAGCTACTGGCTAAGGGGAAGAGCCCCCTCCTGAGTGGACTAGTTCTACAGTAACTAGCAGGGATCCTCCTGTCTCTACTTCCTGGGTGGTGGAAACTAAACCCAGGGCTTTGTGGATGCCATGCAAGCAAGCTACCCAAAAAATCAAACAAACAGAAAAGCCAAAAAGCCACCATACCCTGAGACCTGTTTTCACAAGGGTGACCTTGAACTGTGACCCTTGTCTTTTTTTTTTTTTTTGGCTTTTTGTTTGTTTGGTTTTTTTTCCAGACAGGGTTTCACTGTGTAGCCTTGGCTGCCCTGGACTCACTTTGTAGACCAGGTTGGCCTCGAACTCAAAGATCCACCTGCCTCTGTCTCCCAAGTGCTGGGATTGTGCACCACCATACATGCCTTTTTGTTTGTTTGTTTTTTGTTTTTGAGGCAAGGTTTCTCTGTGTAATAAGCCCTGGCTGTCCTAGACTTGGTTTGTGGACTAGGGTGGCCTTGAACTCAGAGACCCACCTACCTCTGCCTCCCAAGTGCTGGGGACCCTTCTGTCTTAGCCACCCAAGTGCCGGGGTGACAGGTGTGTATCACCATGCCCGGCTTCATACTTCTAAAACAAATTATTTATTATTATGGTGTGTGTGTGTGTGTGTGCGTGTGCGTGTGCAATCACAGCACATGCGTGGAGGACTACTCTTTGGAATTGGTCTCTCCTTCAATCTTCATGTGACTTCTGGGCAATGAACCCAGGCCACCAGGCATACACAGAAAGTGCCCACCCACCCACTGGGCCATCTTACCAGCCGAGTCTTCTAAAAGACATTACTGCTTAAGTATTTGTAGACCTAAGTCCAAAACAAATAGTCATTTGTGCAAGTTCACTCTAAAATGAGCCTGCAGCCCCCAAGTCTGGAACCATCTAGGTTCTACGGGTTGGACCCTGGCTTACTGCAGGGGACAGGATGGCGTCTCCAGGGTAGCCGCACCCACTACCTTTCACATTTGCTCTGGTCTCGATGTGACTCAGATCCGCTGCCACACCGGGCGTGTGTGCGATATCGTAGAGGGTCAGGCGGCTCACTAGGGGGCTGTTCTTCAGAAGGAGCGAAAGGGGCTGCCCAATGCCCCCAGAAGCTCCCAGAACAGCGACTTTAGCATTGTTCTAGAAAGAAGCAGAGAGATGGCACGTAAGACAGAACCGGCAGGACACTCTGCAAAACACGACACGGGGCTGCTTTAGATGACTCAATGCCAACCCAGACCCATCGCCTTATCAGCTGGCTTCACTAGAACTCTGGACCTCAATCCTAGAGATGTCGGGGTCACACTCCAAATGCCTTTCTACAAGATAAAGAGGTAGCTCCACGCAGGCAGCAGCTGGACCCGTACCTAGCTGCAGCCTTACCTTTGATCTATAGCTTAAGGACTATGCATGTTACTGGAGAGCAGCAGCCCGAGGAGGAAATATTCCTGTCACCACAGGGGGCTTGTTCCAGCACCCCTCACCCACAGGCCAAGGCTCCTAAGGTACCCAGCAGCACTGTGTGTTACGGACACACACCCTCCTGCTTGTTCTTCATTCCCCTCCCCACGGCTGCTTCTGAGGTAGTGGAAATTGAACCATGAGCTTCACTGCTGTTAGGCGAGTGTTCTGCTACTGAGCTGCATCCTCAGGCCCTCCTCACCTGTCCTCTAAAGCATCCACCTGTGGGCTGGCAAGATGACTAAGCAAGTAAAGGTGCTTGCTGGACAGTGAGGACCTGAGTTCCATCCTCAGGACCCACATCAAAAGCAAGAGAATCAACTCAAAAGCTATTCTCTAATCTTCATGCAAAACCACATATAACAAAATTTTAAAATAAAAAGATTACTTGTGCACTTAATACAATATAAATATGCAAGGAGCTGTGAAGACAGTACTGTTTAGGGAATAATGGCAAAAGTCTGCACACGTTCATATGTAAGCAATGTATTTTTGAAATATTTTTATTATTCTTTACTTACACCTGTATGTTATGCATGCATCTGCATGAATGCATGCCATGTGTATGCATGCCCATGGAAGCCATAAGAGGGCATCAGATCCTCTGGAACTGGAGTTACAGCGGCAAGATGCCCAGTGTGGGTGCTGGGAACTGAACTCAGGTCCTCTGCAAGAGCAGCAACTGCTCTTAACCTTTGAGCCATCTTTCCAGTCCCTATTTTTTCCTTTTTGAGCATTTTCAGTTCAAGGCTGGCTGAACCTGTGGGTGGAGGCCCCACGGATACGCAACAGAAGTGTGTAATAGGAAGTAATTAATGCTGCAATAAGTAATAATGGGCTTCAGTTATCAAAAACCGAAGCCCAAGGTTGGGGTGTGGCTCAGTGATAGAGTGCTTGCCAAGCACGTAGGAGAGGACCTGGGTTCCATCCCCAGGATTAGAAGGAAAAAAAAAGAGTGGGTACACACCTATACTCCCCGAATTCAGGGCCGCTGTTCTTAGGGAGGCAGAGGCAGAACAGCCTGGGTTACACAGGGAGGCCCTGCCTCAAAACAAACCTAACAAGGAAGAACTTGGCCTCTAGGGCCCCTCCTGCCCCAGGCTCCCGTCCTCCACTCAGGCACCTCCAAGCTGCCCTCCCCAAGCACACCTCCATCACTTCAACTGACCAGAAGTCTCTGGAAATTCCTGGTGCCTTAAAGCTGACAGGGCAGTAGTGGTTCCATCCAGGAAAGCACAAGGCGACCCCAAAGGGGAACAGAAGAACACCATTTGTGTGGTTTCTGTTTGTTCTGTTGCTTTGAGACAGGGCCCGCAGTTGAGCACTGGCTGACCTGCAACTCTGAGGAACTGGCCTAGGCTCACAGGTCTGCACCAGGACACCAGCTTAAAACTTGTTTTTATCTAACAAGTAAAAATCTTAAATGCTATCAAGAAATGGAAAGAGCTAGTGCCCACCTAGGATGTCTCAGTGCCCTGCTCCATACATCCTGGTGGGAACCAGTGGGGGGAGGAGGAGGGACAGGTTTTTCTCACTTGGTCCTATGCTTACACTGAGGTACAGTCTTGTTTGTATGGACACCGACAACTTTGCTAATACACATCAAAACCTGGTCCTTGACTAATGAGATTTTTAAAAAAATTACATTTGATTTTCTATTTAGTCAGTAGACAACTTGCAGGCGTCAGCTCTATCCTTTCACTCTGAGGGTATATGGGTGAAAGGGTTGGGACAATTCAGGTTGACAAGCTTGGGGCGCAAATCCCTTACCTTGCGTCCTCTTACTAACACCAGGCAGTATCACAGTGGTTCTGTCCAACCCCATGACCTTTGCTGAGAGTCCAAAGTCACTACAACAGCCCACTGTTTAGAAACTATCCTGAGGATGGACAGACTGTAACACATTTCATTCAGAACTTTTGCTTTCAGCATGTAAGTCTGTGGCTCTTTGTTTCAAAACTAGTACTTATGCGTTTGGCTGGGAGGGTGCCCGGAGCATGGATACACTGTCCGTTGGCTACATTTTACCAGCGAGACAGAGGATCCAAAGTCTGGAACTCACACAGGCTTGGTTATAGCTGCCTCTGGACTGTTTTCTCAAGAGCTAGTTGGATACCCAACTGGCATTTTGTTTTGTTTTTTTAATTTAGTTTCTCTAAATCTATCCAAAGCTGAGTCACTGACTCTTTGCACTAACCTAAACTTGTTCTCTTCCACAAGCCTTTACCACTGACCACACACAGATCCCTTCACTGGGGGATTCCAGCCAGGCACGCTACCACTGAGTGCTACCTCTAGCAAGCTCTTCCAGAGCTCTTCACCTCAGTAAGTCCCAGGAACACAGCCCCAAATCTAGGCATCACCCATGACTCCATGGTCTCCCTTATCTGAGCAGCAAACTCACTTAGCTCCACCAATTTTCACATCCACAGCTGTCACCCCATTACACTGCCCCCTTCCTTACTGTCTCCATCCGCGTATTAAGTCCCTGCTCTGTTCAAAACCTCCCTTACAAGGCCTGCTGAGTTCTCTCTACTTCTGCCTTGATGTTCCCAATTAACTATTCCAGGCCTCCCTGCCCCACATGCTGAACTCGAAGTGACTGTTCACCTGCCTGGAGTTCTTTCTACATGCCATGCTTTCCGCTGGCCTCCACTGAAATGCCACCTTCCTGATGCTGGGCTGAGACGGCTCAGCAAGTAAAAATCACTTGCTTCAAAAGCCTGAAGACATAAATCCAATCTCTAATCTTTCCCACATGAACAGACTCCAGCAACTTGTCCTCTGCACTCCATGCTGTGACACCCACATGCACACACACACTGCCCGTCCCCCAATCAAAAATAAAACCTCACCTTCCTTCCTTGTCACCCCTTCTCCCATTGCCTCTGGGGCTTACTTCTAAGGGAGATATTTTGTAACAAGGGAGAGACAACTATCTAAACTATAAAAATCTGGGGCTCATGAGATGCTGTATCTAAACTATAAAAATCTAGGGCTCATGAGATGCTCGTGGACAGGAGATTGGTTGCCAAGCTTGATGACCTGAGTTCAACTCACAGGATCTACATGGAAGAAGGGGAAAACCGACTCTTCGGAGAAGTCCTGACCGCTACATGCAAAACACAGTACCATAAAACACACTGATGACACTCAGCCACATTAGCCACTATTTCTGCAGAGCTAACCCTGCTCTATTCCTCTGTATCCATCTTCAACTCCACCGACCACAGATTAACTTACTTCTAGCCCAATCCAGGCCATGGCTCACTCCTCTTTGTGTCTCCGAGCATCCAGGGCCTTGTCCATGCCTAGCAATGTCTACCACTGAACTACGTCCCTAGCACTTTGTTTTCTTTTCAGAGTCCTCCTAAACTACCCAGGCAGGTCTCAAAATTTTAATCTTCCTGCTCCTAAGTCTCTAGTAGCTAGGACTACAAGCTCGCACCACCATACTCTGTGTGCAACTATTTTTAAGTTTGTTTTTTTGTTTTTTGTTGTTTATGGGCAGGTACCCAAGGAGGTCAGAAGATGGCTTCAGATCCTCTGGAGCTGGAGTTACAGGTGGTTGTAAGCCTTGGGTCCCAGGAACCAAACTCTGGTCCTCTGCAAAATCAGGAAGCACTTTCTGACTGCTGAGCACCTCTCCAGCCCTGTCTCTTTATTTTTCAACGAACTGACTGAATGGGAAACAGGAAGACACGACCTAAATCAGCAGAAATTTGGAGTTCCATTGAATCACCAGCTCCCTTTTGGAGCATGGTAACTATTTCGCAAGCCTTGGTTGGATTGGTTTTACTAGAGATTCGTAAAAATACTGACCCTACCCTTTGGACACATTACTGGGACTCCTTTCTTTATTGATTTTTGGATGATTCTGACATGCACTAGTTAAAGAGCCATTGTCCCAGTAGATGATGACTAAAAATAGCTTTGCTGTAGGTGTCCAAAGCCAAGTCTACCCAAAGCGGAGATGATCCTCCAAGGAGTTATTAAAGAAAGAAGGCGCCAGTGGAGAGGTCTCAGTGGGTACAAGCATAAAGTCCTGAACTCAAATTCCCAGTTCCCCTACCTGGCAGGTTCAGTCGAAGACCTTGTCTGGAAGAAATAAGGTCTAGAACAGTGGTTCTTAACCTTCCTACTGCACTTCATAACTGTACTTTTGCTGTTATGAGCCATAATGTAACTACCTGATTATGTGACCCTGTGATAAAGTGTCATTCAGCCCCAAGGTTGGGAACCACTGGTCTACAGAGTGATGGAGCAGGACACCCGATGTCCTTTTCTCTAGCCTCTGCACAAACATGTGCACGTCCACCACACACACACACACACACACACACACACACACACACACAACAATTTTTGAAAAACGAGGCGTGATGGTGCACATCTTTAATCCCAGCACTGAGGACGCAGAGGCAGATCTCTGTGAGTTCGAGGCCAGCCTGGTCTAAATAAATAAATGTAAAGAAAGCAATCCCTTAGCGGGATTACATACTGTAACCATGACTCAGTTCTCTGTCCTCGGCTCAGGCTCCCTGTACTACAAATGCTAATGTTACACGTACTAATCTCCTACTCGTGCATAACTCACATGGACGCCACAAGGAGGAAATTAAGTTATGTCAAGCAATGCAAAGGTGCATGCATATAATGCAATTTGCTTCAGGACCGTGAGCCTTTGGCTTCTGTACTTAAAGGGAGCTCAGACACTCTGGACCGGCTTTGCCCCTCTTTAAGGTTTTCTGTACAGAATGTTGGTGGGGACATGAGCCGGGGGCGGCCCAGGCGTCCAGGCTGAGCCTGGCAGGTTAAGAACTCGTGCGATCCTGGGATGCACATGCCGCCCCCGGAGATCCCCGCTAGGCAGGCAGCCTCACCTACCTGGACCGAGGTGCTAAAACTGCGGCGGAGGGCAGCGCTGGCAGGCCGGGCGAGAGCGGACAGCATAGCTACGGCGGGCGGGGCAAGGACCTACAGGAGCAAGAACTAACTGGAGACAAGTGACTCGAACGACCTCCACTATGCGCAGTGCCCGCCCGGTCCAGATCCACTTGATCTCGCGAGAGAAGCCTAAGAAGCTCGGCTACGCGCCACCAAATATCGCGAGACAGGCTCGGCTACGCTCTGCCCCGTCTGGCAGGAAAGGGCCGGCCCACTTCCTAGATCTCGCGAGGGAAATACGACGTCATTCAGCTCGGTCACTCAAAAGAAACCCTCTCCCTGGAGCTCCGCCCACTTTCGAAATCTCGCGAGATAATATCGGCTTTTTTTTTTTTCTTGTCAAGTCTTGTTTTCCCCTCCCCTCCCCATCACAGACAGTCTTCCGCTAGGACGGTTGCCTGGTTTAGGAGGCAGCCCGGGAACGCCCCTAGCAACCTAGAGCTTGGAGGGTTTGGGGGGAGCGCGCCCGTAGAAGTCCGAGGAGACAGGCGCTAGGTTAGAAGTAGCTCGCAAGAACTATTTCCCCAGGAGGGGCTCCAGACAACCGTCCTGCCGGGAGAGCCCGGCCGAAGTCGCGCAGCCGGTCAAGCGGCCGCCGAGCCCCTGACCTCAGCCAGGCCCAGCTTTCCAGTCCCCGGAGCCAGACTGCTGGAGGGGGTCGTGGAGAGCCGAGCAAAGGTTGAATGAATCCCGGGGCGGGGCGGGGCGGGGCGGGGCGGGCAGCATTTCTCCCGCCGCACCCGTCAGAGCCGTCCCTTCACACAAGTCCCACGGCCTGGTTGAGTGGCCAGGCTGTGCACGTCTCCCCAGCTGGTAACAGCAAGTACCGCTGCCTTAGCAACAGGCGCCGCGCAGGAAGGACCGCGGTCCCGTGGTATCCGGGAGGGGACGTTTGGAGACCGTGGCTCGGGCTCTGGTCCTGTCACACTACCCCTCAAACTCTCCAGCAGTGCGGGGAACGCGGTTCCTACGACTCCTTCCTCTTCCTGATCTTTTTCTTAATCGAGTGTATGTGTGTGCGTACCACACACAATTTAAAAAAAAAAATTCTAAAAGTTCGGGATTGGGGCTGGAGGAGTGCGACTCGGTGGTTAAGAGCACTTGCTCTTGCGGTTTAGAGCCTAGGACTCTAGCAGGTGGCTCCTAACCCTCCTCTTACTCTAGGTCCATGGCTAGCCATCACCTCCGCCGCCCCAGGCACCCACACGCATGTGTGCACACACCACGGAGACACAACAGAATTTAAAGTGATAATAATGTAAATTTAAAATGGTAATAATGTAAAATTAAGGATCAGTAGATAACACCTGAAGAGTGACGGCAGAAAGTGACCTCTGGCCCATACAGATACACATGTGCACATGCACACACATACACACACACACACACACACACACACACATGCAACAAACACGTGCCACACACATAAAAAGACATTCAGGAGGCTGTAGCTGGAGGGTTGATGTGAGTCTGAGGCTAACATGAAGCCCTCTTTTAAAAGCCCAGAATAACAACACAAACAAAAAAGTTCAGGATCTGGGGAACTGGGAGGGAGGGCCTGGGGTGGGTTTGATCCAAACACTTGGTACTTATGTGGAATTCTGAAACAATAAAGTGTAATTGAGGATCCCAGCTCTGCTTGAGCAGACCTCTAATCCCAGGTAGTTGAAGGTTGAAGCAGGATGGTAGCACGTTCAAGGCTTGCCTGGGCCAAGGAGTGTGAGACCTTGTCTCAAAGTAGGAAATAAGAAGAGGTAGGCTGAGCGTGGTGGCGCACGCCTGTAATCCCAGCACTCGGGAGGCAGAGGCAGGCGGATTGCTGTGAGGCCAGCCTGGTCTACAAAGAGAGTCTAGGACAGCCAAGGCTACACAGAGAGACCCTGTCTCAGGGGAAAAAAAAAAAAAGAAGTCTAGCCCGTAGCTCAGTGGTAGAGTATTTGCCGGGCATTCCATCCTCGGTCACAGACACACATAGTTCCAGTTGGAGAGGCAGGTAGTTGTGCCATAGGCTGTTGCCTCACTAGAGGACTATAGCGCACACACACACACACACACACACACACACACACACACACACACATCTCTCTCTCTCTCTCTCTCTCTCTCTCTCTCTCTCCAAACTTAAAGAGATCTGCCTGCCTCTGCCTCCTGAATGCTGGGATTAAAGGCGTGTGCCACCACGCCCGGCTTGACTATACCTCTTAAATTAATGATTCAGTCTAGGTGGGGACAGTGACAGAGAAAACAAAAATTGGGGTAGCAAATGGCGTGAGAGCTAAAGAACATAGCAACACATCAGAGTTCACAAGGGCTGTCTTGCTGTCTTCCTTGGCCTCCACCTCTTTGCTGGATTGGTAAGATGTACTACTAGCCCAGTCTGCGGTTGGGTCTGCCAACTCTGGTTCTTTCCTGCTTTTGGGGAGCTGAATCTAGTGGGAATCTGGGCAACAATTGGAGAAGTGATGCAGTACTATGTAAACCTGGGAAAAGGGTTTGGAATGGAGGTCATGTTAAAGAACCTTCCAGAAGATGAGCCATGTAAACTGAGACCTGCCAGAAGAATGGGTGGGTCTCAATGGGACCCTTGGAGGAAGGAAATGTCTCTTGTCTGGAAACTTACCTAGGGCTGGTGCAATGATGGGATGGTCCAGTGGGCAAAGAAGCTTGCTGCCAAGCCTGACAACCTGAGTTCAGGCCCCAGGACCCACACAGTGGAAGGAAGACAACGTGCTGTTGATGTCCAGTAATGGAAGCATGTAGGCAAGGGAAAGGAGGAGGCAGGGAAATGTAGACCTGTACTCGGGGACACAGTCCTTCTGGTGGGGTGGCGGTATTTGGGTCAGCACTGCCCTCAATCTTGTCTCCTGAGTATGTGCTCTGGTAATTGTTTAACTTTCTGACGTCATCTAAGGGTCAGGGGTTATGTCTTTATCATCATCATCATCGTTATCAATTTTGGTTTAATTTGGGGGTTTGGGATTTTTGTGAGTGTTGAGACAGGGTTTCTCTGTGTGTAGCTCTGGTTGTGCTGGAAGTCACTCTGGCTCATCTGATGTTTTCAACCTTCCCAAAACTCACTCAGCTGGCTGGAGAGATGCCTTAGTGGTTAAGAGCACTGGCTGCTCTTCTAGAAGACCCAGGTTCAATTCCCAGCACCCACATGGCAGCTCACAACTGTCTGTAACTCAAATTTCAGTGGATCCGGCCCCCTCACACAGATATTCATGTATACCAAATGTCAAATGTACATAAAAATTAAAAAAAAAAAAAAGCTCACTCAGCTCTATCAAAATTCACTGAGGCTCATGATCAGAATGGTTTGGAACAAGAGATGAGCTCAGTTCTTGCCTACTGTTCACAGGCCCTGGAGTCCATCAGCAGCACTGCATAAACTCGGCATAGCAGTGCAAGCCTATAATCCCAACACCCTGGAGCTTAGAGGCAGAAAGGCCAGGAGTTCAAGTCCTTGGCTACCCAAAAAGTCTGAGGATAGCCTGAAGTACATGACACCCTGCCTTAAAATTAATAATCAGGCAATGGTGGCAATGTGTCTTTGTCCAGCACTCAGGAGGCAGAGACAGGTGGATCACTGTGAGTTCAAGGCCAGCCTGGTCTACAAAAGTGAGTCCAGGCCAGCCAGGACTGTTACACAGAGAAACCCTCTCTCAAAAAAACTTAAAAGGAAAGAAAGAAATAAAACATCAGATGATTCAGGGCCCCTAAAAACTAGCTGAGAAACTTGGATCTTATTTCTTAGGATGTGTCCAGAAAGAGCTTTTGAGACCACCACCAGCATGTTAAAAAGAAACAAGACTTGATTTTTAATGCAAAGGATCCCATGGCCTGAGAGTACAGGGAATGTAGTGGCTAGGAGATTTGGGGGGAAGGGGTGGGGGGAGGTGACTATACAATGAAATGTTTGAGCTGTGAAGGATGGAGGTAGCCAGAAAGTACAGAGGGTTGGACCGGTGCAGGCAGGCCACAAGGGCAGGGAAGAGTTGATGGCTAACCAGGTCTGAGGCATGAATGGCCGGGATGTGGAGGGGTCTGGGGTGTATATCAGTTGGTAGCGTACTTGCCTAGCATGCATGAAGTCCAGGGTTGGCTCCTCGGTACATCATGAATGAGCGTGTGCATGGTGGCGCCAGTCTCCATTCCCAGCACTTGGGGAGGATCAGGAACTCAAGATCAGCCTTGACTCCATAGAGAGTTTGAGGCCAGCCTGGGCGACATGAGACCCTGTCTAATGATAGCAAGAAGGGATGTGGGTGGGACAGAAAGATGGCTCAGTGGTTATGTGTTTGTGCTGCTCTTGCAGGGGACCTGAGTTCAGTTCCACTCTCTTAGGCCTAGATTGGAACAGGAGAGACCAACACTCTTCTGATAAAACGAGCCAGCAAGACCATTAGTCTTTTCCCTTTAGGCAGTATCAGGCCTCCCCAAGGGGGGGTTTTGTTCTTTCCTTCCTCTGTGTGGATCCTGGGACTCTGGGCTGGTAGCAGGTACCTTTACCTGTGGAGCCATCCCACTGTTCTTTGGATCTTTGCAGCTTTTGGATTGTCCCTGGAAAACAGGCTTATTGTAGCAGCCTAACATCTTGTTAGTAAACTCAAGTTAATTCAACACTAAGGCTCTGGCACCTCACCCCTTGGGTTTCTATTTTTCTATGAGTGCCTACATTTGGGAACTAGAGTATCTGACTTCACTGCTTCCTCATCTCCCTCCCTCGGTTCTCTTCCCCACCCCAGGGAAACTGTGGCGTTTGTCCACCTGTTGTTGGAGTGGGGTTAAATTAGAGATGGGGCAAGAAAGTTCCCATGGGGAATTTGGGCTAACTCAGTTTCCCACACAGTGCTCTCCTAAGTATTTACTGCCTGCAGTCCCCCTGGCTGAGCATGATCATTTCCCAGTCTTCTGTTTTCAAAGCCATAGCCCATGGTTTCCCAGCACTTGGGAGGCAGAGACAGGAGGATTGAGGGTTTGAGGCCAGCCTTGGCTTTGTAGCAAAGCTCTGGCTCAAACAAAAGTGTTCGGCCCTGTTGTTTTTTGTTTTTGCTTTTTCTGAGACAAGGTTTCCTTGTGTAGCCTTGGCTATCCTGGACTCACTTTGTAGACGAGGCTGGCCTCGAACTCACAGTGATCTGCCTACCTCTACCTCCCGAGTGCTGGGATTAAAGGTGTGAGCCACCACACCCAGCTTTTGGCCCTGTTGTACTTGAGGTAGACATCAGACATGTTAGGGGGACTGTGGAGTCTAGAGGTCATGGTGAGGGAATGTAAGTGATTGCATTTACATTCAAGGGGCTGGCTGGATCAGAGATCCTGTGTCTTGTATTGATTGGTGATATGAATCTGAATTCTATGTATTTTTTTAGACAAGATCCCATGTAGTCAGGTTGGTCTTGAACTTTGTTTGTAGCTGAGAATTACCTTGAACTTCTGGTTGCCCTGACTCTACCTCCCATGTACAGCGATCGCAGGTGTGCACCACATACCCCACCTTGTGACAGTGTTACTGCCACGTGGAGGTAGAGGCTGAGGCACAGAGAAGCTAACCATGCCCCCAGGATAATGTACAACCAAGAGCAGGAGGCAGAGCCCAAATTCAGACCTAAGAAAGACTGACACTGGAGGTGAGGAAGAGGAAGCAGTGAAAAGATGTCACACTCTTGGAAGCCTTGCCCGAAAGAGGCACGAGGCTGGGAGGCGGCCCAGTTGGTAAAAGTGCTTACCTTGTAAGCGTGGGGATATGAGTTTGGATATTTTAGAACCCAAATAAAAGGCCAGGCACAGTGCACAGTGGCACAGGCCTGGAACTCCAGCGCTGGTGAGGTGGCATATGGAGCCAGGCAGCTCCCTAGACGCTCATTGGCCGGTGAGCCTCCAGGCCAATGAAAGAGCCTATCTCACAGGTGGGAGGAGCTTGAAGAGTGACATCCACATGCACATATGGGGGCGGGGTGTTCAAGGAAGAGAGGTGTGAGGCAGGTACAAGAATGTGGCTGTGTGCTCAGGAAGGACCTATTGCGGGTGTGATGCTGGGGTTGGGATCTGGGAACTGAAGTCTTTGATGAAGAATTGGTTTTAAAACAACTTTTTAGATTTATTTGGTTTGTTTGAGTGTTTTGCCTGAATGCATGTAGGTGCATCGCTGTGTGCCTGGTGCCAATGGAGGTTGGAAGCCATTGGATCTCCTGGTACTGGGTGCCCACAACTGAACATGGGTCATCTGTAAGAGCAACAAATTCTCTTAACCACTTAGCTATCTCTCCTGCCCCAAATACTGGCTTTTCTCAGAGCATTGCATCAGTGACTCAGGTGGAGACTGTTTTGAACAAGGCTGTCCTGGACTCAGTTTATTTTCCACCTTGCCCTGCTGGTCTTCTTGATGAACTCTTCTAGAAGGTAGCCTCTCTACAGAAAGCTGCTGTGTGTATCCAGCCCTTCCCGCAACAGTGTGCCTGGGATTCAGTGATCCAAAAGCAGCCCTCCGCACGGGAGCCAAAGCCAGCTCTGTACACATCAGCTGTTCCTCACTTGACCTCAGATGCTTACCACAGACCGCAATGCTGTCCAGTAGCCTCATGCTCCTTTCCAGCTGAGCCACATCAGACTGCTCCCAACTCTCCCATGCACCTGCTCACGTCTGCTCCCATGAAAATAATCCATTTTCTCCTTCACCCTTCCTCCATCTTGTCCAGCCTCCTGTCGTCTCGGTTTAGCAACTACATCTTTAGATAGCCGGTGGCAGCTCCCAGCTGAGGAAGGAATATTCAAAATGTGAGCCATGGCAGACATTTCATATTCAAACCATAATATTAAAACATTTGGCTGGGCATGGCACACACCTTTAATTCCAGCATTCAGAAGGCAGAGGCAGGCAGACCTCTTGTGAATTTGAGGCCAGCCTGGTCTACAGAATGAGTTCCAGGACAACCAGGGCTCTGTTACCCAGGGAAACCCTGTCTTGAAAAAAACTTTTTGAAAGACCTATTTTATTTTAAACTGTGTATATGCCTGCGTGTCTGTGTGTGTGTGGGGGGGCGGTGTATGCACATGTAATGCAGGTGCCGGTGGAGGCCATAAGAGGGTGCTGGACCACCTGAAAGTAGAGTCACAGACAGTTGTGAGTCACCTGACGTGGGGACTGGGATATGAACTCAGATCTTCTACAAGAGCACTACATGCTCTCGACCACAGAGTCATCTCTCCAGCCCCTGTTTTATTTTAATTATTAGGTGATGGAAAGATGGCTTCGTAGCTAAGAGCATTTGTTATTCTTGCAGAGATTCCTAACACCCCCATATGATGGCTCACAGCCATCCCTAACTCCAGTTCCATGGGATCCAACACCCTCTTCAGAACTCCATGAACACAGGCATGCACATGATACACAATCAAACAGGCATGCAGAACACTCAGAAAAATGAGCCTAAAAGGTGAGTTGTGTCTCTCTGTGTGTAGGTGTCTGTGTCATGGTATGCACGTGGATATCCCAGGATAAATGTTAGGAGTCCATTCCCTCCTACTGTGGGTTCCAGGATCAAACTCAGGTCATCAGGGCTGCACAGCAAGTGCTTTCACACACCAAACAATCTTGCCTACTCCATAGCAATTTTTATAGTATACCTCCGTTAAGTTAGTATATATTTCATTATGTTTCCATATGATCATATCTGCATTCCCTGTTGGACTCAAACTTTGATAAGATCGTCTTGTTCAAGCCAGTGGTGGCGTACGCCTTTAATCCCAGCACTCGGGAGGCAGAGGCAGGTGGATCCCTGTGAGTTCAATGCCAGCCTGGTCTGCAGAGTGAGACCAAGACAGCCAGGACTACACAATGAACCTTGTCTCAAAAAAAAAAAAAAAAAAAAAAAGATCGTCTTGTTCTTGGTTATTTCTAAGGCTTGGCATAAAAGGTGCTCATTGTTTGCTGATAAAAAAATAGAGCTGTTAAGGTAGCTCAGGAGCTACCTAACGTGGGGATTCTAGGCTCAATTCCCAGTTTGTGCATACACACATACTTACACAGACACACACACACACGGGGAGAGAGAGAACAAACAAAATAGTAAATGTCTATGTAATACCTCCTTGGTATTATATGGCTTCATAGGTTCTAATATACATCTACATATTCATGTTATATTTGCATATTCTTTTTAAAAATATTTATTTATTATTATGTGTACAGTGTTCTGCCTGCATGTAACACCTGTCTGCCAGAAGAATGCAGCAGTCTCATTTTAGATGGTTGTGAGCCACCATGTTGTTGCTGAGAAGTGAACTCAGGACCTTTGGAAGGGTAGCCTGTGCTCTTAACCTCTGAGCCATCTCACCAGCCACTATAATTGCATATTCATGTATTGTGGTTTACACGTGCTAGGTAAACACAGTCAGTTTACAGCTACAGCCCGAGCTCCTGACTTCCAATTTTTGAAGTATCTCATTTTCTGGTTATTTGTCTTAAATAGAGAGATGTGTGTTAAACTTGGACATTGTTGATTTTTTCCAGTAGGATGGCTGACTTGCTTTTCTGTGAGCCAACAGAACTCTATAACATCTTGAATCAGGTCTCCAAGCTGTCCAGATTAGCTGAACCCAACTACCTCTGTTTACTGGGTAAGTAGAAAACAATAACAACACACCAACCAAACACACCAACATAAGACACTAGACACACACAGCAACATACACAAACACACCAACCAAACACACATACTATCTTAGGGTTTCATTGCTATGAAGAGACACCATGTCCATGGCAACTTTTAAAAAAAATATTTATTTATTTATTATGTATACAATGTTTTGCCTGTATGTACACCTATAGGCCAGAAGAGGGCACCAAATTTCATTATAGATGGTTATGAAATACCATGTGGTTGCTGGGAATTGAACTCAGGACCTCTGGAAGAGCAGCCAGTCCTCTTAACTCCTGAGCCATCTCTCCAGCCCCTTAAAAATTTTTTTAAAATAAATGACTTTTAATGTATTTATTTATACAGTATTCTGCCTGCAGGCCAGAAGAGGGCACCAGATCTTATTATAGATGGTTGTGAGCCGCCACTATGTGGTTGCTGGGAATTGAACTCAGGATCTTTGAAAGAACAGACAGTGCTCTTACCCTCTGAGCCATCTCTCCAGCCCATGCACAGCAACTCTTATAAAAGAAAACATTTAACAGAGGCTCACAGTTTCAGAGGTTTAGCCCATTATCACTATGGTGGGGAACATGGCGGTGTCCAGGCAGACATGGTGCTGGAGAAGGAGCTGAGAGCTCTACATCTTGATCAGAAGGCAGCAGAAGAGTATGTGCCACATTGAGCCTGGCTGACTTGGCTCCCAGCTGAGCACAGACCTCAGAACCCGCCACACTTCCTTCAGCAAGGCCACACCACCTAACAGTGCCATTTCCTGTGGGCCAAGCATTCAACCACACGAGTCTATGGGGGCCCTTCCTGTTCAAACTACCACACATACCAACATACAGACACATGACACTCACACCAACACAAGCATCAGCACACAGTGCTGCAAACCTTCCTCTTGAAGGTCAGCAAAATTGCAGGGGGGCAATGAATGGTGGGTTCAAAATGCTGCCTGTGATTAGGCTGAGAGATGGCTCAGTGGATTAGGCACTTGCCACGCGTGCGTGAATACCAGAGTTTGCTCCTTAGCACCCATATAAAAGTCATATATAGCCTGGCACGGTGACACATGCTTGTAGAGGCATGAAGGAGGCAGATCTCTGAGTTTGAGACCAGCCTGGTCTACAAAGAGACCAGACAAGCCTACACAGAGAAACCCAGTCTCCCCTGTCTCAAAAACAAAAACAAAAAACAAAAGCAAAAAAACCCAATAAAACAAAAAAAGTCGGAGGCTGGAGAGATGGCTCAGCAGTTAAGAGCTTTTTCAAAGGTCCTGAGTTCAATTTCCAGAAACTATAGGGTGGCTCACAACCATCTATACTGAGATCTGGTTCCCTCTTCTGGCGGGCAGGTGTACGTGCAGGCAAAAAACTGTATATACACAATAAATAAATACATCTTTTTAAAAAGAAAAGGATGCTTTTAAAAAATCGTATTGCCCGGCATGGTGGCGCATGCATATAATCCCAGCACTTGGGAGGCAGAGGCAGGTGGATTGCTGTGAGTTCTAGGCCAGCCTTATCTACAAGTGAGTCCAGGACAGCCAAGGCTACATAGAGAAACCCTGTCTTGAAAAAAAAAAAAAAGTCCTATTATAGCAGCCTGCCTGTAATCCCAGAACTCAGGATGGGGAAGCAGGATTTACCAATCAGGCTGGCTAACTAGACTCTGTGAAAGGGTAAGTTCTGAGTTCAGGGACAGACCTGGACTCAGAAAATGAGGTAGAGAGGGATTGAGGAAGATACACAGGCATGTGTGCATGTATATACTTGTACCGCCACACACTCTTCTGCACATGCGTATATACATACAGCACATACACGTGCACATGCAAACAAAGGGAAACAATGCTGCAGTTGAAAGTTATACTACTTGAAAGAATTCAAGATTAGATCAAGGGAAGTTGTGTACAGCGTAGTGACTCAGGCCTGTGGTCCCAGTCCCAAGGCAGCTGAGTCAAGAGTTTCAGGCTGACTGGGTTACATGGTGAAACTCTGCTTCAAAGAAATGAAGAGGTAGCTGGGCAGTGGTGGCGCACGCCTTTAATCCCAGCAGTCGGGAGGCAGAGGCAGGTGGATTGCTGTGAGTTCGAAACCAGCCTGGTCTACAAAGTGAGTCCAGAACAGCCAAGGCTACACAAAGAAACCCTGTCTCAGCACCCCCCCCCAAAAAAAAGAAAGGAAAAAGAAATGAAGAGGCTAGGCAGGCAGTGGTGGCACGTCTTCAGTCCCAGCACTTGGGAGGCAGTGGATCTCTTTGACGTCAAGGCCAGCCTGGTTTACAGAGTACATTCCAGGACATCCAGGGCTACACAGAGTAACCGCTCCCCGCCCCCCGCCAAAAAAGAAGTGAAGAGATGGAGGTAGTGGAATTAGAAGTCGTTTTGTTTTAAGGCAGAGTCCTGGGGCTAGAGAGATGGGTAAAGGTGTTTGCTGTCAAGTTGATGACCTGAGTCCAGTTCCTGGAACCCACAAGATAGAGAGAACTGACTCCTACAGGTTATCCTCTGACCTCCACTTAAATATGGCATGTTAGAACATACATTATGTATGTGTACACACATATAAATATAGAAATTATTTATTTGAAGCAAGAATTTTACTATGTATTCCAGGCTGGCTTCAAACTCACAGTCCTGCCTCCATTTCTCTCTACACACACACTCGGGGCTGAGATCACAGCTGTGTTTTGCGTGGAGAGTTATTTACCTTCCCGGCAGTGTTCTCAACGTTCCTTTACAATTGCAGTTCTGAGTTCAATCCTTTTCTTTGCCAGATGTTCGATCCAAAAGGCAGTATGACGAGAGCCACGTGATCACTGCCCTTAGAGTAAAGAAGGTATCCAGCTGAGTCAGGGTCCCCAGGCCGGGAAGGAGCGGGAGGTTCTGCCTGGGTCCAGAGGGTGCCAGGACGATGCGTGTCCCATGAGTCCCTCCCACATCCCCTAGAGCTCCTCTTGGTACCAGTCCCTGTTCCTGCTGTTACTAAGTGGACCACATGGCCTCAGTCAGCGGTGCCTGTGATCTGGGAAAGAAGGTACACACAGCCTCTGTGCATCTGCTCTCGGCCTCCAGGGCTTGGCTATGAGCTTCTTGCTGGGTCACCTTGTTTTTAGCCTCTGGCATCTGGTAGGTGGTCAGTACAGACTGTTGGCAAGTTCCAGCGACCAGAAAAAGGCCTTTCCTCTGCCCAAAGAACCTCCCAGCCTTTGTTTACCTTGTGTGTGTGTGTGTGTGTGTGTGTGTGTGTGTGTGTGTGTGTGTTTATGTGATGTGTGTTCTGCCTGCAGGTACTCCCACATGCCAGAAGAAGATACCAGATCTCATTATAGATGGTTGTGAGCCACCATGTGGTTGTTGGGAATTGAATTCAGGACCTTAAAGAGCAGACAATGCTCTTAACCTCAGAGCCATCTCTCCAGCTCTTAACATTATTTTTTAAAACTTATATGTGTATGTGTGAATGTGTGTGCACATGTGTGCAGGCACCTGCAGAGTGCAGAAGACGATACTGGATCCATTGACTCCCCTAGAGCTAGAGTTACAGGTAGGTGTGAGCCACCCAAGGGAGGTGCTGGGAACTGAGCTCAAGGCTTCTTCAAGTGTAGCAAATATTCTTAACTGCTGAGTGATCTCCCCAGCCTCCTTTATTTTATTTTTTTTTAATCTTTATTTATTATTATGTATACAGTGCTCTGTCTGCATATACACCTGCAGGCCAGAAGATGGCATTAGATCACATTATAGACGCTTATGAACCACCGTGTGGTTGCTGGAAATTGAACTCAGGACCTTTGGGAGAGCAGACAGTGCTTTTAACCTCTGAGCCCTTTCTTCAGCCCTCCAGCCCCCTTTATTTACACCTCTCCTCTTTCTGTCTCTCTCTGTGTGTCTTCCCTTTTTCTAGGGGTGGGGTCAGGGTGGTCAGGCCATGTCACACGTGGGGATCAGAGTATAACCACTACACCCTCAGCTGTCATCTAGTTAGGAATCCTGGAATTCTGCTGTTAGGTTCCTGTATGTGTCTAGTACTGTGAGATTACACCCCCTCCCCAGGTGACCTCACTCCCTCCTCAGGTGATGCCACCCCCTTAGTATTCACTACCTTTTGAATTACTTTTCTCATTCATTACAGTGACAAAGGCAATTGCAGGGAGCAAGGGAGAGGGTATTAGCGCACAGTTTGAGGGATGTAGTCCTGTCTTAGTAGAGAAGGCACGATGCAAGCATGTGAGCCAACAGGTCACATTTCGTCCATAGTCAGGAAGCAGAGAGATGGACCGGAAATGAGGCAAGACTATATAATACCTCAAGGCTCATCCCCTGTGATTTACTTTGTCTGACAAGGCTTCACTTGCTACAGGTTCCACAACTACCCCAAATAGTGTCATCACCTGGGGACACTTGTGCCTGTGGGAGACATTTCACACTGAAAACACACAACATCTTGTTTCCACTCTTGGGACCTACATTATGGTGACCCAGCCACTGACCACTCACCAATACCATGCTGCCTCCTGGCTTCTGCTCACTGTGTGTCATTTAAATGAACCATGTGTCTGACGCCTATCACATGCCAGAGACTCTAGAAGTTGAAGGTGCATTAGTGTAATGGTTTATAGTGGCCACATGGCAGGAGACAAAGCTCTGGGCATGTCTGTGTAACTGAGGTGGGGACACTCACCCCAGAGTGTGGTCAGTACCGCCCCCTGGGCTGGATCCGGACTGAATAAAATGGGAAAGTGAAGCTGGGCAATGGTGTACACTTTGAATACAGCACTTAGGAGGCCGAGGAGGAGGAGCTCTGTGAGCCAAAATGAACCCTTCCTCCTGGAAGCTGCTCTTGTCAGGTGTTCTGCCACAGCGGTGACAACAGTCAGTGATACAGGTAGAGATTACACAAAAGACCCAAGCCCCTGCTGTCCTGTAACTTGCATTTGGGCTCATGCTTTTCCCAGTGACATTTCCTCACTTGGGGCTTCGGTACCCAAGCCTTCTTACCCTCTTCACGAGTGGTTTTAGGTTTGGTTCTCCTGCTGGCATCCAGTCACAGTGACTCTGATGGGCTGTGAGTCCAGTGATGGGCCAGCCATTGTCCAGCCAGGCCGGTCACGTGCTGCCGTCCTTCTTAGTGGTGGGCAGCAGAGACCCCTCCAGGATTCAAGAGACTCTCCCTTCCATTAGTGGTGTTTCCTGGCTCCCGATTCACCAGGGGAAGGAGGGCAGGGCCCAAACCCCTACCCAAGGCTCCTCTGGGATGCTGTGTAGGGACAGCATGCCCAGCTGAGCTCCCTGGCAACACATTTTTGTGGTTTCCTCAGAAACATAATCAGTACCTCATCCCGGAGTCCGTGGATCTGGACTGTGTGAGATATTGCATCGTGTACGACAGCAACACCAGTTCCTTGGAGCTGCGCATACGGCCGCATGAAGGGGAGGAAGAAGAAGAAAGAGAGGTGGAGGATGATGAGACTGGTAATCACACCCCAGGAGAACTTTCTTAGTCTTTTTGGTGTTGTTTACTCCCGGAACTCAGGAAACAGACAGGCAGATCTCTCTGACTTTGATGCCAGCCTGGTCTACAGAGGGACATCCAGGGCCACCTGAGTGCTGGGCTTACAGACATTACAGATGTGTGCAATCATGCTTGGGTCACACAATGCTGGGAATGGAACCCAGAGCCTCAAGCTTGCCAGGCAAGCACTCTGCCAGTAGAGCCCCAGCCCCAGCCTTCTCAAGTCTTTAGGTCCACAAGAATGATAGTGGGCCGGGTGTGGTAGCGCACGCCTATAGTGGGCCGGGTGTGGTGGCGCACACCTTTAATCCCAGCAGGGGCAGGCAGATCTCTGTGAGTTGGAGGCCATCTTGATCTACAAAGTGAGTCTGGGACAACCAGGGCTGTTTCACAGAGAAACCCTGTCTCAAAAAAGAAACCCCCCAAAAAAGAATAATAGTGGACAGTCGCTGTATTTCTTTATTTTTGTTGGGTGTGACCGTATTAGCTGAGGGAAACAAGGGAAATGATTTCTCTATTTTACTTCTTTACAGTGTGTGTGTGTGTGTGTGCACGTGTATGTGCATGTGCGCACAGGCCTGTGAAGACTAGAAGTCAGCCTCAAGTGTCAGTCCTCAAGTGCTAGAATGACCTTGTGTTTTGAGACTGACTCTGCTGGCCTGCAGATTGCCAGGAAGGCTAGGCTGGCTGGCCAGTGAGCCACAGGGATCCACCTCTGCAGGCGCGGGCATTGCAAAAGTATGCCGCTGTTCCTGCCTTTTTTACGCAGGCTCTGGGGGTAGAACTCAGGTCTTCAATTACCAGCTAAGCCATTTTCTGTGCATGTGTGCAGCTCCACACATGCAAGAATATGCATACACATGTGTGTATCTCATATACACACATGGAAGATAGAAGGAGGAGGAGAAGGTGAAATCACTCACATGCCTACTGGGTGAGCTCTCTGGCTGCACTTGATCTGAAAATCAGTGGCCCCAAATGTCAAAATGTAAATATCATATTTTTGGGTCCAGAATTCAGGAGCCACTCATCCAGGAGACCCAGGGGTTATGATCAAGGTGTCAGCTGGGGACAGGTGTGGTAGCACATGGAAATAACTTTTGCACTGGGGAGGCTGAAGCAGGACGATTAAGTTTTAGGATAATCTGGGCTGCAGAGTGAGACCATGTTTCTTTCTTTTTTTTTTTTTAAGATTTATTTATTATTATGTATACAATACACTGCCTGCATGTATACCTGCAGGCCAGAAGAGGGCATCAGATCACATCATAGATGGTTGTGAGCCACCATGTGGTTGCTGGGAATTGAACTCAGGACCTCTGGAAGAGCAGTCAGTGCTCTTAACTGCTGAGCCATCTCTCCAGCCCCCATGAGACCATGTTTCAAATGAAAACAAACAACTGGACTGGGACTGTGGCTTAGCGTGCACGCCTAGCATGAGTAAAGCCCAAGGTCCACCTAGCGCCACATAAGCAGGGTGTGAAGGTGCACACTTGGGGTCTGGAGGCAGGAGGACAGAAGCCAAAAGCTGTTATCAGTTACACAACAAGTTCGAGGTCAGGCTGGGGTGCATGAGACCCTGTCTCTAAGTAGTCAAGCATAATGGTGCACACCTTTAATCCCAACACTCAGGAGGCAGAGGGAGGCCGATCTGTGAGTTCGAGGCCAGCCTGGCGGTCTACAGGGTAAGTTCCAGGACAGCTAGGGCTACATAGTGAAACTTTATCTCAGTAAATAAATAGATAAAATTGGGCTAAAGCTATACAGTGGTGTAACATTTGCCTCCCATGCATAAGGCCCAAGGTCCAATCCTCACTATTATGCAAAATAAATAAGCCACTAGGGTGACTCAGCAGGCAGATGCACTTGCCACCAAGTTTAACAGCCTGAGTTTGGTCCCCAGGGCACACATGGTGGAAAGAGAGCATTTACTCCAACTGACCCCAATGTGTGTGAAGATACACATGCACATGTATGTACACACACAAAAGAATAAATAAAAATCAAACGACTCCTCAAAAACATATGTGGTCAGTTCTAAGACATTTTTAAAAAAGATTTATTATGTATACAGTGTTTTGCCTGCATATAACCTGCACACCAGAGGACACCAAATCTCATTATGTATGGTTGTAAGCCACCATGTGGTTGCTGGGAATTGAACTCAGGACCTTTTCAAGAGCAGCCAGTGTTCTTAACCTCTGAGCCATCTCTCCATCTCCCTAAGACATTTAGTTACAGTTTCAGCACTGGTTTATTCTCTTTTTTAGCCCATAGGTTTGCAATTATGGGCTGTGCTGATGTGATGAATGTGGTCATTGGCACTCTCTGCCACTGGGTGGCGCTGTGGCTCCACCTTTAACAATTGTAATGCCATTGCTCATTCCCAGGTGGTCTTTGGCTTGGAATCTTCTACCCTGTGTGGGTTCCTTTGAGCTACAGTTTGTAGCTTTGAATCAGAGTCTAGTGTAGCCCAGGCTGGGCTCTAACTCACTGCAGAGGTGAGGGTGGCCTTGAACTTCTGGTCATCCTTTCTTCACCTTCTGAGTGCTGGGGTTATAGACATGTGCCACCATGCCATATGCAGTGTGGGATGGACCATGGGCATGCAAGGCAAGAGTTCTACCAACTGAGCTACATCTCTAACCCTTTTTGTTTGTTTGTACATTTGGGGCTGGGAGATGGCTCAGCAGCTAAGAGTATGTTCTGTTTTGGCAGAGGACCTGAGTTTGAGTCCCAGCACTTTATTTTATTTTTTTTTAATTTTAATTTTAGTTTTAATTTTAATTTAAATTTTTTCGAGACAGGGTTTCTCTGTGTAGCCTTGGCTGTCTTGGACTCACTTTGTAGACCAGGCTGGCCTTGATCTCACAGTCATCCGCCTGCCTCTGCCACCCAAGTGCTGGCATTAAAAGCGTGTGCCACCACGCCTGGCTTTATTTTATTTTATTTTAAAGATTTATATTTATTTATTTTGTATACAGTGTTCTGTCTGCACACCAGAAGAGGATACCAGGTCTCATTATAGATGGCTGTGAGCCACCATATGGTTGCTGGGAATTGGAACTCAGGACCTTTGGAAGAACAGCCAGTGCTCTTAACCTCTGAGCCATCTCTCCAGCCCCTATTTTATTTTTTTAAGGATTTGTTTTATTATGTATACAATGCTTGGCCTGCATGTACTCCTGCAGGCCAGAAGAGGTCTCCAGATCTCACTATAGATGGTTGTGAGCCACCATGTGGGTGCTGGGAATTGAACTCAGGACCTTTGGAAGAGCAGACAGTGCCCTTACCCTCTGAGCCATTGCTCCAGCCCAGAAAATTATGTTTATATATATACACATACATATATATATGTGGTATGTGTATGAGAGAGAGAGACATACCAGACATATGTGGATTCTGCCACACAAGTCCTAGGGATCAAACTCAGGTGATCAGGCTTGGCAGCAAGTGCCTTTACTCTCTGAGCCATCTCTCTGGCCTCACGTTTTTGAGACAGTGTCTCATGAAGCCCAGGCCGACCTCTGCATCACTGTAGCTTGAACTTCTGATCCCCCAGTGCTGGAACTACCACACGTTCAGCTTGTTCACAGCTAGGCCTGGAGCCTTAAGAACTGAGGCTGGGGAGGTGGCTCTGCAGTGAGGGCACAGCCTGCGTTTCTTCCCTGGGACACACAAGGAAGGAGAGCACCATCATCCACAAGTTGTCCTCTGACCTCCATATACATGCTATGGCAAAAACATGTCCCCACATACAAGTAAGTAAGTAAATGTCATTAAAAAAAATAACACTTGTACTATATGAGAGGTGTCATTGTGCTATTGAGTTTCTCACTCAGAAAGAGACCATAGCCAAATGTCACATTTCCACTCTAAGCAGATTTTCCCCAGTTAAAATGATGTCTTTTGGGTTGGGCCTGGTGGCAAACACCTTTAAATCACAGCATTTAGGAAACAGGTAGATCTCCGTGAGTTCAAGGCCAGCCTCATCCACATAGGGAGTATATAGGCCAGCCAGGGCTATGTAGTGGGACTGTCTTTTTAAAAAAGAAAGAAAAACAAAAAATTAAGAAGAAAAAAAAACCCAAAACAAAGCAAAAAGATAACCTTTGTGAAGCCAGATGTGCTAAAATGATGTCTTTCAGCCATGTGTGGTAGTGCATACCTGCAGTCTCACCATTGGTAAGCTGAGGCCAAGGGGTCAGGATCCCAAATCTGTCATTCTCCTGCTTCAGCTGTTTAATGCTAGGATTGCAGGCATGCACCAGCACACCCAGCTACTGTTCTTGACAAAAAGCCTTTTCTGAAACAGTAGGTGTGGTAGCTCTTGAAGCTGCTTAGCAGGTTGGCTGGGTTCTGTGGGAGTCCCCAGCTGTCTCTAATGCTGACCCTGTAGTTATGGAATTGCAGTGGAGAGGCAGATATCTAGGCTAAAGGTAACAGCATCGAGGTAGCCTGGGGATTCTATCCAACTCCCCTGTGGCCTCTGACCCACTAGTCTCTTGCTCAAGAGAGACACAGCTGGTGCCCTGTAATCCACTGTCTGGACTCTGGGACCTCTGAGCTAAGCCCCATAGGGAAAGGGGGTGACATTCACTTTGATACCTGCAAGTTCTCTCCGACCATGGTTTGCAGACCCAGGTTCATCCTCCAGATAGCTCCCTGCTACTTATGTCCTGAGCAATCCCTTTTGGAAGTGTCCTTGACTTCAGGAACAGTTCAGTTGATTTAATAAAACAAATTTTTCCTTCTCTAGTTGATTTTATTTTGTGTGTATATGTGGGTGCACATGTGTGGGTACATCCATGGAAGCCAGAGTGTTGATCCTCAGGTCTAAAAAGTTTTTTGTTTTGTTTTTGGTTGGTCAATTGTTTGGTTTCGAGACAGGGTTTCTCTTTGTAGTCCTGGCTGTCCTGGACTCACTTTGTAGAGCAGGCTGGCCTCAAACTCACAGTGATCCACCTGCTTCTTCCTCCTGAGTGCTAGTAAAAAGGTTTTAAAATGACATTGATCTAATTTATTGAGGGTGGGGTTTCACAGGTCTTGTATGGAGGTCCTGGGTTGAGGCCTGTCCATCTAACTTGGTGACAGATATTTATACACTGAACCGTCTTCCTGGTCCCACCTTACTTTTCGAGACTCTCTCATGTATAATTTACTGGTTCAGCTGGGCTGGCCGGCCATGGAGCCCCAGGGATCTGTCTGTCTTCATTGATGAGGTTATAAGCACACACCACCAAGCCCATTGTTTTTATGTGGGTTCTGGGAATGGAACTCAGGTCCTCAGGCCTTAATGACACTCTGCTATCTGAGCCATCTCCCCAGAAAGTTGGTTTGGGGGGCAGAGCCCATGCCCTTCTCCTGCTGCTGTGCTCTTGAGGTCTGCCAACCAATTTTCCTGGGCCAGAGTATCTTGGCCAAGGCAGGATTATGTGGGATCTCTGTTGAAGCCACATGAGGTGTATTAGTCACTTTCGTGCTGTGACAGAATGCCTGACAGACAGCCTAAGAGAGCAAAGACTGACTTTGCTCACAGCTTCAGAGGGTTCGCTCTGCGGTCACTGGCCCTCCACTTCCTCTTTTCACTGTGCCTCAGTCCCAGCTCATGGAATGGTGGTGCCACCTTCAGGATGGATCTTCCCTCCTTGTTTAAATTCTCCCTGGAAACATCCTCACATTTACACCCAAAGATACTTCTCCCCAGGGTCCTAGGTGACTTTAAGCTCAGACAAATGAATAATGAATATTAACTTATATAGCATAATTATGATTCATGGAAGCTTTAAGGGTTAAATTGATAGCAGACCATAAAAAGATGGTCAGTAAGATGATCCCTGGGACCCACATGGTGGAAGACTGACTGCACATGTGCACCAGGGTGTGAGTGCGTACACATTTATAGTCTCTCTCACACACACAGTCGTTGTGCGCACACACAAAACAGCAGGCATAATGATACATGCCTCTAATCCCCACTCTCAGGAGGTTGAGTCAGGAGGATAGTGAGTTCCAGGCCAGAATGAGCTACATAGATCTTGTCTACATACGAACAAGACTAAACTACAAGGAGGTATCACTTCACACTCACTAGGGTAGGCATAATAATAAAAAAGAAAGACAGACGGTAACAAGTGTTGGCAAGAATGTGGAGACGGGAACTTTTGTACACCACTGACCACAGTGTAAAAGGGCCTGGGCATGGTGGCTCACAACTGTAGTCCCAGCACTGGAGAGATGTAGTCTGGCAGATTTCTACAATTTCAAGCACAGTCTTCCCTACATACTGAGTTCTAGGCAGGACTCTGCTACAGAATGAGCCTCTGACTCACAACACAAAACCAGAGTCAATAAAATGGTAGAAAGTGCCTATGAGCAGCCCCACAAGCTGAGTTCCATCACTGGATCCCAAAGGGGCCCAGGAGAGTACCAACCCCTATGAGTTGGCCTCTACTCTTCATATATACATTGTGGTAAATGTGTATGCCTGCATACACACACACACACACACACACACACACACACACACACGTACACACCATTAAATAAAATCTTACAAAAATTAAAAACTAACCCAGAGCTGAGCAATAGTGGCAGAGTGGTGGGCACCCTTAATCTCAGCACTCAGGAGGCTAAGGCAGATCTCTATGAGTTCGAGGCCAGCCTGGTATACAGAGTGATTCCAAAGCAGCCAGGGCTACACAGAGAAGAAACCCTGTCTCAAAAAACAAAAACCAACCAAACAACAACAAAACTAACCCAAACAAAGCACAGCTATAAAACCAAAATATAAAATGATCTAGTGTAAAGACTGCAATGGTGAGTCCTCAGAGTGTTAGGTACATGCTCCAAGGAAGTGCAAACACAGTACACAAAAGCTTGTACCTTGTTTCATAATAACGCACAGTGGAAACCACACAGACGTCATAAGCAGCCAGCGAGTGGATGCAATAGCATACAGTACATCCGCATAATGGAATATTATTCAGCCACAACAAGGTGTGATGTGGGGCCAGAAAGGTGGCCCAGTGCTTAAGCACACATACTGCTTTTAGAGAAGACCCGAGTTCAGTTCCCAGCACCCGTGTCAGGTGACTCACAACCACCTGTAACTCCGTCTCCTAGGGAGCTGGTACCCTGTACTGGCCTCTATGGGCACCTGCACTCGTGCACAAAACCACAACCACACACACACACACACACACAAACACATAACTAAAAATAATACAATTTTGGGGCTGGGGAGATGTCTCAGCAGTTAAGAGCACTGACTGCCTTTCCAGAAGCCCTGAGTTCAATTCCCAGCAACCACACGGTGATTCACAACTATCTATAATGCGATCTAATGTGTACTCTTTACATAATAAATAAATAAATCTTTTTTTAAAAATAAAATTTTGGGACTAGAGAAATGGCTCAGTGATTAAGACACCAGTTGCTCTTCCAGAGATTCCCAGCTCACGAATAGTTGCTCACAACTGTCTATGTAACTCCAGTTCCAGGGGATCTGCTGCCCTCTTCTGGCCCGTGCAGGCAGTACACAAATGTGCACAGATACACATGCTGGTGAATTAAAACCAAATAATGTTTCTCTTATAGCATTCCTCTCAATCCTTGACTCACATTTTTTTCCCTAATTTTATTTTATTTTGTGTGCCCCTTGACTTGAGTTTCTGAGTAATTGTTTTCAGATGGAAGTGGCCATCCAGTCTAACACTAGGTAAATGCTGAACACACCTTGGACCTCTTTGGTCTCCACCTGCAGAACTCTTACCTGGACCTGCTGTAGAATTTGGACAGATGCTCACCAACTTTACCCGGCAACCTGTCTATGTCCTCAGAGGGGGCTACGAATGCTTCTCTGGCCTGTACCACTTCTTCCGGACCCAGAAGATTATCTGGATGCCCCAGGTGAGGCAGGAGGATGAGAATAGGCCACTAGGAAGTGAGGCTGGAGGCTGACAGGTAAGTGGAGGTGGGTGTTGGCATACTTTAAACCAACTATTTTTATTTTTGGGTTCCTCAAGTCTCTTTCTCCCTACTCAACCCCAGTCCCTTCCGACACCCCAACACCAGGTAGGAGGGAGAGAAGGTTAGTGGGGAAAGTGGGGTGTAGTTGTCCTTAGTGCTTCCTGCTGCTTAGGGTCCTCGGGTTCTTAGTCCAATCCTGTCTCCCACTTCTCGTCACGCTGCATCAACAGCAACTAGGAGCAGCAGGGGGAAGCGCCGGCAGCCTTCTTCTTTCTCAGAGCTGCCCCCACCGCACCCCCAGCGCTGTCTCTCTCTGGGTCTGGCTTTTATCCCACTGACAAAGATGCCCCCGCATGAGGTAATTCAGGGTTGCAAACATCACGTGCCCTCTCAAGAGGCAGTTATCAAAGCCGGGCGTGGTGGCGCACGCCTTTAATCCCAGCACTCGGGAGGCAGAGGCAGGTGGATCACTGTGAGTTCGAGGCCAGCCTGGTCTACAAAGTGAGTCCAAGACGGCCAAGGCTAACACAGAGAAACCCTCTCTCAAAAAAAAAAAAAAAAAAAAAGAGGCAGTTATCAGCTGTGGACAAACTGGAGCAGCCTTCATATCCCACACCTGGGCTTAAAACAAAAACATGTTTTTACACATAGCCCAAAACTTCCACAACAATGGAGAAAGAGAAGACGGGGACGGAGGACATGGGGAGACCGAGGTGGAGAAATGAGCCTGGAATGACTCGGGGAGTCAATCTATAATGACATTCAGAGCTAATACATTATGGGGAGGCCAAACGTGGGAATCTAGGGCAGAGTCTGGTTTCTGTGTGGGGCAGTGTGCTAAATCAGACAGTGTACAGTTTGACTCTGAACTATTCCCCCATAACTATATGCTTTGAGCACTCATTCCCCCTGGCCAGAGTCCCTCCTCAGATGGCTGCAGAGCCTTTAGGAGGTGGAGCCTGGCTGGTGAAAGTAGGTCCGAGGGGTGAGCCTTAAGCAGTATACTCAGCCCTGGTTCTAGCCCGCTAACTCTGCTTTCTGCTCTGTGCTGTGCACCTTTCCTCACTGCCATGGACAGGATGCCATCACCGTGGCTTCCCCACCATGATAGATGAACTGAGAACCTTCCTGGCCGGGCATGGTGGTGCACATCTGTAATCCTGGCACTCGGGAGGCAGAGGCAGGCGGATCTCTGTGAGTTTGAGGCCAGCTTGGTCTACAAGAGAGTCCAGGACAGCCAGGCCTACACAGAGAAACCCTGTCTCCAAAAAAGAAAACAAAACAAAACAAAACCCAAACCAAACCAAACAAACAAACCTTCCTTTCTCCAAGAATATTGTTAGGCTTCTTTTTTCTGATAACATTGATTTGTTTTGTGGTGGAGTGTGTATGTGTCCAATGTGCATGTGCCAAGTGCCATGATGCATATGTGGAAGCCAGATTCTCTTCTTCCAACATGTGAGGCCCAGGGATTGAATTCAAGTTGCTTGGCAGCAAGCACCAACCTCAATCAGGCAAGTTTTGGGCCACCGATTGTCAATTCTAACCTTTGTATGGCCAGGTACAAACAGGTGCCGTGAGGGAAGGGACATCAGCAGGGAGACCCCTTCATGAACTGTAGTGCTGTGGGCCAGTCCTTGTCTACACCAGCCTCTGACTTCTCATGTGAAGTATTCATTGTCAATGTGTCTGAAACTCAAGCTCTCAGTTTCCATCACTGTCTTGGGATTGCTCCTCCAAGCTTGCCTTTAGGGCCACACCTCCCGAGAGAAACCTTCCTTTTCTCTTCAACAGCCATATGCACACAGCAGCCTTCTTCCTTCCCTACCCCAGGAACTGGATGCCTTCCAGCCATACCCAGTTGAGATACTTCCAGGCAAAGTCTTCCTGGGCAAATTAAGTCAAGCTTGCAACCCTAGGATTCACAAGGATTTGAAAATTAAAGTGCATGTCAATATTTCCATGGAGTCAACACCCTTGTAAGTAAAAGTGTTATTATGGGTGTGGGTGTGGGTGTATGTGTATGCCGTATGCTGGTGTTGGTGTTGATGTTCGCATCTTTCTCTGTCACTCTCCACTTTTTTTGTTTGTTTGTTTTGAGACAGGGTTTCTCTGTTTATCCTTGGCTGTCCTGGACTCCCTTTGTAGACCAGGGTGGCTTCGAAATCCCAGTGATTGGCCTGCCTCTGCCTCCCAAGTGCTGGGATTAAAGGTGTGCACCACCACACCCAGCTCCACTTTTATTTTTTAAGACAGTGTCTCTCACTGAACCTGATGCTCACAGACGGATAATCTGGCCAGGCAGCAAGCTTGGGGGATCTGACCCTGTGCCCCAGCCCTAGGTTTCCAGGTGTGTACCCCCCATTAACCCAGCTTCTCATGCGGATGCTGGGGACTGTGACATAGGTTCTTACGCTTGTGCAGCATGCATATATTGCTGACTAGGCATTTCTCCCGCCCCTGGTTTTTGTTTTAGGTTAAGAGTCACATATTTACACATGTTTCCTACTGCTGTAGTTTGTTGTGGCTGGGTTTTTGTTTTCTTTTCAGTATTAGGATTAAACCCAGGTCTCCTACACACTTGCCAAATGTTCTTCTGCTGAGTCATGCCCCATTCCTTCAGTGGAGGATTCTAGCAGAGTGCTTCCACCACTGGGCCACACCCCAGCCCCTCACTGGCAAATTCCAGGTAGCTATCTTATGTCAGGTGTTCTGTCTGTGTGTGTGTGTGTGTGTGCACGCACATGTGCCTGGCTGTATGTGCAGGCCAGATGACAACTTCCAGCCTCACTCTGCAGGAGCTCTCCACATTCTTTAAAAAGACAGGACCTTGGGGCTGGAGAGATGACTCCGAGGTTAGGAGCACTGACTGCTCTTCCAAAGGTCATGAGTTCAAATCCCAGCAACCATATGTTGGCTCACAACCATCTATAATGAGATCTGTATACATAATAAATAAATCTTAAAAAAAAAAAAAAGACAGGACCTCTCACTGGACTAGAATTCACCAAGTTGGCTAGGCTAGCTGGCCAGTGAGACCAGGGATCCATCTGCCTCCACTTTCCCATGTTGGGATTGCAAGTGCAGGCCATCAAGCCTGGCTTTTTTTTTCTTTCTTAGTAGGGGTTGGGGATGAAATTCAGGTCTTGACGCTTGCCCAGCAGGCACTTTATCAACTGAGCCATCTCCCCAGGCCCCAGGTACTATTTCTGCTAGTTCCTATAATCCTGATGTCAGCCCCCAAACATTCCCCTGTGGTTTCTGTGCTGTGGGCAAGAGACACCACAGTGACACTGGCTGATCACCCAAGTGTTGTGTGACTTTCTTGGGGAGATGTGAACAAGCATCTGTTCATCCCGGGTAGGACACTGGTGACAGTCTAAAAGCAAGATAATCACTACCAAAGTCCAACACAGATAACCAGTAAGTTTACTGTGGTTACTTAACCAGGTGCATATGTATGGGGGGAGTACTGACAGGAACTCCTGTGGGTGACGCACACAGCTGAGTCAGAATTCACGGTAGCTGTGACCCTGTAATTCCCTTCATGACTCACAGGCAGCTCCTCAGGCTAGAGTCTCCTCTCACCTGTACCTCTTACTGCCTGTACAGCTCAGGGAGGGGCCTTGTGAATCTTGTAAATTTCAGGAAGTTGCTGGGGTTTGCAAGTTGCTCACTTCCTGAGCCTTGGAAGATTTCTGAGTTTTAGGAAGCCTCTGTCCTGGAAGGAATGTTCCTGTAAGGAGGAAACAGATGCTCAACACCATGCTGTCTTCCTTAAGTTTTGCAGGCGATGAAGACAAGCTCTTACATATCAAGATTGAGGATTCTTCAGATTCCAACCTTTTCATCTTTTTCCGCCACATCTGTCACTTCATAGGTAAGGAGAATTTTCAGATTGGGGACACCCTTCTTGCCCGTGCAAGTGTCTCTTTGTCAGAGACTCTCAGGACTTGGGAAAAAGTACAAAATCTAGCACGTTCAGCTGCCGAGAAGCCCTCAGCCACATGTACATGAGCAGCTTAGGATGGGTGCCTCCCCCTCGGTAGCACCACATTGTATCTAATTGTCCCTTAGCTACATGGCCCTGCCTTCTGAGCCAGTTGGACAGTGAAGACACTGGCAAACATGGGTGCACCATGTTTTGGGTGCCTGCACTTCTGTGGGGCCTGGAGCCTCAGAAGTGCTCCTCTTTCTATTTTTGTACTCGGTGCTAGTCAGTGGGGTCAGATAAGAGAAGGAAGGTTCCTCCAAATCCATCGAGATCTGATTCCCATCCTGCTTCCTGTGTCCACATGGCTCTGTTCTGGCCTCGCACTTGTTACAGCAGTGCCCGTCAGCCGCTTAGCACCATAAGCACAGCTCTTTCAGTCAGTCCCAGAGTTGACCAGGAAAAGCAAAATTCCTGGGCAGAGCTAGGCTGAGTCAGAGCAGGGATCTCTGCTGCCAATGTGGCACCAACCTGGCCCCAGCCCAAGCTGCTACTTAGATGGCTAAGGGTGGAGTATTAGTCTCCACCACCCCTCATTTGCCCAGCAGCTTAACCACTTTCACTTTGTAACTTTTTTTTTCAACTTGAGGGATACAACCAGGGTGGAACAAATGCTAGGTCAATGCTGTACCTCCAAGTCATGCCATAGCCCCTCACTGGGGCATTCTAGGCAGGGGCTTTACCACTGAGCCACACCCCAGCCCCTCACTGGGGGATTCTAGACAGGTGCTCTACCACTGAGCCACACCCCAGCCCCTCACTGAGGGATTCTAGGCAGGTGCTCTACCACTGAGCCACACCCCAGCCCCTCACTGGGGAATTCTAGGCAGGTGCTCTACCACTGAGCCACACCCCAGCCCCTCACTGGGGGATTCTAGGCAGGTGCTCTACCACTGAGCCGCACCCCAGCCCCTCACTGGGGGATTCTAGACAGGTGCTCTACCACTGAGCCACACCCCAGCCCCTCACTGGGGGATTCTAGGCAGGTGCTCTACCACTGAGCCACACCCCAGCCCCTCACTGGGGGATTCTAGGCAGGTGCTCTACCACTGAGCCGCACCCCAGCCCCTCACTGGGGGATTCTAGGCAGGTGCTCTACCACTGAGCCACACCCCAGCCCCTCACTGGGGGATTCTAGGCAGGGGCTCTACCACTGAGCCACACCCCAGCCCCTCACTGGGGGATTCTAGGCAGGGGCTCTCCTACTGAGCCACACCCCAGCCCCTCACTGGGGGATTCTAGGCAGGGGCTCTACCACTGAGCCACACCTCAGCCCCTCACTGGGGGATTCTAGGCAGGTGCTCTACCACTGAACCACACCCCAGCCCCTCACTGGGGAGATTTGAGGACCTCTAGCCTCTTCTCTTTTTTTTTCTTTTGACAGCATCTCCATGAGTTGCCTAGGTTGACCTTGAACTTTTAGTCTTTTTTCCCTCTTAGCCCCTGAGCATGTAGGATTCCAGGCCTGTACTACTAGGCCTTGCAAGGATGGTCTTCTGATGGCTTCTGAGGTCTTCAGGGAAGAGTGCCATGCACAGACCCTCTTACTCCTTTCCTTTTGCAGAACTTCACCTCCGGCTCCGCTCTGTCATCCTGGTCTTTTCCACCCAGGGCATCAGCCGCAGCAGTGCTGCTGTTGTGGCTTTCCTCATGCATTATAATGAGGAGACCTTGAAGGTATGTGTTATGGGCCTGCGCCTGGGGCTCTGTTAGTAGAATGCTTCTCTGACTTGCAAAAAGCTCTCGGTCTAAGCCAGGCATGGTGGTTTGTTTGTACTTTTAATCTCACCACTCAAGAGGTAGAGACAGGTAGATTTCTGTGAATTTGAGGCCAGCCTAATAATCTACAAATCAATTCCAGGACAGCCAGGGCTATGCGTTGAGGTACTGTCTCAAACAAAAGTTCTGGGTTTAGTTCCCATCAACACATGAAGCAAGTGTGTAGGGACATGCAAATTTAGGACTGGGACTGGATAGGGAGGCAGGAGAATCAGGAGTTCAAGGTCGTCCTCAACTACAGAGCAAGTTTGAGGCTACCCTCAGGTAAACTCCCCACTCTTCTGTGTGTGTGTGTGTGTGTGTGAGAGAGAGAAAGAGAGAGAGAGAGAGAGAGAGAGAGAGAGTGCTCCCCTACACCTGGAGTTATAGGCACCCAGGAACTCAACTCCAGCCCTCTGCAAGAGCCGCATAGACTCCTCTTAGCTGCTGAGCAATTTCTCCAGCTCCTAGCTTCTTTTCCTGTTGTGATCAAAATACTCCACAAAAGCAACTGAAGGGGGAAAGGGCTTGTTCTGATTCATAGTCCAGGTATAATCTGTAGTGGTGGGTAGGTCAAGGTAACAGGAGCTTGAAGCATCTGGTCACATTGTATCACTATTAGGAAGCACAGAGTGATGGATGCACACTACATCTGTGCTCACTGTTGGATGCACACTGCATCTGTGCTCACTGGTGCATGCACACTGCATCTGTGCTCACTGGTGCATGCACACTGCATCTGTGCTCACTGGTGCATGCACACTGCATCTGTGCTCACTGGTGGATGCACACTGCATCTGTGCTCACTGTTGGATGCACACTGCATCTGTGCTCACTGGTGCATGCACACTGCATCTGTGCTCACTGGTACATGCACACTGCATCTGTGCTCACTGTTGGATGCACACTGCATCCGTGCTCACTGGTGGATGCACACTGCATCTGTGCTCACTGGTGCATGCACACTGCATCTGTGCTCACTGGTGGATGCACACTGCATCTGTGCTCACTGGTGCATGCACACTGCATCTGTGCTCACTGGTGGATGCACACTGCATCTGTGCTCACTGGTGCATGCACACTGCATTTGTGCTCACTGGTGCATGCACACTGCATCTGTTCTCACTGGTGCATGCACACTGCATCTGTGCTCACTGTTGGACGCACACTGCATCTGTGCTCACTGGTGCATGCCCATTGCATCTGTGCTCACTGGTGCAGGCACACTGCAGCTTAGTTCACTTTCTCCATTTCTACAGTCAAGGATGTCAGCCAGTGAATGATCCTGCCCATCTTAAAGATGGATCTTCCTGCATTAGTTGACACAATCAAGGCATCTCCCTCAGACAGACCCACAGGCCAGTCTATTCCAGACATTCACTCATCGAGACTCCCTGCTGGGCGATTTGAAACCCTGCCAAGTTCAGAACTGAAATTAACTACCACAGTTTCCAAGTTAGTTTGGGTTTGTTCCAAAGAGATTTTCATGAAGGCACAACCATGTGGCTTCAGCCGGTCAATTTCCTTTACCTTGAAAACAGAGGCATAGAAAATCAGAAGCTTGAACAGCAACACTGGGGGAGGGGGAGCACACTCATGACTGATGGAGCACACTCATGACTGATGGAGCACACTCATGACTGATGGCAGGCTACAGCCTGCCCTGGCATCCTCCATGCTAAACTTTGCTAGTCACAACCTGCTTGCAGGGTCAGAGGGCATGGACAGAATGAATCTAAAGAACCTCCAGGTTTCAACCTGGGGTGTGGTCAGTGGTAGAGCACTTGCCTAGAAGCCCCCAGCAGGGCTGCGGCTCAGTGGACGAGTGCTTAGAGTCCCCCAGGCGTGGCTGAGTATTCTTTACTACAATACTCAAGTGAGCAGCCTGGGGTGTGGTTGAGCAAGAGTGCACTTACCTGGAATCCTGAAGGCCCTGGGTTTAATCCCCACCTAGCACTGGGAAAACAAAACAAAACCCCAAAAGCTTGTGAGCAATCCAACTATGACAGTGTCAGTCCTTTATGGCCACATCAAAGCAGAACTCACAGGCTTCTAGCCAGGGTGGGTTGGGATGAGGGTGAAGTGAGCCTTCTTCTGGTTTGGCTGCTTTCCTAGCTCAGCGAGGGCCTGAAGGCTGCACAGCACTTGGTGCCTGGTTTGCTTGTCCCTGGCAGTGGTAGATGCTGGATTCCCCCCAGGTCCAGGTGAGACCTGGCACTTGTTTCTTGAGTGCCATCTTTGTCCTTTGTAGGAAGTGCCAACCCTGGACACTCTTTCCAGAAAGCCTTCTAACTAACTCTTGGCCAAAAAGAGCTGTTTATCTCATTTGCTGTGGCCAGGAGGCTGATTCTCACTTGCCATGGTGGGTGGCTCACTAGTGTAACTTGGCCATGGAGCTCACATACTGGGCAGGCTCTGTCTATGCACAGGCAGGTTGAACCCCCTGGTATCTGTGTCCATTAAGGATCTGTAGAGAAGTGGCTGGCAAGGTGACTAAGCAGGTAAAGCCTTCGAGCCTGGCACTTGGTTTAATACCTGAAACCTAGGTAAAGTTGGGGAGAGACTTGATTCCACATCTGGCCTCCACAAGTGTGCAGTGGCACGGGTACCCACCCTATACATAGCATGCACACACAATGATAATAAGTAAACTGGTTTGTTTTAAAGATTTGCATTTGTTTCTTTTAGTTTTTGTTTTCAAGATTGGGTTTCTCTGTGTAGCCCTGGCTGTCCTGGAACTGACTCTGTAAACCAGGCTGGTCTTGAACTCAGAGATTCACCTTCTTCTACCTCCTGGGTGCTGGGATTAAAGGCCTGCACTACAACTGTCAGACTGTTTATTTTTATTTTTTGTGTGCTGGTGTTTCTCTACGTCTGTGTTGTGCACATGTGCATGCAGTGTCCCAGGATGCCAGGAGAGGGAGTCAGATCCTCTGGAACTGGAGTTGTGAGCCACTATATGGGTGCTCTTCCTCTGGAAGAGCAACAATTTCTTTTAACCCCAGGGCCATCTCTCTAGCCCTCATTTGGTGCTTTTATTTATTTGTTTGTTTGTTTTTATCTTTTGTTTTTAAAGACAGGGTTTCTCTGTGTATTTTTGGCTGTCCTGGACTCACTCTGTAGAGCAGGCTGGCCTTGAACTCACGGAGATCCAACTGCCTCTGCCTCCCTGAGTGCTGGGAGTTGTTTTAATTGAAAATCTCTGATTGTTCTATTTTACCAATAAAGACCCAGAAGCCAGATGCTGTGGTGGAAAACCTGCTATCTCACAGAGGCAGAGAAAGCAGCCAGCTGACCTTCCTACTCAGCTCATGTCCCAATGGAGAAGGCTCAAAAGGCTCACTAGCTCAGCTGGCAGCCCAGGAGGAAAAGGTCAAAAACTCCAAGGCCAAAGGCTTGCTAGCTCAAAGCCAGAAAAGCCAAAAGTCAAGGAGCCGCGGAGCTCTAAGAACCAAGCTAAAGTCTTAAGCCCAAGGAAGTGGCAAAGACTAAAGACCCACAGACCCCTTCTATTCCTGCACACTGTCTTAAATACCTCTCAGCTCAAAGTCTCCTACTCTTGAATCCCTGTCAGCTGTTTTTTGCTCCGCCTCTTGGCCTAGGGTTAACTTTATTAAATCCTGTGTACAGATAGCTCTAGGATTAAAGGTGTGTGTAACACTGACTGAACCACACCTTATTCACCTGTTTATACTAAACAGAAAGTTATTGGATTAAAGGTATATTAGGGTTCAGCCACAGGAAACAGGGATTTACAGTCCAATCTCAGGGATCACAATGGGATCAGAGACAGATTGTTTTGTTTTTCGAGACAGGGTTTCTCTGTGTAGCCCTGGCTGTCCTGGACTAACTTTGTAGACCAGGCTGGCCTCGAACTCACAGCGATCCACCTGCCTCTGCCTCTCAAATGCTGGGATTAAAGGTGTGTTCCGCTACTCCCAGCTCAAAGACACATTTTTACAGTTCACAATCTCAGGGATCACATTGGGATCAGAGATCCGGTAACAGCTGGGATTACAGGTGTGTGCCACTGAGCCCAGCTGCTTTTTTTTTTTTTTTTTAAAAGATAGGGTTCACTATGTTGCATAGATTTTGCATATAGTTCATGTTGGGCTGGAATTCACTAGACAACCAGGCCCATCTATACCACTCAGGCTTACAGGGAACGCCTGACGCCACCGCAGACTGGAGCTCACAGTCCCTCTTCCTGCCCCGCCTCCTAAGTGCTGTGTCTCCCTGCCCCTGGTCCTTTTAGATTCTTATATTTAATGATACATTCACAATGGCCAGCAGCTTAGACACCATTATGCGCCCCATCTTTTTTCCAGGTGTGATAAGTCTGGGTGCTTTCCCTTAGCTGCACAGCTGCAGCTAGTACAGCTGACCTCCCAAGCCCATCAGCCAGGTGCAGCACCCATACTCCCCACAGGGCCCCAAGGGAACAGGAAGAACATGGCCTTGCAGCCTTAAGACACGGCCCGCTGACTCTCACCAGGCGGACCCTGGCAGGTGCTTCCCATTTCACCCAGGGTGGACAGGAAGAGACCTTCCTGCCCATGAGACCCAGCTGCCGCGTTAGGAGCTGAGGGCTGCTGTGGCTGCAGGCGCCACGTTCTTGGCCTGTCCTGACACTTGGCACAGGTCTTCTTCACTTTACCTTTTGAGACAGGTTCTCACTCTGTAGTTTAGGTTGTTCTCAAACTCAGGCCTCTCATCCTCCATCAGTTTCCTGTATGCTGGAGTTACTGCTTATTCCTTCTTTATCATCTCAATGTCATTTATTCACATGGGGATCCGTGTATCCAAGACTTCGAATTTAGTGAACAGTCAAGCAAGACCTTGAACTTCTGATCTGCCTCCATGCCAAGCACTGGGATTGCAGACCTGTCCAGTTTTGTTTTAAGTTGATTTAGAGAGAGAGAGAGAGAGAGAGAGAGAGAGAGAGAGAGAGAGAGAGAGAGAGAGAGAACACGTGCACATAGAGAGTGTAGAATCCTCTGGAGTTTTAGTTACAGGTGGTTGTGAGCCACCCAGTGTGGGTTCTGGGAACTGAACTCTGGTCTTCTATAAAAGCAGCAAGCAAGCACTCTATTATTTTGGTTTTTCGAGACAGGGTCTCTCCATGTAGTCATGGCTGTCTTAGACTCCCTTTGTAGACCAAGGTGGGCTTTAACTCACAGCGATCCATCTGCCTCTGCCTCCTTGAGTGCTGGGATACAGGCATGCACCACTGGGCCTGGCTTGCAGCAAGCACTCTTGGGTCATCTTTCCAGCTCCCATGCCCGGTTTTATGTGGTCAAACCCAGGGCCCCATGTAAGTAGACAAGTACCCTCCCAGCCTGTCAGCCACCACTGTGCTGGCAGGGGGTTATCTACATTCAATACCTTACACACTTGAAATTTCCTTCTGTGTGTGTAGGTGTATGTGTGTTGTACGTGCATATGAAGGTATGTGTATGTGTTTGTGTGTTGTGGGTGCATATGAGGGTGTATGTGAGAGTGTGTGTGTACATGTATGTGTATTGTAGGTGCATATGAGGGTGTGTGTGTAGGTGCATATGAGGGTATGTGTATATGTGTTGTAGGTATACATGAGGAAGTGTGTGTGTGTGTGTGTGTGTGTGTGTGTGTGTAGGTCACAGGACAGCTTCAGGTATCAGGTATCGCTCCTCAGGCATCATCCACCTTGGACTTTTGAGACAAGTTTCTTCAATGGCCTTGAGCTTGCAAGTGCTAAGTGCTGAGAGTAAACATGGCTTCTGAGGATCAAACTCAGGCCCTCGTGCTTAGAAGGCAATCATTTTACTGACCCAGTGCTACAATTGATGACGTACTTCTTTTTCTTTGTCTGTCTGTCTGTTTTCTCCTTCACTCTGCCTCCTCCCTCCCTCTTTCCTTCCTTGTTTTGTTTGAGATGGGGTTTCTCTGTGTAGCCTTGGCTGTCCTGGAACTTTCCCTGTAGGACAGGCTGGCCCTGAACACAAAGTAATCTACCTGCCTCTGCCTCCAAAGTGCTGGGGTTAAAAGTGTTTGCTACCACTGCTCGGCTTCTTGCTTGCTTACTTTTCCTTTCTTTTTTTGTTTTTTTGAGACAGGGTTTCGCTGTGTAGCCTTGGGTGGGCTGGACTCACTTTGTAGACCAGGCTGGCCTTGAACTCACAGTGATTCGCCTGCCTCTGCCTCCCGAGTGCTGGGATTAAAGGCGTGCGCCACCACCGCCCGGCACTTCTTGCTTTCTTAATGTGTGTGTGTCTGTGCCTGAGTGTATCTATGTGTATCATGTGTGTGCAGGTGCTTGTGGAGGCCAAAAGCACCTGATCATTACAAGTGGCTGGAAGCCACCTGTGTGGGTGCTGGGACGTGATCCTGGGTCCTCTGGAAGAACAGAGAATGCTGTTAATCACTGATCCATCTTTCCAGGCCCTTGGTTTCTTAGTTATTTCTCCTCCTCCTCTCCCCCCGCCCCCACTTTTCCTTCCCCTTAACTGTTTATCATTAGCACATAGAACCACAATGGAGAGTTACGTGTTTAATTTATTATCTTGCATTTGTTTAGCTGTGTTTATTAGTGCTACTCTGTGTGTGTGTGTGTGTGTGTGTGTGTGTGTGTGTGCAGTTACCCCCCCAAATCCAGAAAAAGTCATTAGACCTCCAGGAGCTGGAGGTAAAGGGGGTTGTGAGTTGCCTGGTGTGGGTGCTGGGAGCCAAACTCGGGTCCTCTACCAGAGCAGGCCCTGTTCTTAACTGAGGCGTCACTCCAGCCCCTAAGGTACCGGTGAGCCTTTCTCTCTGTCTACAACCCAAAGGCTAGAGCGCTCCTTCTGCACCTTGTTGTGGATGCGGCACCTGGAGGGAGCAGCTTTGCCTTCCTCCGCCAGAGAACAGGCTCACGTTCCTGTCATCCCTCCAGTGCTTCCGCCAGTCTCAGTGCAACCTTGGTTGTCCCAGGCTCAGCCTGGCAGTTTCCTGCCCACAGGAGATGGCGTGCATTGTCTTGCAGGAGCCCTGAGAAATGGAACTGACGTCTGTGCCCTGAGCCAGAATCAGAGGAGCTTGTCCATGGCTCAGCCTGGGCCCAGGGCTCCTTGCCTGCATTAGTTCACTTGGGCTGCTGTTCTGTCTGTGCTTTAGTTTTTTCCCTTTGTTCGTGTGTGTGTGTGTGTGTGTGTGTGTGTGTGTGTGTGTGTGTGTGTGTGTGTATGTGTTTGTGCTCACGCGCGCATGTGCACCATATGGGTCACTAGGGTTGAACTCAGATGATTAGTCTTGTGGCTTCCCTTCTCCTCTCTCCGCCCCCCCCTCAACTCAGCCTGGATCTCCACAATTAATCTAGGCAAGCTGGCCAGTGAACCTGAGGAATCCCCCTGCCTCAGCGCTATGATTACAAGTGTGCCATCACAGTTTTCTTAGATGGGTCCTGTGGACTAGACCTAGTTCCTCATGCGTGCTCTGAAAACACACTACCAAATAAACTGCCATCCCAGCCCGTGTCTGCATCTAATCGCAAGCCATCATGTGGGCTTCTTGATAGGGATCTCCTGTTCCCACCTGAGCTGGCTGTGATCTACCCTGGAAGGATCCGAACACCTGTCCTGAAGCCTTCTTTATCTCTGTATCCACAGAGGTCCTGGGCCCGCGTGAAGAAGTGCAAAAACAACATGCGCCCAAATCGGGGCTTGGTGGCTCAGCTGCTGGCTTGGGAGAAAGTTCTCTTTGGGGAATGTATCACAGACATCTCCAATCCTATCTACTGACCTTCACTGGTGGCCCAGCCATGGTCAATGAGGAGCCTTGTTTGGGACTTTTGGGGGTTGGGGGGCTCGGGTACACACTTGGAGTGGTCCAGAAAATAGAGCCTTGCTGCCTGGAGTTTCATGTTTGTATCCTAAGACTGGTTCTTTTGTTTGTTTATTTTTCCCCCTATACTAGAGATTGAACCTAAAACGGTGGTTCTCAGCCTTCCTAACACCATGACTCATGTCATGGTGACCACCTATTAAATATGAAAAATAAGATGCCAGGCAACAGGTATAATATGGGGAAGCTTATTGTAGAAGCATGGGAGAGAAAGAAAGGAGAAGGGGGCACCCCAGAAAGAGAGAGAGAGACAGAGACAGCAGAAAGAAGAAGAGGAAGAGAGAGCAAGAGGAAGAGGAAGAAAAGGAGACAAGATGGGTTTGTCCTTTTTCTATCCTGGACAGTTGGCCCACCTAGCGGCAGACAGGTGATGACATCATAGGTTGCTAGGCAGACTAGGGGCAGGTATGCTAACATTCTCAACCATAAAGTTATTTTGTTGCCACTTCAGAACTGTAATTTTGCTTCTGTGATGAATTGTAAACCTCTGTGTTTTCCGATGATCTCAGGCGACACCTGTGAGAGGGTCACCCAATCCCTCAAGGGGTCTTGATCCACAGGTTGAGAACCACTGACCTAGAGCCTCTTAGGGTTTAAGCAAGCCTTCCATCACTGAGCTATATCTTCAACCTTTCATTTTTTGACCCAAGGTCTTATGTCGTCCAGGATGGCCTCAAACTCTGTGTGGCAGAAGAGGACAATCTTGAACGCCTGCTCTTCCTGCCTCTGCCTCCTGAGTGCTGAGATTACAGTGTGGCCACTGCTTCAGTTTATGTGCCACTGAGGATGGACCTTGCGTCCTGCATGTTAGTCAGCCGCTCTGCCCACTAAGCCACACTCCCAGCCCTGCACTGTTGTGTTTTGTTTTCCCAATCCATTCCATATACCCCTTTTAAATTTATTGGTTTTATTTTATATAGAGAGATGTTTTGCCTGCATGTATGTATATGCATGTGTGCCTGGTGCTTACAGATGTCAGAAAAGGGCATGGCATCTCTTGGAACTGGAGTTACGGATGATTGTGAGCTGCCATGTGGGTGCTGGGAACCAAACCTGGGTCCTCTGGAAAAGTAGCCAGTGCTCTTACCCACTGAACCATCTCTCTACCTTAAGAACAGAGGCGTCTGGCTGGAGAGATGGCTCAGCAGTTAAGAGCACTGTCTGGTCTTCCAGAGCTCCTGAGTTCAATTCCTGCCAACCACACAGTACCTGACAACCATCTATAAAGAGATATAATGCCCTCTCCTGACATACAGGTGTACATGCAAATAAAGCACTTATATACAACAAATAAATAAAATCTTGGGGGAAAAACGAGCTGAGGTCTCTTTATGTACTCCTGGCTGCCCTTTGGCCTTGCTGTTTTCTTGCCTCTGTCTTCTCAGTGCCAGGATTACAGGTGCCATTACATAATGACTGGGCTTCTTAGACGCCTTTCCATCCAACAGAACAGAATCCCTTTTCCTTCTGGCTCCTCAGGAACTTCCACACCTGGAGGCATGCTGCACCACCCTGCCTGCACTCCTGCAGCTGCCTTTGGCTGCTAGAGCAGCTGTTGGACACCCTGCTGAGGTTAGCTGGGGTTGGGGTGCTCAGCAGATGTGTTGTGTCAACCCATCCAGAGAGTATCCCAGTGTCCACCCCAGGGTGAACATCCTCCAGCCCAGCCTTAGAGATGCTCCAGACTTAAGAGGCCTCAGAATGGGAGTCTTTGCTGCTTGCCCAGAGCCAGCACTCTGACCGCTGCCTCTGGATCCCTGGGTATAGACTGTCTCTGTTCCCAGCTCAGCAAAGGAGACACTGCCCTCCCACCATACACTACCAGGGTTCTAGAAACTCTAAGTCCATTTTTTCTTTCTTTTTTGTTTGTGTTTTTTGTTTTGTTTTTGGTTTTTTGAGATAGGGTTTCTCTGTGTAGCCTCGGCTGTCCTGGATTTGCTTTGTAGACCAGGCTGGCCTCAAACTCAGCGATCTGCCTGCCTCCCGAGTGCTGGATTAAAAGTGTGCACCACCACGCCCAACACCATTTTTTTTTCTTTTCCTTTGAGATAGCATCTCATGTCACCCAAACTCGCCTGGAATTCACTATGTAGCTGAGGATGATATTGAACTGCTGGATTAAAACTGTGCACCACCACGCCCAGCACCATTTTTTTTCTTTTCCTTTGAGATTAGCATCTCACGTTGCCCAAGCTCGCCTGGAATTCACTATGTAGCTGAGGATGATATTGAACTTCTGATTCTCTTCCTCTTCCTCCCACGTGCTGGGATCACAGGCCTGCACCACCACGCCAAGTCTGTGGTACTGGGAAGCAAGCCCAGAGCTGCCTGCATGCAGGCATTGTGACAACTGAGTCACATCCCTTGGCCCCCAAAATTCCACAAGTCTTTACAAAATTTTATTATACCTCATTTTACATTTTGTATCTTCTGGGCATTTTTTATTTAATTTTGCCTGCATGTATATTTGTGCACCAAATATGTGGCTGGTACCAGCAGAGGCCAGAAGTGAGGGTTGGATCCCCTGGGACTGGAGTTACAGATGTTTGTGAAACACCATTTAGGTGCGGGGCATTGGACCCCGGTCCTCTGTAAGAGCAGCCAGTGCTCTCAACTACTGAGCTATTGCTTCAGCCTCCTACACTTTATACGTATATGTAGGCCTGCCATGGCAAATATGTGGAGGCCGGAGAACAAGTTGCTGAAATAAATTCTCTTATTTCCACAACGTCGTGGGTCATGGGATTGAACTAAAGTCATCAGGCTTGGCCCCAGGCACTCTTACCTGCTGAGGCATCTCACGGGCTCAAATTCCACAAGTCTCAAAGGGAACTGGCCATATGCACTTCCCCAGACTCACAACTCTGGGTAGAGGATGCTAACACGGGCCTGCTGAAGAATGCAGGGTGTCAATCATTTAGAAAACATCCTCAAGCCAGGCATGGGTGGTGCACCTGAATCCCAGCACTCGGGAGGCAGAGGCCTGAGGATCACTGTGAATTCAAGGCCAGCCTGGTCTACAAAGCGAGTCGAGGACAGCCAAGGCTACACAGAGAAACCATGTCCCGAAAAACAAAAGGAAGGAAAAAAGGGGGGGGAGGGTGGGTGTCCCCATGAGGATGACCTGGAACTTCTGATCGTTCTACCTACAAATCCCAAGTTCTGGAATCACAGGCATGTGCCTCCGCATCTGGTTCATTATGTGGTGCTGGGTTGGTATTGAACTCCGTGCTTCCTGCATGCTGGGCAAACACTCTACTGACTCAGCTACATCTCTGCACCGGTAAGGCTTCAGCAGGAGCAGGTGGGGAGTTAAGTTTGTACTTTAGGAGAGGCAGCCTACAAACTTAGGACAGGGGAGGTGAGTACCGAGGGCCAGGAAAAGGGTGTCCGTAGAAGCTGTGAGGCAAGGGCTAGCCCTAGAGAAGCGCTGCTTCTCAAGGACAAAGTGTTTGAAGCTTCTAATCTCGGCACGCTGGGAGGCACAGGCAGGGGGTATTTCTCGGTTCCAGACCAGCCAGGGCTACACAGAGAGACGTTATGCTAAAAAACAAAAAACAAAAAAACCCAACAACCTTAAAATGTTGGAAGCACGTGTCGCCTTGCTTTGTGAGTGGTCCAAGGAAGCGGACCCTGCAGGTAGAGCGCGAAGGTCCGGTCACTGAAGGAGGAGACGCCCTGCGGGCACGTGGCCCCGCCCAGTTTCCGTCTCTGACTCCGATTGGCTGCTCCTAGGGGCGGGGCTCGCGCGCGGATTACGCCGGGCCTTTTCCCGTTGGCAGCCTAGGCAGCGCGAGCCCGGAAGCGGACGGGGGCGGTGGCGGAGGCGCCTCCGGCCGGCCGGGGTTGCAACTCCGTCCTCCCCACTCGCGGCTCCCCGCGGCCCGTGGCGTGGACAAAGACATGCAGTCCCCGCCCCCAGACCCGCTGGGCGACTGCCTGCGCAACTGGGAAGATCTGCAGCAGGACTTCCAAGGCATCCAGGTGAGCGTCCCTGCGGCCATCCACGTCCCGAGCCACGTCTCTCTGTCGCGGGAACAAGGGTCGGGCAGTCCTAGGTCACACGTAGGGTAGCTCGGAGGGGTCAGGGGTCCCCCACTTTTCCTCCTTATATGTTCGACTGCCCACGGGTGCCCGGCGTGCCTGGGTGGGAACCCTCTGTACCGGGCCATCTCAACTTTGTGCAAAGGCCTGGAAAACAGGTCTGAACTCCTCTCTTCCCCTCCCTCCGCACCGCTACCCGCTCTGGGACCCCGTTCCCTTCCTAGAGGGACAGAGCGCAGCCGGGCCCAGCCTTTTAGGTCAGTCACCCTGCAAACGTGCAGCGGGACAACGCCTTCCTCGCCCTTGGCTAACTCCTTGCTGAACGCTGCATGCAGAAAAGCAAGTTTAGGTAAAATTCAGGCCCGGATGGGGAATCTCAGCCATCTGAGACCGAGGAACAGCGCTCACCTAGGGACAGGAGGAGGCCTGACCCTGCGTTTGTGGTTCTTTTCTTGTTGAGAGAGGTGGGCGGGGCAGACTCTACCGGGACCTCCTGGCCTAGTAGAGAGACCATTGGAAAACCTCCCAGTCCCAGGATCGGGTCATTTGTGGCCACTCTGTCCCCATACCAGAGAGAAGGAAGCCGCTGCTTCCAGGAAGGCTGTCACTGGGCATAGATAGCATGTGCTAGAGTCTGAGGAGGATGTGGCAGCCTATTTTGGCATGAGAAACAGACCCAAAGAGTGGAGCCTGGCCAACTAGAGACTAGGTTAGACCTTTGCCTCTACTGGCCTGTGCCCAGTCTCTTTTGTCCACACTGCAGGCGCCAGCTCTCCCCAGCCTGCTGGTACTAGGACTCTCTTGAGGCCTAGACAGCTCCAAGTCTCCCAGCCTCTGCCTTAATTTCCCCACACTGCCCCTTGCCCTGTCTTTAGGTTGCATCTTACAAGGTTCACCCACTAGGGCAAAGTGCTTGGGGAAAGCTTTGGGCCAAAGGTGCTTGTAGGAGGGGAGTGGACGGGAGGGATTGGCCTTACGGCGGGAAGCCTGGTGACCTTTAACCTATCTGAGAGGAAACATCAGGAATGCCTGGGTGGAAGGCATCAGGGATATTCTTGGTTTCCAGTCTTTCAGGCTGGGTAGGTGGGAGGAACAGAAAAGGTGGTGGATTCAAGCAGCCCCTTTGGTCAAGAGCAGCAATTCTCAACCTGGGGGGTCAAACGACCCTTTCACAGGCGTCACCTAAGACCGCCGGAAGGTATGGGGATTTACATTTAGATTCATAGCAGTAGCAAAGTTCCAGTTATGAATTAGCGCTGAGAACTATTTTGCGGTTGGGGGAGGGGTCACCACAATAGGAGGAACTATATGAAAGGGTCCAGATGGCTCAGGTAGCGGAAAGATCCTACGCAGAGCTGGGGACAAGTGACCCGTTGTCAGGGACATGTGTTATGGAGGGTCTGAGTTTACAGGAAGGAACCTAGCTCCTGGCTTCTCAAGGGCAGAGCAATCTCTGGGAGGTTCCTGGGCAAACCCAGAAAGCTCTAAGACAGCTGCTTCCCTGCTCAGGCAGCTCCCCAGTGAAGCTAATGGCTTCTCCCCACATTAGGAAACACACCGCCTGTACCGCCTGAAGCTGGAGGAGCTGACCAGACTCCAGGACAACTGTACAACCTCCATCACACGCCAGAAGAAGCTGCTCCAGGAGCTGGCCTTGGTGCTGAAAAAGTGAGAGTTGGGGGGGGTGACATCCTGCTGGGGGTGGGTGCCGTAGACTTGGGGGTGCCTCTGGGCTTGCCCCGGCATGGCTCTTCTATTCTTCCACTCCCTGGCCTTTGTCCCTTTCCTCTGTCCCAAAGGGTTCCAGCGGGGGTTCCTGCGTGCCTTGGGCTCCCCAACCCTCTCTGACCAGCCCTTGCCGTGCTCCCAGATGCAGACCCTCTCTCCCATCCGAGTCCATGGAGGCTGCGCAGGAGCTGGAGAACCAGATGAAGGAGCGCCAAGGCCTCTTCTTCGACATGGAAGCCTATTTGCCTAAGAAGAACGGGTGAGCCTTTCCTTCTCCCAGCTGCAAGGATTTGATGCCCTAGCCCTGGCTCTCTGCCACTCAGTCAGCAAAGGAGGCCAGATTGTTGGTCCAGCTGTCTGGGAGCTTCAAGGGAGGTGTTCAGGGAACTGGGGCCTCAGTGACGGACACCTAACCCCACAAGGCCAGACACAGCCTCCTGGTACCAGGATGCCCGTGTCCTCTTCAGAGGTGAGGAGTGAGCTAGCACAAGCCTGTGGAGCTCACACTATGGAAGCTTACGCAGGAGGGAGAGTCCAGTGTTCTCTTTGACTACATAGTGAGTTCAGAGTTAGCCAGGCCAACAGAGGGTGTTTCAGGCTAGCCAGAGCCACACAGTGAGACCCTCCCTCAAAAAGGGGGTGGCAGCCCCTGGAGAGATGGCTTAATGGCCAAGAGCACTGGCCACCCCTCCAGGGGACCAGGGTTCAATTTCCCAGCACACTTCCATGGTAGCTTACACCCAGGGCCAAGGCTACACAGAGAAACCCTGTCTCAACAAAACAAAACCAAGACAAGCAAGAGAGAGAGAGAGAGAGAGAGAGAGAGAGAGAGAGAGAGAGAGAGAGAGAGAACACGAGCTTACAACTTCAGTTCCTGGGAATCCAGCACCACCCTCTGGCCTCCCGGGGCACCAGGCACACACATGGTACACATCCATCTATGCAGGCAAAACACCTATACGTACAAAAAGAAAATATAAGCCAAAGCCAAACCAAGGGCTGGGGAGGTAGCTGACTTGGTAAAGTGCTTGCAAAATATGCTGGGTAGCCTGGGTGGCGAGTCTGTGTCAGCTTGACACAAGTTAGAGTCATCAGAGTGGATCAGAGGAAGGAGCCTCAGCTGAGAAGATGCCTCCCTGCCTCCCTGAGATCAGGCTGCGGGCAAGCCTGTAGGGCATTTTCTTAATTAGTGATTGAAGGGGGAGGGCCCAGCCCATTGTGGGTGGTGCTGTCCCTGGGTTGGCTGTCCTGAGCTCTATAAGAAAGCAGGCCTCGCCTCTTCTCCTCCCCCCACCAACCCTCCCCCCTCCCCCCTCGGCGCAAGCCAGTGAGCAGCACCCCTCCATGGCCTCTGCATCAGCTCCTGCCTCCAGGTTGTCATAAGGTTTGCGGCCCTGCCTTGGCTTCCCTCAGTGAATGGTGGTTCAGGATATGTACGCCAGATAAACTCTTTCCTCCTCAAGCCGTATTTGGTCTCGCTGTCTTGTCAGAGCAGTGGTGGCCCTAACTAAGACAGAAGTTGGTACCAGGATAGTAGCGCGATGCTGTGTTGTTGTGGGAGAGTCGTGGAAGGACTCTGGAACTTGGGGCTAGAAAAGTCACTGGGCTTGCTGGGCTGGGAAAATAATTCTGAGAGCAGTGCAGGCGGCGGAGGCCTGGTCTATGAAGTTCAGGGGCAAGTTTGAAGATTCTATTGTGGACATTTTCTATTTAGAATTAAGATTCCGTGGTTCTGGTCAGCCGGGGCTGAAAGTAGCAGTGATTGAGAAGAGAGCAGCACTGGGGAGGCGGAGGCAGGCAGATCTCTGTGGGGTTGAGCCTCCTGGTCTGCAAAGCGAGCCCAGGGCCAAGGCTACACAGAGAAACCCTGTCTCAACAAAACAAAAACAAGACAAACAATCCTGGGGGGGGGGGCGGGGAGCGCGCCCAGCTGTGCAGTGGAGCCAGCCTGCACAGAGGAGACTATGAGGTGAAGGCTGGGGAGGGAGGAACCGGAGAAGCAACCGTTTGGTGGGCTCAGAGTGGTGAGTCCCGGACATTGAACACTGGGTTACTTATACAGTTGGAGTTTGGCTTGGTTTGTCACTGTGCCCTGGCTCTTCCCTCTTAAGTGTTTAATTTTGATTTTATAGGAGCCCACAGCTGAGAGACTTTGAAACTGATTTTGAGTTTTACAGAGACTTTTACTATTTAGAAGGGATTTTGTAATTTTTTTTTTCTTTTTGTTTCTCAAGACAGGGTTTCTCTGTATGACCCTGGCTGTCCTGGAACTCGCTCGGTAGACCAGGCTGGATTCGAACTCAGAGATCCACCTGCCTTTGCCTTCCCTGCCGAGTGCAGGGACTAAAGGCGTGTGCCATCACCACCCTGCTCAGAACTTTGTAAATTTTTTTGTTTTGTTTTTTCTTTTGAGACAGAGTTTCTCTATGTAGCCTTGGCTGTCCTAGACTCACTTTGTAAACCAGGCTGGCCGCGAACTCACAGCGATCCACCTGCCTCTGCCTCCTGCGTGCTGGGATTAAAGGTGTGCGCCACCACCGCCTGGCTGGACTTTGTAATTTTTAAGAAGATTGAACTTTTGAAATGTTTGATTTTGTAAAGTTTGTACTAATTTCAAGTTGGTGATATGTTTTATATTATGATAGTTATTAACAGGAGATCTTGGGGATGAACAAGAAAGGAAAGGTTATGTTAAATAGCGTTGCAGTGTCAAGTTGACAAGGAATCAGTTGTCCTAGCTAGTTTTTAGTCAGCTTGACACAAGATAGAATTACCTGAGATGAGGGAACCTCAATTAAGAAATAGCCTGTCTGGCGTTGGTGGCAGGTGCCTTTAATCCCAGCACTCAGGAGGCAGAGGCAGGTGGATCTCCCTGAGTTCGAGGCCAGCCTGGTCTATAGAGCGAGTTCCAGGACAGCCAAGGCTAACACAGAGAAACTCTGTGTTGAAAAACCAAACCAAACCAAAACAAAAAAAGAAAGCAGGCAGAGCAAGCCATGAGGAGCAAGCCAGTGAGCAGCGCCCCTCCGTGGCCTCCGTACCAGCTCCGGCCTCCAGTCTCCTGCTGTGAGCTCCTGCCTTGGCTTTTTTCACTGAAAGGCAACCCAGGATATGTAAACCAAACAAGCCCTCTCCTTCCCTAGTTGCCTTTGACCTTGCTGTTTCATCACAGCAACAGTAACTCCAGACAGCTGGGGGAAGAGTTCAGGTTTCCAGCCTCAGGCATCTCCTGCCTAGGCCTGAGCTGCTCAGTAAATGACACAGTGTTGCTGTCACGCCTGGAGTGTCTCTAACTGAGGACAGATAGGCATTGTTAGTGAGAGGGGTACAAACACCAGGAGCTTGGTTTTTGTGGGGTTTTTTGGTTTTAGTTTCTTGTTTTTGAGACAGGGTCTTGTAGGCCAGACGAGCCTCAACTCCTGGTCCCGCCTCCGCCTCCCAAGTCCTGGGATTACACGTGTGAGTTTTTGTGGGGTGCTAATAACGGAACCCAAGAGCTCGTGGGTGCGAGGCGAGCGCTCTGCCAGTTGAGCCCCCTCCACCTGCAGTTTGGCAGGGAGGCCAGTGAGGTGGGAAGGAGGTCCCATGCGCGCCTGTTACGGGAAGCACTGAGGGACTCAGGGCTGAGTTTCTTGGAGTTGAAAAGTTGAAAAAGGCAAAGAATTAGATGGGAGCTGGGGAGGGGGGATGGGAGCTGGGGAGGGGGGATGGGAGGGGGGAGGGGAGCTGGGGAGGGGGGAGGGGAGCTGGGGAGGGGGGAGGGGAGCTGGGGAGGGGGGAGGGGAGTGGCGGCAGCGGTGGTGTTGGGCAGCAGTGGTGTTGACGTTGGTGTTAGTGTTGGTGCATCTTCGATCCTAGCACTCTGGGAGGCAGAGGCAGGAGCTCTGAGTTCAGAACCAGCCAGGCCTACACAGAGAAACCCTGTCTCAAAAAAACAAAAGAAAAAGCAAAGAATTATGGGATAGCAACCGATGCCATCCACTGAGATGCCGACTCCCATGCCCAGACCTGAGGAGTGGCCTGGGATGGGGGAATGGTTTCCCATGGGGAAAGAAGGCCAGGTCTCTCAGGGTGCCACCAAGGAGGGGGAGGTCCCAGGGGAAACACCACAGGCTGGAGATACTGTTCACCCCAAGGACAGGATTGAGGAGCAGGCAGGGAGAGAGGCGGGGTGCAGTGTGTGTGGTTGGTCAGTGGCACCCCCTAAGTTTAGAAGGGTATACCAAGGCCGCAGGGAGGGCAGCTGTGCCTGGACTGTGGTGTCTGTTTTCTCTGTCACTTAGGCCTCCTTCTGTCCCTTAGGTTGTACCTGAGTCTGGTTCTGGGAAATGTCAACGTGACACTTTTGAGCAAGCAGGCTAAGTATGTGGTGGTGGTGGTTGTCAAGGGTTGGGTCTCACCCAGGATTCCCCACCCACCTCTGCCCTGGTGAGGTTTTGGATCCTGGGTCTGACTTCTCCAGGCTGGTCTGTGACCTGTGGGCACGGTGGCAAATGGAACCCCCACCCCCACCCCCTGGGTGGCCTGCTCACCATGAGTGAGAATGCCTGTCCCTCTCTCCCCGTCAGGTTCGCTTACAAAGACGAGTATGAGAAATTCAAGCTCTACCTCACCATCATCCTCATTGTAATCTCCTTCACCTGCCGCTTTCTGCTCAACTCCAGGTGAGTGTCTTGGTCTGGGTGTGTGGGTTGGGACAGCGTCAGGGGCAAGGCTCCCATGTCAATTCTTTGTACCCTACTCCCCAGGGTGACAGATGCTGCCTTCAATTTCCTGCTGGTCTGGTATTATTGCACGCTGACCATCCGGGAGAGCATCCTCATCAATAATGGTTCCAGGTGCGGCTGCGCAGACGGCGTGCGCAGGCGCATGCGCATGCGCAGCGGGGGCGGGCGGGTTGTGGCACACAGGTACTTTGTGTCTATGGGAGCCTTGTGCCTGGCTGGAGTAACTGTTGCCCTCTTACAGGATTAAAGGCTGGTGGGTTTTCCATCATTACGTGTCCACGTTCCTGTCAGGAGTCATGCTGACCTGGTGAGTGACCAAGACCTAAGCTGGCAGGGGAGTGGGGCGAGGGAGAAGATCCAGGCTCTCAGACCTTCCCGCCTTCCTCTGCTTTCCCCCTCAATTCAGGCCAGATGGTCTCATGTACCAGAAGTTCCGGAACCAGTTCCTGTCTTTCTCCATGTACCAGAGTGAGTTTCCTTGCTAGGGAAGGGGACAAAGGGGGAAGAGAGCCTGTGGCCCAGAGCTGGTCTAACATGCCCACCTGCCCCGGCCACCCAGGCTTTGTGCAGTTTCTGCAGTATTACTATCAGAGCGGGTGCCTGTACCGCCTGCGAGCCCTGGGCGAACGGCACACTATGGATCTCACCGTGGGTGAGTCGGTTGGCCCTGCTCTGCAGTCCTGAGGAAAAAGGAGGGCGGTGGGGGGGCTTTCCTGCGTGAAAGTTATCCCGTCCCTTCCAGCTTGGTCACTACTTCCTTCGGCTTTTTCCTACCCCCTATAGAGGGCTTCCAGTCTTGGATGTGGAGGGGCCTCACCTTTCTGCTTCCGTTCCTCTTCTTTGGACATGTAAGTCATACCCGGGTGTCCACCTGCCTCCGAGCCCCAGTGAACACTAATCTTACTGACAGACCCCTCTCCTTTACAGTTCTGGCAACTTTTTAATGCATTGACGTTATTCAACTTGGCCCAGGACCCTGAGTGCAAGGAGTGGCAGGTGAGCACGTGGTCTGGCAGGGATGCACTGAGATCCCATGGAGACCTCACCTGACCTGACCCCGGCCCTCCCCGCCCCTGCAGGTGCTCATGTGCGGCTTCCCCTTCCTCCTCCTCTTCCTCGGCAACTTCTTCACCACCCTCCGAGTGGTGCACCAGAAGTTCCACAGCCAGCAGCATGGGAGCAAGAAGGATTAGGCTGCATCTTGATGCCAGCCCCAAAGGGGCTTCTGACCTGTGTGCCAGGTGGGGTGGCAGGTTGGGGCACCCCCGCGTGTCATGGGGGGGTCCTCCCTTCTGTGCCCCCTGGGCTTCGTGGGCTCTGTGGGCCCTGAGGAAGGCCTGGGCCTGGAGCCCAGCTCACAGGATTTGGGCTCTGGGCCTCAATAAAGGAAGAGTGAGGTGTGGACACGCCTGGTGGACTGTGCATGTTTTCTCCCAGGGGAGGTGGCAGGGCCTGGGCCCCCAGCATGGCACTAGTTCTTGGCTCCTGGCCTGGGGAGACGGGGGTTGTCTAACTGAAGCAGCTCTCAAAATAGACCCCATATCGGCTCAAGCAACACTAGGCAAATACAGAAAACAACTTTATTCCAAGGGCCAGGTTATTTAAAATTATGTACACTCATTCAAAACCATGTGGTGGGGCTGCACCCCAGCTCAGTGGAGGGAAAAGCCCTCTGTACAGCCGCCGAGGGCCTAAGGCACCCATCACCCAAAGGTGGGTCCGGTCCCTCTTGCCATGTGCCCTGGGGCTGGGCTGCCCGGTACAGTGGACCAGGCTCAGCCTAGGGGCCCAGGAAGACATCACTCAGGCCAGGAGGAGTCAGTCTCTAGGCTTCCCTGTGTCGAGGCCAGGCAGGAACCACCAGAGGTGGAGGTCGGCAGAAGGGAGTTAGGAGAGTGATTGCAGGGAGCGCGAGGTGGGGGCCGCAGCTCCTAGCTCCACACATCCAATGAGTAGCGGCCCTTGGTCATCAGCTTCTTGACATAGTCCACAGCCTGGGTGTGCTCCATGGGCCCAAACTCAGCCACAATGTCATAGAAGGTGTTCTGCACATCTTTGGCCATATTTCGAGCATCCCTGGGTGGAGAAGAGGTGGGGACAGGAAGGTGTGAGGGGACTTGCTGGAGCCACCCTGTAGGGTGGTCAGCACCCAGTGCCTCCCCGCTCCTTTTTACTCACCCGCAGACATAGATGTGGGCCCCGCCTTCATGGATCAGCTTCCACAGGTGTTCTTTGTCTCTCTTCAGTAGGTGTTGGACATAGACCTGGGGGAGGGGGTTAGCTGTGAGCAGGGTCCAGACCCCTCCCCCCACAGCACTGCCTCTTCAAGGGGCAGCCCAGCCCGTCAGCGCAGCTGCCTGCCTCACCTTGTGGGCCTGCTCCCGGGAAAAGGCCACATTAAGCTGTGTGAGGACCCCGTCCTTGTGGAAGTGGGCCAGCTCTTCACGGTACAGATAGTCCTCATCCGAGCGCCGACAGCCGTAGTATAGCAGCGTCTCTCCAACCTCCTTGCCTGGGCAGGGGTGAGGCTGTGGTGAAGGGGAGCGCCCTGGCTGGCTCCGGCTGACCACCAAACCAGAGTCCCATGGCTTACCTTGTTCCCGAAGCCAGGCTCGCTCCTGGATGAAGCCCATGAAGGGGGCAATCCCAGTGCCGGGGCCCACCATAATGACCGGGGTGGTGGACTTGAAAGGCAGGCGGAACTGAGATTTGCGCACGAACATGGGTACCAGGGCCCGGCGGCCATTCTCTCCTGCTGGTTCCTTGGCCCGAAGCCAGCTGGTGGCCACCCCCTTGTTCACTCTTCCAGACTTAGCTTCATACTCCACAGCCACGGCGCAGATGTGCACGGAATTGGGGTGGACCTGGAGGAAGGACTGCCGTGAGCCTGGCTTCAACCCCCTGAGGCCCTTTCTCAGCGGCTTCCCCTGCCGGGTATCCAGAGTCCACTGCCCTAGGCGGTGCCTCCCTGGCAGAGCTGGTGCCCTTCACCTTGGAAGACGAGGCAATGGAGTAGTAGCGGGCCTGCAGCCGCGGCAGCAGCTCACACAGGTGGTCGATGGGCGGCCGGAGTGATGGGTAGTCTTGCAGAATGGCTAAGATGTGCCTCCGGGCCTCCACCACCCAGCTCAGGTACAGCTCCTGAAGAGACAGGGCAGGAAGGTGTGGGCAAGAAGCCAGGGTGGGGTGGGTGAGGGGGTGAGGGGGTGTGTGAGTGTGTGTAGAGGCAGAGGATGCACAGGCTCACCTTGCCCTCGCCTGAGGACGACGCCATCTTGTGCAGGTGCTCTTGCTCCGAGGGCTCTGAGGCGTACTGCGCCAGCTCATAGAGCACATTGGTGCGTGGTGGGTTGGTGATGTCCAGGTAGTAGGTGAGGGCCGTGCGGTAGGTGGTGGGGCAGGGGAATGGGTGTTTCTTGTTGGACTCCTCTGCAGCAGGGAAGATAGATTGGATTGGGGTGAAGGGTCACACCCTGGGGCAGGGTAGGGTGTCACGGGAGGGTGGGGACGCTGTGGGCCCTTGTAGCAGGAAGCTGGCACCCTAGTCTGCTCTCTGTTGCCTCCTAGACTCTGTGGCAAGATTCAAGCTTTCTCAGGCTTGAACTTCAGGCCAGGCAGGAAGTGCCCACTGTAGGCTGCCAGGCCTTGGAGGAAGCCTTGTGTGGGAGGGGGCGGGCGGCAGTGTGGCTCTGACTGGAGGTCACTAAGGCAGCGGCAGGACTTGGGTGGGTACCAGATGCCTGTGCACAGTGGAAGGCCCTGGGACACAAGCACCGAGCTCCTGTCCAGGAAGCTGTGGTGGCTGGGCGCCCTTCCTAGCTGTCTGGGAAGCAGGGCTGGGCTGGCTCTGCCTTCTGGTCTCAAGTGTCCTCCATACCTATGACAGGGATAGCGGGCGAGCAAGCCAGACCTCTACACACAGAGATGGTGGCTTGGGGCATGGGCCATCAAGCAGGCCATCAGCACCTGGGCCACAGGCCATAGCAGCAGTCAACCTTCAGGCCTAGACAAGGCCCTCGATTCTAGAACTCACCGTCGAGATTGTTTAGAGACATGACGACATCCAGGTCAGCCCCCAGGATCTCCCCAATCTGGTTGACCAGGGTTGAGTCATTGGCTGGGTACACAGCCACATGGTCTCCAGATTCATACCTAGACGAGGTACAAGGCTCAGAAGGAAGCAAGCAGGCGACTCGGTGCCAGGCTTGCCCCAGGGGAGACGGGAGGCGGCAGGTACCTGATCTTAGAGTCTGAGATGTCCAATTCCAGGTGCATTAGATGCCGCTCGGTGCCCTGGTTCAGCTTCCGGTTGGTGGTGACAGCAGCCAGGAACGGATTCTTGGCATCAAAGGGGCTGATGTGAAGAAACAAAGTCAGTGATTGGCGTGGGACCTGCTTATGCTGGGAACTAGAGCTGGTAGGGGCCTCTGCGCCTTCAAGGGACATGAAGGAGCCAGACTGAATGTGACAAGGGCTGTCCCAGCCCCATGAGTGCAGTGAAGTGGGCAGAGCAAGGAGACACAGGCAAGGAGCAGGCTGGCCCCTAAGGAACTCGGGGGCCTGGGCCACGGGGTGGAAGCTACGTAGGGCCTGCATATCTGCACTGCACGTGGCTTTTGCACTTGCATTCAGAGAGCATGGTGTGGCTCGGAGCGACAGATCGAGGAGTCTGCCCCAGCAGAATGGCTGGCTTGACTCGGTGTGAGCAGGATGAGTGGGGAGGCTCTAGCATGAATCTCGACAGCACCCAGGGGTGTGGAGGGTCAAGTGAGCAATGTGATTTTGGACTTTTTTAATGGTTTCATGTACCCCAGGCTTGCCTTGGAACCCACTACACAGCTGAGGATAAATGGGAGTTTTGGTCTTCCTTCCTCCACGCCTGTGTGCTAAGCTTGGGGATGGAACCCTGAGCCTCATGTGTTAGGTAAGCAACAGTTGAGCTACATGCCCCATGGCAGTGGATTCTAAGGAGAGGAAGCTTAGAGACTTTTTGCCCAAGTTTGCCCTGCCAGGGCTTGGCTCCAGAGGCCTAAGAAGTGGGGAGTGGTACCCATCCCTTAAGACAACTTGTGCCCTTCCAGATAGTGGACACGAGAGTGCTGGTATCCCCACCATGCTCGCTCTGGGGTGACAGTACACAAGGGGCCCTGGGGCTGTCAGCCCCACTTCCCTTCCTCTACTCACGGTTTCTGGCTCTCGTAGCTCTTCAGACGGCCCATCTCACCCGTGTAGACCTTGGCAGTATCTATGTCTTCGTGGACCACAAGCTCATACTGGCGAATGCTGGGAATGGAAAACCAAGGGCTGGGCTCAGGACTAGGGAGAGGGAGGCTTCAGGGGCAGCCACAGAGAAAGAGCTCGAACTACTGAGGGACCATGGGTAGAAGACATGACAGTAGGATGCAGGGGACCCTATAGCAGACATACAGAAAAGCAAAAGACAGGACCAAGGCTGAAGGTGACCCCCCTCAGCCCCCTGAGAGCCTGAGCGCACTAGCTGGCCACAGAGCACAGGTGGGAGGGAAGCCATGATCTTGGTGATGCTACCAAGCACCTCACTCCCCTCACCTTCAGGGATCCTCTTCATTTGGAACAAGGGTGTCCCAGACCCTATGTCTGAGCTCTTGCCACCCCCACCTCGCTGTGTCCCCAGGGCCGCCCAGCCCAGCCCAGTCCCAGCTCTGGCCTTCCACTTACCTCGACTCCTCCCCAGTGGCTTCCACCCCGAAGAACTCGCACACAGCTGGCCAGAACTGCTCTCTCCATGTGATGAAATCCTCCTCCAAGCTGGGGAGAAGAGAGGGTTAGCCAGGCTAAGCATCAGCCTGCTCGCTCACCCTGAGGCTCCCACCCTGCTAGGGGAAGGAGGGTGGCCCACACGCCAGGCTGGCACCCGTGCAACTGAGGCACTCACTTCCCGTCGTCGTCACCGAGGCCCAACTCAAAGATGCGCTGGGCGCCAAGCTGCTCCAGCCGCTGGTCCACATACTTGCCCATGGCGTTGAAATGCTCATAGGTCTTGTTCCCAAGACCAAACACCTGTGTGGACAGCAGGGGAGGCTCTGAGGCCAGGGCTTCAGCCCACCTGGTGGGATCTGCTGTCTTTGGGGTGGACTTGGGAGCCTCTGGCACTGTGGGCACTGAGAAGAGCTGATGGCTTTATTTAGGGGATCTGTGGTCCACAGGTGGCTCTTCACAAACCATTTCTGACATCCCAAACCCAAGTGGCCAGCTTTGCTGGCAGCTCCAGTCCTTCTGCTTGGCCTTCTGTCCAGTAACCAATGGTCCCAGGGAGCAGGGAAGCAGGGAGGAGCCACTGTGGCTCCACCGGAGCAAGGATCAGGCAGCCTCTCTGCTGGAAGCAGAAGAGGCAGCTTGCACAGGAGAACCCTAGGGTTCTGGGGAGCTGCCACAGGCCAGCATGTGCCCACAGGATTCTGTGGAGACTCACAGCAAACTTGACCCCGGTGAGGTCCACATCAGTCTCCTGCAGCCAGTCATAGAAGTCCTGGGCGTTGTCGGTGGGGTCGCCCTCACCATACGTGGCCATGCAGAAGATGACCAGGGACTTGTCGATCTCAGGCAGGCTGCTCAGGTCGGCCTAGAGAGACAGGGGTGTCAACCTGCAGCCTGAGCCTGCAGCTGGCGGTGGAAGGGCCTTGCCAGGCAGCCCCTTATATATGTAAAAGGAGGTCTGGAGATGGAAGAAGACCCCTGTGACAGAGTGGACAGGGTCGCAGGGAAGGAGTGGGCATCCAGGGGAGGGGGGCTCTGAGAGAGGGTGCACCTTACAGGGCTCTCTTCAGTTGGGCAGTGGGGTTGTGGGTGCTGACGATGGCAACTCCCAGGCCAGCTGCTTCTGGCCTTCTACCTCTGGCTGATGGCGGTTTGTGCACTGTACAGAGCCACGCCATGTAAGGGAATGGAGGCAGGCAGTGCCAGAAAAACAAGCCTGGTGAGCTGGCGGACATAAGGGGCAGTATGCTCCTGGCCCTATCCCTTACAGACATGGCTGGCGTCTGTCATCCCATACTGTCTTAAGAGGAACCATACAGGCAAGGTGGCTATGGACTCCACTGCCCCTAACTATAGCCTCTGACCAAATTCTCAGCCCCTCTTGACCCCTTCACGACTCTGTTCCCACTTTTCCCTCAGCTTTAATGCACAAGTTACTAAGAACCTCCGCCTAAGCCATGCTTAGAGCGCTTTGAGATGCCCCATCCAACACCTTTCATAGACAGGAAATAGGTGTCCTTGGGTCCCTCCACTTGAGCAGCAGGGTGGGGCACACTCACCAAGTCATACTCTTCGGGGTCTGCGGACATGCCCCGCATCCCGTAGCGGTGGGCATCCTTGGACAGCCGGTTGGCAAACTCCTCAGCGGTACCAGTCTGAGAGCCATAGAATACGATAATGTTCCTTCCCTGTGGGAGGAGGCAGACACACAGGGTCAGTAAGGGGCCCAGGAACAGGCAGCCCCAAGTTCCCGGAGACATGGGCTGGGCCTGGCAAGTGGAGCCCTCTTAAGGGTCTTCTCTCCCTCTCCTGGCCTCAGTTCTCAGCGGAGATCTGACTGTCACCAATCAGAGAACAGACATCACCCAAAGGACTGAAGCTGGGGTCCACGCAGATCACTCAAGATCACACGCTAACCCTGATGCATAACACAACCTAACACCTAAAAAGAGGTGACTGGGAAAATATGCGTTGCAGACCTGCATCTTGCTTTATGTATGTACGTATCTGCAGACAGTGGATGTGATCCTTTGGTGTTTGTGGGAGGGTTCATGACCCCCATTCACACACAGGACACCAAATTCTGCAGGAGCTAAAGTCTCTTGTAATAATGGACTGAGACAGAGGCTGGAGAGATGCTCAGTGGTTAAGGGCACTTGCTGCTCTTGCTGCAGACTCAAGTTCTTGCATCCACGTCAGGTGGCCAGCTCCAGGGATCCAAAGGCCTCTGGCCTCAGTGGACACCTACACTCCTATGCACAACCCTCCTCCTACACATAATTAAAAATAATAAAAATTAAGCCAGGCAGTGGTGACACATGCCTTTAATCCCAGCACTTGGGAGGCAGAGGCAGGCAGATCTCTTGAGTTCAAGGTAGCCTGGTCTACAAAGTGCCAGGGCATCCAAGGCTACACAGAAAAACCCTGCCTTGACACCTCCTCCCTCCACCAAATAGTAGATCTTAAACGGGCATTTGCATGGGAGCTTCACACTTTTCAATTTTTAAAATATAAATTTTATCTTACATGTATGTATTTATGCATCACGTGTATTCAGGAACCACTGGAGACCAGAGGTATCTGATCCACAACTGGAGTGACACAGATAGTTGGGAGCCACCATGTGGGTGCTGGCTTTGTAGACCACGGTGGCCTTGAACTCAGAGGTCTGCCTGCCTCTGCCTCCTGAGTCCTGGGATTACCAGCATGCACCACCATGCACAGCTGCAGTAAGCACTTTTTTAAAATTTGGTTTTGAGACAGAGTTTCTATGTGTTACTATGGTTGGCCTCGACTTTTCATTTTCCTGCTTCAGCCTTCTTAGTGCCAAGATCGCAGGTCTATATCACCATATCTGGCTTCCAATACACCAATTTTGTGTGCTGTGTGCATGCGGGTGTGTCCATGCATCACTGCGTGACATCACTGTCGTTTGTTTTTGTTTGCTTTGTTTTTCAAGACAGGGTTTCTCTGTGTAGCTTTGCCTGTCCTGGACTCCCTTTGAACACCAGGCTGGCCTCGAACTCACAGCGATCCGCCTGCCTCGGCCTCCCAGGTGCTGGGATTAAAAGCATGTGCCACCATGCCAGGCTCTGTTTTTGTTTTTGTCATTTTGAGAGAAAGTTTCTGGCACTCACTAAGTAGGCTCTTTGTTGACCAGTGTGCCCCAGGAACCCAAAGCCCCAGGATTACAAGCATATGCTACAAGCACATGAGGGTTCTGGGAAATGGACTCAAAATTGTAAACTTTGATCATAAGGGAGGGTGTGTTCATACATCTCAGTTTATCCAAGGAAAGGTGGGGCCCCTTGTGCTGTGGTAAGATGAGGAAGCGCTCAGCCCTCCTGTCAGGAAGACTGGCCCTCTCCTGGGCCCCCTTGGTACCCACCGAGGCCAAGTCCTACTAAGCAGAAACAAGAATCTCACCGTTTTCTTCATCTTTTCCACAAAGCTGCTCTCTTTGACGGCTGGGGCCCTGAAAAACAAGACAGTCTGATGGGGACAGATGCAGCTGTTACAGGGTGGGTGTGACAGGCCATGATGGCACCTGTGGCAGTTTGTCCACCTATGCTAGCCCCTAGTGACAAAGCCAACAGCTGGAGCTGGTCCAATCACTCCTCTGTGTGCCTTGAATCATAAGTGAGCTTACAGAGGTCAGTCAGATTCAGGACAGCTCGGGGCTGGCCTGGAGATTTTCCCATGCTCTCCTCCTTCCTAGCGCCTGGCTCTTCCCCTCTCCATCTTCTGTCCCTTCACCTCAGGCAAACAGAGCACAAGCTGAAAGATGTTCTAGCTCCAGCCTGAGTCAGTGAGAAAACGGGAGACTCTGTGTCAAAAAGTGGGCGGGCAGAGATAACCCAGCAATTAAGAGAGCTTGATCCAAAATCATGGGTCTGGCACCACGTGACACACTGGGCATCCTATGCTCTCTCTAGCTTGGGTGTGCACACAGATGCACAGACTTTCACGAATATGTAGAACTTAATAAGCAAGGTCTATGGCACGTGAGAGGACTTCCGGCCTCTACATACCTGTGCATCACGTGCATGTGACACCCATCCACATACAGACACACACAAACCCATAAGAAAATAAAGACAACTACAAGTGGGAAGCCCATGGCTTTGATAATTCCAGCACTCGGGAGGCGGAAGCAGGGGATCGCTATGGGTTTCGGGCCAGCCTGGTCTACACAGAGAGAGAGTTCCAGAGAAACCCTGTCTTGAAAAAACCACACCAAACCCAAAAAGTGGGAAGCTCTGGGTAGAGACTGGTGTAAGAGAAGATGTTCCAGAAAGAAACCCCGCTCTTGCTTCTCTGGTCTGACCCCCTACACCCTTGAGTGGACACATGGACTTGATGCCCCCTGGATTTGGCGGCCTTCTCTGACGCCTTCCCACCAACCCCTACTGTCCTTCAACACTACATTTGAGTATCCTCAGAGCAACCGTTCCCTGCTCCCCCCAACATCAAGGTCACTGTCCTTGACAGCACATTCATCCATGGAACACCCACCACATATTCAGGTGGCTTCTCTTGAGGCCTGGCTTTAATAATTCAGGGGAGCTGTCTGTGTGCCTGCTTGGCACCCGGCACACAATTCATGGCTTTCCGCACTGCTGGCCCAGGTCTCCCACCCAGCATCTGGCACGCAGAGGAGACAGAGGCCTCTGGGGACATTTCCCACTCTGGGCTGAGAAGCCAGCTCCTGGCTTTTCTCGAAAGACAGATGTTTCCATAGGAATCACATCTCTGGCCTGGGCACACAGGGCGGGAACAGGCACCATGCCAGGTGCTGAGGGTGGGGACCAGAACGTGCCATCTCTGTCTTCCAAGGGCCTGTTCTGTCCCTGAGCTAGAGCCCAGGGGAATCACAGCAGGAGAAGAGAAGCCACATCAGGGGCAGAGCTGGCTGCAAATCTAGGTCCTGTCACCACATAGGCATGTGACGTCCCGGCCCTACTCCCTGAAGGGTTAGGCTACTTACTGGACTTGACTTCCACAGTGTCTCCTGAGCCCTGCCAGGCATCTGGAACTGGAGTGACACTCAAGGAGACAAAGTTTTCTTGGAAAGTGAACAGTTGTCTGGGCCAGCCTGTGATTTCAGATATCCAGCAGCCTAAGGTGGCACAGGGCCACAAAGGTGCTGGTGCCCAGTACCAGAGACAGGAAAGGCTGGGCTCTATTCTCAAGAGATAGAGCAGCAGGCTCCCGAGGGCAACAGACCACATAGCTGGCGGGGAGCTGGCAGGGTCTGAGGCTCATCTCCTGCTGCATATGAAAGGGGCCCAACTCCAGGCCAGCTGCCTCTGGCCCCTGGTGAGGGGACAGCCCTGGACAGCTTTGCCTGGAGATATTCCCTTTGACCCAGGGGCAAAACCCCCAACACCCAGCACTTCTTATGTGCGAATGTGGCGTGTCAACCTCAGGTGTCATTCCTCAAGCCCTGTCCACTTTGTTCAGAAAAGGTCTCTCACTTGCCTGGAGCTCAGCACTCTGGTTAGGTTGCCTGGACACCAAGCCCTGGCCAGGGACCTGCCCACCCAGCACCTTCCCAGCATTGGGACTACAAGCCTGCCTCCATGCCCAGCTTCTTTACACAGGTTCTGCAGACCAAACTCAGACTCTCACGCTGCGTACCAGGCACTTTACAGAGCCATTTTCCCACCCACACCTGAACACTTCTTAGGCCCAGTGCCTGCCCCTTGATTAGCTTGACTTTTTGGCCCTGGGGGGCCAGAAGGTCTCTCCCTCTGCTCCCCTTACTCATTCAGATCCAGCAGGGGCAGTAGTCAGGGGACCCTGTGCTGGGCAGTCACACTATGTCCCTCTTGCTTGGGAGCAGCTCCCAGCCAGCTCAAGGAAGCAGACCGGGTAGCACCCAATTCATAGCAGGCCATCTGACCCTTCCCCAGGAAGCTGCCTTTCCCTTAGGCAGTGGATGGCAGCCATGTGCCCCCTGCCCGTGGGCTACCCACACATCTGCGCTAGGGTGAGGACTGACCTTCTCAGAGTGGGCTCCTCCGCTGGAGATGAGTATGCACACCCCATGGTGCCCCTTGTTCCCAAAAGGGATTAGGGGAAAAGGAAGGTCCTACACTGAGCTCTGCTGCAGCCGGCTGGGAGCTGACAGAAAGGAAGTTCAGTTCTGTCCATCCTCAGTATGGCGGGGTAGGCTGCTTGGGCCCAAAAACTCCGAAAGTGCCACCAGACACCCCATAAGTCCTCAGAATCCTTCAGTACTTCTGCCTGCCTCTGTCCCCATGAGCCTGTGAACTTTGCAACATCTGGCAGCTCCAGCGGGACTCTGGATTGAGACTGCAGCCTCCCATGATCCCCTGCGGCTGGGGTAACACCCCCCCCCCATGGGCTGAGGGAAGGAGAGAACCTTTCTGCACACACCCCCACTCAGTCTCCTTGGCAACTGTTTATATCAGGGCCCCACTCCCCACACCCTCCCCCTTTCCCATTACGAAGGGAAAATAAAAAGGATGGAGAACAAAGCTGTCCCAGCCCTGACACAGAGACGTGTGCAGGTTGCAACAATAAGAACCCAAAGCAGCCATTGCTGCTGCCAGAGCCTGTAAAGATAACGGACCCTGTCATCTGGGGACATCCTGGGCACTACAGGGAGATGTACCTGTAAAGATAACGGACCCTGTCATCTGGGGACATCCTGGGCACTACAGGGAGGTGTACTTCCCCCTTTCCTACCCCATGCAGTAGGGGCAGCCAGCACAAGGTTGCATGTCTTAAGAAACCCCCTTCTTGGTACCCAGGCCCAGACCCCAGAGCACTGTGCAGGTGGCAGCTGGCCCAAGTTGTGGGAGCCCAGACACCACGTGGCTCCACAGCAGAGCCTGACCGGTTCCAATTAGCGCCCCCATCCCATCCCTCCACCGGGAGCAGGCGTCTCTGCCAGAGTGGGCCAGAAGAGAGGAAGGGGAGGAGAGGGGCGGGGAAAGCACTGACTCACTGGGTGAACCCAGGCGCCTCAAGGGGGTGGGTGCATTTTTTTGCTCCTGTCCCAGGCAACGGTGGCGGAGAAGCACGTCTGAAAGCTGAGGCAACTCAAATTTAATTTTCTGTGTGGTAGAACTGATTCCTCCTGGGAGATCCCGCTGCTGGGGAGGGACCTGGGAAGCTGCTTTTGAACTTGCAGAGCCTGGCTGTCTGGCGACTAATGTGTCCAGACCACAGGGTTAAGAGGCGGAAAGGGGGCATGAGAATGGCGGCAGCAGAATCAGGACAGGCTAGATGGCCTGTGCAGAGCTGAGAGAAAGATGGGGTGCTCCCAGGAGCTGTTCTAAAGGGACCTGGGCGCCAGGGCAGGTAGAGGGCTGACAGAGGCCTCAGGCCAAATACAAGACAGGGCTGGCTCAGGTGGTGGTGCGTATCCCCAACCCCAGCACTCTAGAGGCTAAGGCATGAGGAGATAGTTCAGGCCTGCCTAGACTACACATTCGGTTTGTCTCAAAAGACCAAAGAGAGTTGGTAGTGCAGCTCAGTGGGCAGTGGAGCTGTCAGGGTCGTCTCTACCCCAGCACCACCTAAACCAGCAGTGGGGTGAATGGGATCTGTACACTTGTAATTCCAGAACTCAGGGGCGGAGACGGGAAGAACGGGAGCTCAGCGTCCTCCTCTACATAGGAGCATAACAAAGCACGGGCCAGCTTGAGCTAATAAGTCAACAAAAGAAAAGGAAAACAAGCCCAGGGCCAACGTGCTGGCCAGGGTTACCAACTTGACACAAGCTAACATCATCTGAGAGTCGGGAACCCCAGGTGAGGAAATGCCTCCATAAGACCTGGCTGTAGACAGACTTGTGGGGCATTTTCCTAATTAGTGATTATTGATGTAGGAGGGGCCATCCCTAGGCTGTGGTCCTGGATTCTATAAGAGCTCAGGTTGAGCACGCCATGAGGAGTAAGCCAGTAAGTAGCACTCCACTGCAGGAGGCATGCTGGTGACGGAGACCACACCCGATCCTCCCTAGACCCTCTATAGAACCCCTCTGTGTGGAAGGTATCACATGTAGTCAAAGCTACAGAACCATCGTTATGGGAGACGTCACATGTACTTTTACAAAAAGTACTAATGTAGTCACGTCTTAAGCTTTATTGTGAATATGGAAATGACTTAATTTATCACCAGGGAAGTTTTCACTGTGTCATGCTGTGCTTAAATGTGCCTAAAACAAACTATACAGGCTGAAATCCTTAAGTTTGACCTAATCCTGGCTACTTGGCTGTGTTGAATTGAGCTACCTTTCTTGCCTCCTGTAGACCATTACTCTGCTGGCTGTGGTGGTCACAGAGACCCTTGCATTCCCTCGTGGCCTCTGTATTGGCTCCTACCTACAGATTCCCCCCGTTTCAGTTCCTGCTGTGGCGTCCCTCAAGGACTGTGATTCAGGATACGCCAGTTAAATAAACCCTCTCCCCAACAAGCTCCTTTTGGTCCTGGTTTCATCACAGCAGAGAAACCCTAACTAAGACAGCCAATGAATGACTTAATGAGGTAAAGTGCCTTGGTTGCACAGTTAATCCTGAGACAGGCCATATTTGGAACGCCAACAGGAAGAGCAGAACCCAGCTGATGGAAGAGCAGAAAATGCGGGTGACCTCAACAGGTGGCAGCAGAGGTCCCAGACCTGTGTTTGCAGAAGGGCTCCTTCTAGCCACTTTTGGGTCAGACATTGTGCCCTGCCCACCCTTTATGTGGACAGGGAGGAAGAAACACACACCCCCAACAGAGTTTCTCTGTGTAACGGAACTCTCTCTGTAGGCCAGGCTGGCCTTGAACTCCTAGAGATCTACCTGTCTCTGTCTCCTGAGTGCTTGGATTAAAGCTGTGCACCACCACGACTGGCTCTCTCTCTCTTTAAAAAAAAAAATCACATTTTAAGTTTATTTATTTTAGGATTTTACATGTATGAGTATTTTGCCTAAATATGACTGTGCACCATGTGTGTGCCAGCTGCCCTCCAAGGTCAGAAGATGCCATCAGGTCCCTTGGGACTGTGAGCCACCATGTGGGTGTTGGGAATCGAACGCAGGTCCTCTGCAAGATTAGCCAGTGCTCCTAACTGCTGAGCCTTCCCTTCAGCCATGCCTTTTTCTCTGAGAAACACGTCTGTGTTTCTAGCTTTGTGATCAGTGGTGCAAGGACATCTGTATAAGAAGGGTGGCCCTGACTGGAAGTGGCAAGATCCCCCTGATGCTCCTCCATCTCCTGACGTAAGAGGCCTGCAGCCTTGACTCCTGGCAGGGCTGGGATTTCAAAGGAGAGCAGATCCCAAAAGAAAGGTCACTTGAGGAAATGAGAGTCTTTGAGGCTTTTCTAAACAAGCCCCAGAGGGGCACAATCGGCCAGTTCTGGACGGTAGGAAACGATGAAGCAACAGACTGGAGTTCTTTCACACAAATATTTCAAGGAAGAGACGGGGATGGACGGAGGCCAAGAACTGACATGGAATGGATGCCGTGTTTATGACAGTTGCCATTCTCAGACAGGCAGCGCTAGACATCTACCTACGGCTGTGAGGCTGGCCACGGGGCACTGCCGCAACACTGCTGACTGCGATACTGTGTTTACAGTACGTGTGTCAAGACTCAGTCGTGGCACTTGCGAAGCGACTCGGTGGGTAAAGGCACTTGCTGATCTGAGTTCGAGCCTTGGGACCCATGTTTATAGGTACAAAGAGGGGGTTTTAGAACTGGGGATGTGACTCAGAGGTAGAGTGCCTGCTGAGCATACACAACTCTGGGTTCCAACCCCAACAGTAAAAGAAAAGTGAGAAGAGGGAATTTTATTGTGTGCAAATATACCTGAATATACCCAATTACCCTCCACAAAGAGAGAGGCATATGCTGCATTAACTGATCGCAATAAATGGGGTTTAGATACTGAATTAAAAATTTTTTTTCAGCCGGGCGTGGTGGCGCACGCCTTTAATCCCAGCACTCAGGAGGCAGAGGCAGGCGGATCACTGTGAGTTCGAGGCCAGCCTGGTCTACAGAGCGAGTCCAGGACAGCCAAGGCTACACAGAGAAACCCTGTCTCAAAAAAGACCAAAAAAAAAAAATTTTTTTTTTCAACTTAAAAATCTAAAGACAAAGCTCTGATCAGCTAATCAGAGATAAGAACAAATGCCATCTGGAGAAAAGCTATTGCTACCCTGGAGACTGTGAGGGTAGAATTAATTAATTGTGTGATGTCTAAAAGCGGTGTGCGTGGTGTTAAAAATGGCTGGTGAGACAACTCAGTGGGTAAAGGTGCTTGCCACCAAGCCTGACGACCCGAGTTCAATGCCTGGAACCTCCATAGTGAGAGGCGCGCTGAGTCCTGTCCTCTGAGCTCTTGGCAGTCAGTGCTAAGGGCAGAATGATGCAACAGCCATGCCTGGCTTCCACTACCCGGGCGCTGGGGATCCTATGGAGCCCCTCCTAGCTACTCCAGGTATCCAGAACCCAACCACAGCACCTGGACACTATCACTGCTGCCCAAATAGTGCGCTGTGTCTGAAGCTAGAGCCACGTTGCAGCCCTTCCTGGAACCCTTTGCCCATGCCCAGGCGGAATCTCTCCCCACCTCTTAGGCTCCCTAACTTTATACGCCTTTGACCCAGTACAGTGTAACCCAGAGGATCTGTGTACAGGGCTGGGACTGCCCTTGTCTGAGGCTTTGGCACAGATGCTTGTCAGTGTGTGTCAAGATTTTCAATAGCGTCTACCATCTCCACCCTCTTTTGGTACCAGAGAAGCCTGGGATATGCTCCATGCTCCGTTTTGTTGTAGGTACTACTCTCAGCAGAAATTCTGCCCAAGAGAGAAGTTCCAAGCAAAGTTCTGGGCAGTATGCCCTCTCCCAGCCCCGGGAGGGTGAAATGGCCCAAGTGGCTTCCTGCCACAGTGATGCTGACATGGCCCAGGAAATAGGCACTTCCAGGACTCTGGGTGTTGTCGTGTCAGTTCGGGTTTCTATAAATACCCAGTTATGCCATTGTTCTGCTCTAATCCCAGGTGTGGAGTAAGAGGCCGCTTCACAGCAGGTGATTATGATTTGCCTCGTACACTGGCAGGGGTGTGATCTTTGGCACCTGCAGATCATTTATGTTTGGACTTCTGGGCACTCTTGAAAGGGTATAAATGCCAGAGGCACCCCCCCCCCCGTCACCCCCCTCCTGAGGAGAGGAGTGGGGCAGACACAATGCTGTGAAGAAGAAAGTGGCTGCTGCTTTCCCTTGCTGCTCCTGGTTGCTATTGTTGCAGTTTGAGGAGAAGTTTGACATATCCTGACTATAAGGTTTGGACTTGCCCCAAGGCACCCAACGACCCCCTAATCAGCAGGAAGTAGTCTAAAGAGCTCTACACCTCCTTTCCCCTCTAACCTTCTTCCTCACCTACCTAGTGTTGAGGGTGGGTGGGAAGAAATAAGTAAGAGTTGGAAGGGAGGCAGAGGTATAAGAACCTAATAAACTAGCCAAACAAATACGTCAACAGGTGCAGCCTGCAGAAGGTTCCCAGCTGGTGTCTTTACTAGCCACACACTGTCAGTGGCAGCAGGGACAGTGTTCAGGTGCAGAGAGCTATGTTTAGATCTGTGGGAAGGCCACAGAGGCTTGCACTCCCAGAGAGTCGCCTGGGCCCCCAGGGGCAACTCCTGACTTGTTTTGTACCTCTTTGGACTCAGAGTGCTTGCTGGCCAGACTGCAGCTAGCTCGTTACTTTGGTTTGTGTGAACGTCCATACCCTTGGAGCTAAGGATGGTGCTTGGTTTGAGAGAGCACTTGCCTGATGATGCACAAAGCCCCCCCTCTCCCTGGTTTGGTGCTGAGCATCACATTGCTTAAGTCAGCTGAGGTGGTGTACACCTGTAATACCAGCAGGTGGGTGGAGGCAGGAGGATCAGAATCCAATATAGCCAGTCAGAGGTTGGCCTGGCTACATGAGACTTGCCCTCAAAAGATAAATAAGACCAGAGAGATGACTCACAGTGAGTAAAAGTGCCTGCCCATAAGCCTGTGTCGGATACCTAGGACCCCCATGGCGGGAGACGAGAACTGACTCCTGCACACTGTCCTCGACTTCAACGTGTGCACACACACATACATACACACAAATATATGCATAGCCCAGTGGTTTCATGCTCCATGGCATGCAGCCCCATACTAAGGCTGTCAAAGACTTTATGAAGCATCACTTCTAGAAGCCTTGGTAGGAATGTGTGATATGGGGGGTGGGGATGAGAAGGGTGGCGCACGCCTTTAATCCCAGCACCTGGGAGGCAGAGCAGGCAGATCTCTATGAGACTGAGGCCACTGAAGTCTGGTCCTCAGAGCAAGTTCCAGAACACCCAAACCCTGAATTTAAAACCCATGAATAAATAAACAACAATGATTTTTTTTTTAAAGCATAATAGGATCTGGGGATTTAGTTCAGTGGTAAAGCGCTTGCCTAGCAAGCACAAGGCCCTGGGTTTGATCCTCAGCTCAAAAGAAGAAGAGGGAAAAAAGAAAGTTAAAAGAAGTACAATAGACCACGTGGCTTTGATTCCAGCAATGGGGAGGTAGAGAGGACCATTGAGTTTGAGACCAGCCTGTGTTATACCCTGAGACTGTTAGAGGGAAAACAAACAAACAAACACACACAGCAAAAACAACAACAAATAAAGAGGTGTTTAAACAAATCCAATAAACTCACTCTGATAGTCACAGAACAAAAACAAAAAACAACCAAGCATACATGCTCGAGATGCCTCTGCTGCCTAGGTATTTGGATTAAAGGCATGTGTCACCTTGCCTGGCAACCTTGTACTCTTGATCTTCCCACATTTCACAAGTGCTGGGATTACAGGTGTGTGCCACCTGGCAACCTTTGACTTTTTGAGACAGAATCTTGCTGAAGTTGCCTAGGTTGGCCTTGAGCTTGCTCTGTAGCTGGGCCTATCTCCTGAAAAAAGATTGGGTAGCAGCAGGACCTCCATTTTATAAATGGTAGAACAAGGCCAGCTTGGAGGGTAGGACCAGGCTACTGGTCCCTTTATCTTTAGGTGAGGACATGTTTACTACAAATAGTGTCCCTACACCAGGAAGGTACCCAGGGCTAGCACAGGCCGGAGAGGCTGGATTCCAGCTCAAGGCCACCCCACCCCACCCCCGCTTAGTCCTAGCAGCCTAGGTGTGGCTGTACCCTCAGGACAGGGTTCTGGATTTTTTGCTGAAGGAAACCAGCCCTTTAGGAATGTGTCTCCTAGTTTCACCCGAAAGATTCCCCAGCCAGTAATAGGAGGAGAGATAAGAGTGTCTCCCCAGCCTAGATCCGGGCTGCAGCATGGAGGCCCTGCCTAGAATAGGTACAGTCAAGTATTTGATCACCTGCGTCAACAAAGCACCTTTCATCACCCTCACTTTTCAGCTGCTTTTTGCCTTTGTAGCCCAGGCTGGCCTCAAACTTGCTCTATAGCTGAGAGTGACCCTCACTGCCTGATCTTTTTGTGTTCAGCTCACAAGTTCTGGGATTACAGATGTGCTCCAGGCTTTTTATTTTTATTTTTAAATTTTTAAATTACATTTATTTACTGTGTGTATGTGTGTGTGTGTTTGGGGAGGGGTGGAGGGGAGGGAGAGAGAATGCGAATGAGCCACCATGTGGTTGCTGGGAAATGAACTCAGGACCTTTGGAAAAGCACTCAGTGCTCTTAACCTCTGAGCCATGGTGCCTGGGCAACAGTGCACTAGCAGAAACAAGGACAAACTGGAGGAGCCGGTTCTCTCTTTCTACCGTGTGGGTCCTGGGAATTAAACTCAGGTTGCCAGGCTTGGTGGCAAGTACCTTTACCCAAAGAGCCATTTTCCTGACCCTACTTCTCATTTTTGAGACAATATCTCTGTAAGTTGGGAGGGACACAGTGGGCAAAGACCTCAGGAGACACTGGCTCAGTAAATCATTGATGGAGACGGTAAGACTGAATCCAGTTCTGTTTTGTTTTCCACGTGTATGTGTGTCTTATTATTAAAGAAGAAAAAGCATCTTCTACTCGTAGGGTCACACCCCAAACTTAAGCCTCTAATTGCTAGGAAGCTGGCTTCTTCTAGCCTGCAGCCCCAGCACAGGGAACAGCGTGGAAGGAAGAGGTGCCAAGGATAACCAGCAAAAGGGATAACCAAGGAGCCGCTGAGGGTACCACTCACGCTTGGATCTTGCTGAACTCTGGCACCTCTTCTTTCTTCTTTCTAAAGATGAACCAGTAGGTCAGGACCCCGACGATGAGAGAAAACAGAACCATGTCCGTCGTGCTGAATAGAGACACTTCTTCGGCCACTGCCTCAGGCATGGTGGCACTGGTGTCTTTGTGAGAGTCCCCCATGTTGGTGACAGAACTGGTAGGAAAGAAACAGCAGATGTCAGGGAGGAGTAGAGCGCCCCTGAAGCTGGTGGAGGTGCCCATGTGGACACTGCAGTGTGAGGGCTGCGTGGACAGCTACAGCCTAGGAAAGAGCCAACACCGCAAATGACCCCGATGGCGTCAGCTATGCCAAGGGCAGGAGGAGCCTCTTAGCCAATGATGAGAACAGAAACCATGGGCTCCCAGGGGCCCTGAGCATCTCCAACCCTGTGGGAAACACGTAGGTAGGTCCCTGTGCTCACAGTCAAGCACCAAGGAAACCGGGAAGGCTAAACACACATGGTGGTCTCTGCAAAGGGAGAGAGATGAACGCCCTGTTTTCTGCATAGCCCGGTGACCTCTGTACTACATGTGTGGACAGGCCACACTGGCTTCCGCAGACTCTTATGGTATCTCAGTCTATGCACAGCACTACTCTTCTGGAGACCCTTATCATGAATACTGTTTACCTTGGGCCTGCTTTCTTGGTTAGTCTACAGAAGCTATCTTTATAGAGATGTCACTAGTACTTTACAAGAGTTCTGATGTAAATTGTACTGTGCTTAATTAAGCCTAAAACAAACTGCCTGATGTTTGAACCAACCCCACCTACTGATGCATATTGAATCAAATCTCCTTCTCCCCTCTCCTGGATTGACACTCTGCTGCCCATGGTGTTTGCAAAGACCTCCACACAAGCCCACAAAGACAAGACACAGGTTAAGACCCCAGTAGAGAGAAAGCCACTTTAACCCAAAGGCCGGGCCCTTGAGCTGTCTGACTGGGACATGGTCCTGAGTCTTTGGGACTGACCCTGGAAGGGCCCCTGGAGATCCTGGCTGATTTAAGAGTGCATCTGCCTGAGTCCGTGGGCCTCAGGAACCTGTGAAACGAACAGCGAGGCTCACGGTGAACACACAGCTTGGCAACCCTGGGCTGCCTTGACATCCACAGGTCCTCACAACATAGTCCAGACTTCCACACCTGTGTCTCATGCCCACCACACCCTTGATGACAAGGCTTGAGGGACTTCTACGGTTGGTCACAGCTGGCTCTCAACTGATGCTGGGATCAGGTCCTGACACTTCCATCACTAATTGAAAACGCCACTGATTTACAAGTGTATTTAAGGGGCTGGGGGGACGAAGTGCTTGCCTTGCAAGTCTGAGGAACTGAGTCCAACCCACAGAGCCCATATTTTAAGAAGAAAAACAAAACCAAGCAAACAAACAACTGGATATGGTTGGTGAGACGGCTCAGCAGGTATGCGCACAAGGGCCTGAGTGCCATCCCTGGGGCCCACAGTGAAGGAGGGAACGGACTCCTGAGTGTTGACCTTTGACCTCCACATGCATGCTATAGCACACACACACACTCATGCTTACACACCGCGCGCGCGCGCGCACACACACACACACACACACACACACACACGGAAAAAAAAACCCCAACAACTATAAAGCCAGGCACGGGGAGGTGGAAGGCAAGAGGACTCCTGGGGCTTGCTGACCAGAAGCCTGGCCTAGTTGGTGAGCTCCAGGCTAATGAGGGGCCATGTTTCAAAATCAGGTAGTTAGCTTTCCTGAGGAACAATACTTGAGGTTGTTCTCTGATTTGTGCATGCTCAAATATGCACACATGTACACACACACACACACACACACACACACACACACACACACACACACACAACTTGAAGTTGTCCTCTGGTATGCACATGCATGAGCATGCACATGCGCGCGCGCACACACAGTATTTAATACAACCAACCCAGCAAATATTGTAACATCTTAGCTTCATATGTGCTCCAAATACCCTCACGGTCTGTTGGACAAACACTCCCCGCCCCCAAGCCTCCAAGACACCAAAGTGCTCAGCTTTCCCGTCATTGTAAAGCAGGGGCCCATCTCCATCCCTGCTTCATACAGGAAGTCATCCATCACTGACAAGAGAAATGATGTCCATGTGACCCCACAAGGAGAGGCCAGCTGGAAATGCAGCCCTGCCTCTCCTACCCCCACCCCTGCCCTCCACACTTTAGCTTCCATTCTCACAGATTCCTAAGTTGAAAAAGCTTTTCCTCAATTCTCAGTCCTGGGGAGACACTGAGCCGGAGTGGGTGTTGAGGGTGCTAAGCTGGCCTATTCAGCATGGAAGCCTGGCAGGTAGGTAGATGTGACCGGGGTCAAGCTGAACAACATGAGGTCTTGAACCCCCAAGCAGGTCACTGCTTCTGTTTCCCCATGGCCCTGTGACTGCGTGTGCTGCGCCAGTCACAACTCAGTCAGAAATGCCTGAGTCACATCTCAGCAATTCAGGCCAGTCGAGGTGGCTTCCTGTCAGTTTCCGTTTGCTGTCACAACCTCAAGCACCGAGCCAGCTTCAATCTGGGCTATTTGTCCTTCCATTCTGTAAACCACTCGAGAGTCAGCCTCCTCAGATTTCAGACACTTTTCTAACGCTGGACTTCATCTTACCATTACTTGTCCTTACAGGGTGGTGCTGGGAACAAAACCCAGGGCCTCCCGCATGGTAGATAAGTGCTCTACCACCGAGCCGCATCTCCAGCCCTTCACTGGGAGTCCTCTGCAGGTGCTCTGCCACTGAGCGAAGCTCCCAGCCTCAGGAAAGGGCTCTACTGTCCTGCTGAGCCATGCCCGCAGCCTTCATCCTTTTTGATATCTGACACTAAAGGACAAATTTAACTCTCCTGCCCTCAAGAACACACTATATTAAATATTTCAACCACACCATGTATTCAGCGCCGCTGCTTGTGTCTGTCCAACCTTGTCTTTGTCTCTGACAAGCCCACACACTTTCTGTCAAACATTCACAAAATCAGACCAGGGGGCGGTTAGGACCTGCTTTGACGGCAGATGCTGGAAGAGTCTGTCTCACAGAAGTGGGATGAAACAAACACTGAGAGTTGCCTGCAGCCAGTCAGGGTGTGCACAGACCAGCACGGGAAAGCCTGCACTTGGATTCCTCTGCGAGGCAGCAGCTGATAGCGACTCCTTGATTCACCATGGACCCCAGACCCCTGCTTTCCAGAAAGTAGACAGATGCTCACAAGGCTGACTGCACAACTTTCTTCCCTTTCTTGTGGGCGGTTCCTAAGACAGCAGGGTGTTGGAAAAAGGGGTGCTTACTGGTGTCCCTGTTAGCCCCCAGATCACACCCAAGCCACTGCAAGGGGCTTTGGCTGTTCACACCAGTCCCTACACAGGGGTCCTTTATTTTATTTTCATTCTTACTTTTTAACAGTGTAGCCCAGCTTGGCTCTAAAGGTGAAATCCTCCCACCTTGGGTCTGGGGGCTGAGGGCTGGGGGCTGGGGGCTGGGAGACATGTACCACCATCACACCCAGAGTGACTGAATACCAATGGCCAACTTGACAGTGTTCAGAATCACCATGGAAACAAAACCCTGGGCATGTCTGTGAGCCAGCTTCTAGGTGGGAAGACATCCCAAATATGGGCAGTCCTAGTCTATGGGCTGGGGTCAGGGCTGAGTAAAAAGAGAGAAAGAGGGTGAGTCTCAGCATTCATCTCTTGCCCCTGACTATGGATGAAATGTGACCATCTGCCTCAAGCTCCCGCCATGCCCTCCTGTCTCGATGGACTGTACCCCTGAGCTGTGCATCAAAGAAACTGTTCCTTTCCGTTGCGTTTCTCAGGTATTCTGTCACAGCAATGCACTGGTACAAGGGCATTCTCCAGTCAGCATTTTTGTAACTTCTGATCAGTATACAAGACTAAGAGGGCACCATCAGGTGAACAGCAGAGAAGGGAGGAAGAGGCTAGCAGCCCTGCCTGGCTCCGTGAGGTGCACAGGAATAGTCTCTGTTAAACAGCCTAGAGGCACTCACTGTCAACCCAGAGATGCTTAGACAAGGGGCCGGGCTGCTGCCTCCCTTGCAGCTTCAGGGAGAAAGAGGGTTGCTCAGGCACACAGAACTGCCAGGGCTGGAGGCTTCCAGGGGGCTGAAAACCTTCAAGGAAACACAGCATACATACTACTGCACACTAAACAGCTCCCCTGCCAGTCGCTCAGGGAGACTGTTCACCAAGTCAACCTGCCAGCAGGGGTGATTGGGAAGCCTTGGCCAGGCTGACCAGGAAGTCTGGCATCTGAACCCATGTGCTGGGGGTGTGGTCCTGGGTTTTCCTTTGGGGGTGGGGGTGGGGTGTTCTCCAATATACTGTTGCTGTTTCTTTGTGTTTTCCATGGGGGGGGGGGAGAAGGGTGTGCTTTTTTAATTTGGCAGTTTATGTCTTTTGCCACTTTGGGGATCTTTTCAGCCATGGCTTACTGAACTTTTTTTTTCAGCCCTAACCTCTCTCTTCTGCTTCTCGATTAAGTCCTAGGTTTTTTGTTTGTTTGTTTGTTTTTTAATTTATATATATATGCCTATGTACATGCAATCTGGGTACAGGTGCCTGCCAGGCCAGAAGACAATGTAGGATTTCCCTGGAGCTGATGTTACAGGCTGATGGAGGTACAAGCACTCTTCACCAATGAGCCCTCTCTCCCATCATAAATCCAATTTTTCTCTTATTCAGACTAAAGAGTCTAAAATGCTAATATTGATGGTATATTCAGACCCCTCTCCCATGCCCCAGTGTTGGGGATGGAAAAAACCAGTCTAGTTAGCTTTGTTATCCTAACCTAGCCTACACTCATCCGAGAGGTATGCCTTGAGCCTGTGGGTGGGCACATCTGTGGGACACAGTGTTGATTACTAACTGACGTAGGAGAGCCCAGCCCACCGTGGGCAACACCATTCCTTTGGCAGTCAGTATTAAGATGTATGGTACAGCTGGCTGAGCACAAGCAAATAATCGAGCCAGGAAGCAGTGTTCGCCATGGTTTCTGCTTCAGCTTTCTGCCTGAGTAACTGTCCTGACTTCTGTCAAAGATGGACTGTGACCTGTAAGGGGAAAAGAAGCCGTTTCTGTTTGGAGTACTTTATTAACACAGCAACAGAAAGTAATATGGAACAGAGCCAAAGGTCCTGTGCATGCTACGCAACTGTCACCCCCAGTTCATTTTTCCTCTCTCTCTCTTTTTTAAATGTTTCATGTAGCCCAGGCTGGCCCCAGGTGCTGGGATCACATGTGTGCCCCAACACACCTGGCTTCCTCTGTTCCTCTGTCATTTTCATCAGTTCTACAATCTCTGATGTATGTGTGTGTGTGTACATCCATACATACACATACACACATACATACATATACATATATACATATATATATATACACATACATATATATGGTTATCTTACTGTTCGCATTTGCCTATTACCTTTCCTCATTCAAGTTCAGCTTTTCCAGACAAAAATGGTGGAAGGCACCTGAAGAGCAATATTCAAGGGTATCTGGGTTTCATATGCACACATGTGAACATGTGCTGCCGCTGCTGCCTATTTTCCTACAGTCAAACCTGTGGACTGTTAAAGTTCCCTCATAGGAGGAGGGCAGGGAGGGTCACTGTACCTGAATAAGCCACTCTTCCCGGCCATTTATATACAATTCTGTCCTAACTGCAGATGGCTTTATTATATAGGCTGGGGCGGAGGCGGAGGAAAGAGCACCCATCTCCGCAGTGATGGAGAACCCACCATCCATGTTGAGTAAAGACTTCCCAGAGCCCCTACTTTGGGATCACCCACACCCTTTTCAGGAGCCCCACCCCTGTCCTCTGTAAGTTAAGTACAATAATCTCACGGGCTCCCCAGGGCGAACTCTGTTATAATTGTTCTTTGGTTTATGGTTGGAACCCTGGGAGGAAGGGGTTCTCCCCCAGGGAGGGAAATTCAATAACGCTTGCACTTATATACACACCAACACGAATACCCACTGTATTGGTTTGTTTCCTGTTGTTGTGACAACACTATAACCAAAAGCAACCAGGAGAGGAAATGGTCATCACAGCCCATCACCAAAGGAAGTCAAGCAGGAGCTCAAGCAGGAACAGAGGCCTGAACCATGGAGGAACGCTGATTACCAGTTAGCTCAGCCTAATTTTTGTTTGTTTGTTTTGTTTTGTTTTTGTTTTTCTGAGACAGGGTTTCTCTGTGTAGCCCTGGCTGTTCTGGACTCACTCTGTAGACCAGGGGCCTCAAACTCAAGAGACCCACCTGCCTCTGCCTCCCAAGTGCTCGGATTAAAGGCGTGTGCCACCATACTTGGCTTTGATTTTTTAATAAGTCTAATCTAAAATTACCTGTGAAGATTATACTGCAATAAAGTCAACTGAATAAAACAAGGATGGTATAAATTGTAAGTAATGCCAAACTCTTTATACAGTTTCTGGATGGTCAAGAGTAAACCATGAGCTGGGCGGTGGTGGCGCATGCCTTTAATCCCAGCACTTGGGAGGTAGAGGCAGGTGGATCACTGTGAATTCGAGGCCAGCCTGGTCTACGAAGCACTCAGGAGGTAGAAGCAGGTGGATCTCTGTGAGTTCGAGGCTAGCCTGGTCTACAAAGCCAAGTCCAGGACAGCCAAGGCTACACAGAGAAACCCTGTCTCAAAAAAAGGAAAAAAAAAGAAAAGAAAAGAAAAAGAAAAAGAAAAAGACTTGAGCTTTGACAATGGCCCAAGGCCAGACCATGAGACCTGCATGGGTGAGCAGAGGCCTGATGAAAAATCTTCCCCAGAAGGTCAATGTCCATAGTCCCTGTGCCCAAACAGCCTCGCCTTGACTTCAGCACCTAGACAGCCTTGTCTAGCTAAGTGTACAATGCTCTTGGAGTGACGGCCTTTCCCCCACATAGCAGGGCTTAATTTGGAAACGTATGACTGACACGTGGCTGAAGCAATGCTGCTAAAGAGGAAGGTGGCCACCAGAGGTACCAGTGAAAGCATGACCTAGCATTTGCCAGGCAGAGATGCAGTTACGAAAGTTCAGGGAATGGTGCAGGCCTGGGCTAGGGCTGGTGGCAGAGCACTTGCCCAGCACACAGGAAGCTCTTGGTTCTATGCCCAGCACTGCATAAGCCCAGCATGTGATGCACACATCTGAAATACCAGAACTCAGGAGGTAGGGAGAGCTAGGAGTTTGAGGCCAGCCTGGTCTACACAGAGAAACCCTGTCTTGAAAAACAAAAACGAAACAAAGAAAGAAAGCCAGCCAGACAAGGCAGGCAGGCAATGGGCACAGTAACACATAAGCCTGTGGCAGATCCTAAGTGCTCAAGAAAGGTAGAAGTCGAGGCCAGCCTGGTCTACAAAGTGAGACAGCCAGGGCTGTTACACAAAGAAAGCCAGGAAAGAAAGAAAGAAAGAAAAAAGAAAGAGAGAAAGAGAGAAAAAGACAGAAGTAAAACAAAGACATTAACTTCTTTAGTTAAAACATGGGTACCACAGGGGGGCAGGGTGCTGAGATGGTTCACTGCTCTTCCGGAGGACATGAATTTGTTTCCCAGCATACACAACTACCTCTAAGTCTAGCCCCAGGATTCAATGGCTTCTTTTAGCCTCTACAGACACCCCAACACACACACACACACACACACACACACACACACACACACACACACACACCAAAGCAAAGCAAAACAAAACAAAACAAAACAAAAATAAATCACCAGCTCCCAGAACAGTCTGTGCTGTGCTCAGAACCAGGCATCCGGCTCTAACAGACTGTAAAGGGGTAAATAAACACCATGTCCTGCCTCCTGCCTCCAAAGTGCTTGCATTAAGACTTCTCAAGTCCCTCCAGATCTCCATGGACAAAAGACCTGCTCCTGGCAAAGAGGAAGGAATCCCAGGCTCTGGCCTTCCTGCTCCAGTCCCCACCCGTTCTGCCAAGTGGCATTCCAGCATGGGTGGCCCCATTGAAACCAAGTCCCCCTCCCTCTGGTCAAGTGGGCTCAGTGGATAAAGGCACCCACCACAAAGTCTGATGAGCGTAGAATCTTGGGGACCCATGGGTGGAAAGAAAGAACCCACTCCCAGCTGTTCTCTGACCTCACATAAAACATTCATAGTTAAAAAAAAAAAATGCTGGGTAGTGATGGCAGCACACGCCTTTAATTCCAGCACTTGGAAGGCAGAGGCAGGTGGATCTCTGTGAGTTTGAGGCCAGCCTGGTCTACAAAGCGAGTCCAGGACAACCAGGACTACACAGATACCCTGTCTCGAACCCCCCCCCCCCGAAAAGTCTACCCAGAATATCACCGTATGTGGGGTAATTTTCTCTTTAGAACTTACCTCCCCTACACTACATAAACAGCACATAATATACATACCCTGACCAAAGACTGATGTAACTACTCTTACTGTGGCTTATTTTGTTGTTGTTTTGTGTTTGGGTTTTTGAGACAGGGTCTCTCTTTGTAGCCCTAGCTGTCCTGAAACTGGACGGATAAACCAGGCTGGCCTTGAACTCACAGAGCTCCATCTGCCTCTGCCTCCTGTGTGCACCACCATGCCTAACTATATACTGTGTTCTCAGAAACACTTTGGCTGGTGAGGTGGCTCAGCGGGTGAGGGCACTTACCCCCACGCCTGATGGTCTAAGTTCCATCCCTGGGCCACACAGTGTGGAAGGGGAGAACAGATGCCTGGTTGTGCTCACATGCAAGCCGTGGCACCGGCACACCTACACTTATTTATACACACAGAGGTTAAATAAATAAATGTAAAATATAAAAAAATAACCACTTGGTGCCTGTCGGTAAGTAGGCAAGTGCTCTTACTGCCAAGCCGAGATCCCAGTCCCTCAATGACGGATTCTAGGCAAGTACTCTTAGCCTGAACCGTGCCTGGCCTTTCTGCCTCTACCTCTCAAGTATTGGGACTTGTGGGCCATCTTGCCCAGCTCTAAAGCTATTTTCTTATGCAGAGAGAGGGGGTGAAAATCTCTGGCCTTTGAATGCAGTAACTCTGCTTGGAAGAAGTCTCCCTCCTCAGCCTGGTAGCCTACACTACAGTGTGGCACTCCCAGCAAGGTTCATCCTGGAAGCCTATGCCTTCAATATAAACCATGGAATACAGAGGCTCCTGTGGCATAACTGGCTAGCCTGCAATACTTATAGAACAGTGGAATATTATGCAGAAATTTAAAAGTAATTATAAACTATAGCCTCTCATAGAAAGACTGCCCAAACAAATGAAAACAGCATGCTTATCAAATATTCTATAAGGAATCACAGAAAAAAAGTCAGATTATCTCCTTGGTGCTCATGTCTATAATCCCAGTAACTCCAGCTCCAAGGGATCCAACACCCTCTCCTGGGTTCTGGGGACAGCCGCACTCATGTGCACATACCCATACACATAATTTAAAAATAAAATAAATCTATTTTTACATTTCTCTGAGGGCAGCACCCTCAGTGACTCGGTCACCTGCAATAAGCCGCACCTCTTAAAATGCCGACACGAGGACACCAGAGGCCCAGCTTCCAAAAGATGAACCACCGGGGGACACAAGCCAGATCCAAGTCACAAGCTGTGACTGTTGCAACCAACCACGAGCATTAGAACTTGTAATAGATGGCCTAAAAAGACAACTCAGTGAGTAAAGTGCTGTCTGCGTAACAGGTAAAAAGCTGAACGTGGCAGTGTGTGTCTGTGATCTCAGTGATACGGTGTGGAGACAAAAGGATGCTGGGGGGTGGAGGGGAAGGCCAGCTAGTGTAGCCAATTGATGAACCAGGTTCAGTGAGAGACCCTGCCTCAAAAAGTAAAACAGAAAGCTATCAAGGAAGACAGCAGACAGCAGCCTCTGCCCCCATCCCCCCCTACAGAACTTTAAGGATAATAAGAACTTTTTGTTTTTGTTTTTCAAGGCCGAGTTTCTCTGTGTAGCCTTGGCTGTCCTGGAATACTGGGATTAAAGGCATGCACCACCACCGCCCGGATGTAAGAACATTTCTGATCACAAAGGGAAAATTTGAAGCCAAGCATGGTGATGCACGCCTGTAAATCCCAGCACTTGGGAGGCAGAGGCAGGCAGATCTCTGTGAGTTCGAGGCCAGCCTGGTCTAAGTAGTAAGTCAGACTGCCAGGGCTATGTAGAGAGACCCTGTCTCAAAAAACAAACAAACAGAAGGGAAAGCTGAATTTCACGGCAGAGACCGTGGCTAACACTAAAACAATCAATGGATAAAGGCTGACTGACAGGCTAGCACTGGCATACCTAACTGGAATTTCACCATGAGAAAACACCACACAAATCCAAACTGACTAACCACAAAGAGACGGCCTTACTCTCTGAAAAATGTCAATGCCATGAAAGACAAAAAAAGAAGTCCTCGTGATCAAAGGAGATGAGGAGGGAACTAGGCCTACCACGTGATCTTAGCCTGGATGCAGACTTCTGCTACAAGAAAGAGGACGGGGAGATGTGAAGGGCGTGACTTGGTAACTCCTGCACAGTGTCATTCTCTTGGTGTGGATTGATGCACTGTGGTTATAGGAGAAAATGGCTTGAAATTTATGTAGAAAATAAACATGAAAGGGGTAAAGCTCAGTGATTGATACTGTGTGAGGCCCTGGGCTCGATCTCGCACACACACAAGCACACACGCACATACACACAGAGGCACATACATATATATATACACACATACATGTACATACACACATACACATGCACACACATACAGACACACAGATACATGCAATCAAGACATACATAGAGACACACTGATACACACAGATATATATATGTGTGTAATATATATATACACACACACAGAGGTGCATGCTCACATATATGCAGACACACATACACAAACACATTAACATAAAGACACATATCCATAAACACATACTCACACACACACACAAATACCCGCAAGTAGTACCACATATACATATTCACATACACATAATCACACAGGGAGACATACAAGCACACACATACAAGTATACCACACTCACACAAACACACACAAATCTGAATCAAAGGGAGTATTTGAAGGCTTCTGACTGAGTGGTAAAATAGCTTTGAAAAAGCAATTGCTTCCCAATACCCCTCCTCGGCAAGGCACACTGCTACTGTGGAGCGATGACAGGAGCCTGGTAGGGCCGTCAGTTAGCTATGACCTACAGAGAACAGTCCAAGGAGGCCAGGACACCTGTGCCCCAGAAGGAAGGACAAACCAAGCCAGAGTGGGACTTCTGCCTTTCTTGGGGAGAGATACTCACTTCCTGCCCAAAATACATAGGCCAGATATCAAGGCCCTGATTGGATGAGTCTAGAACAAGCCCCATGGCAGGTTATTTGACTAAAGGAATACAAGATGGCAGGTGACAAAGATGTAAAATGGTTGGCAAAAAGGCCAGATGGAAAACTGGGTACACTAGCTAAGTGTGGTGACCCAGGCCTGTAATCCAAGTACTCGGGAAACTGAGGCAGGAGGAATCAGCATGAGTTCAAGGCCAGTCTGGGCTACAGTGAAGCAGCTGTCACAATAGGCCCATAATCAGAAGCCAGCACTGACTGCAGGCTAGTATTCAGCTCACTTTCTCCACCTTAAGTAGCATTTATTATATATGTTACCATATAACACATGGCAATTACACATCATTTTACTTTTTAAAGATTTATTTATTAAGATGTATTTATTATTATGTATATAGCACTCTGCCTGCATGTACACTTGCAGGCATCAGATCTCCTTATAGATGGTTGTGAGCCACCATGTGGTTGCTGGGAATTGAACTCATGACCTCTAGCAGTCAGTGCTTTTAACCGCTGGGCCATCTCTCCAGCCCTATCATTTTATTTCTAATTGTGTGTATGTGTGTGGTCATGTGCACATGAGTTCAGGTGTTCAAGGCCGGAAGAGGCTATGCTATTACTTGGAGCTAGAGTTACAGGCTGCCGGGGGCTGCCAGATCTGGGTGCAGGGAACTGAACTCAGGTCCTCTGCAAGAGTAATAAACACCCTTAACCCGAGCCATCTCTCCAGCCCCCTTCCTCCATTTTCTATAGTTGATGATGGCATAGGCTCCCCCATAGTCAAGGTGGGTCTTCCCACAGTGAGGACATAGCCAAGCTGGGCAGCCATGCTATGCTGGAGGCCCACCTCCCAGGTGTCCTAGAGTCTGTTAAGTTGACAGTTAAGATAAGTGGGCAGAGCAGACTCAGGAGCTGAAAAGGGGATGCCATTCTAACAAGGCATCTTCACGCATCAGCAAGGTCTGGCCTGTCCTCGAAAGCCTTCTGCCTACTTTCTTCTCTTTAATAAAAGTGCCTATAATATTTTGTGCTGTGAGCACAGCCATGCCCATTCACTCCCACACCACCTACGGCCGCCTTCTTGCTAAATAAAACAACAGTTGCCTGGCTGTCAGATCTTATAGCTCAGAAGATTCAAGAATGTACTAGCTGGCCCTTCACAAAGGAATCTGCCAGCGCGTCTGAACTTAATTAGCCACTCTGTACCAATGCTGCTTCCGGTTCTTGATCATTTTAGTGTGCTTATGTAAGATGTGAACGTCAGGAAAGCTTGTGAGAAACAGAAAGGAACTGTGATATTTTGCAAGTTCCTGTAGGGTAACACAGACTAAGATTAAAGATTTAGAGCTGCAGAGATGACTCAGTCAGCAAACTGCTTGCACTGAAAAAATGAGGACCTGAGCCCCTGGACCCATACAGAGAGGGTTCAGTTTGCAGTCTCCATTTTAAAGTAATATTTAAAAAGATAATTATATTCAATTGTGTGTATATGTGTGCTTATTGCACATGAGTTCAGCTCCTGAGATCACTTGGAGTAGGAGTTATAGGCTAGAGGGTCTGAGTTCATTGGTCAGCCAGTTGAGCCCAAATGTTAAGTCCCAGGCCAACGAGAAACCATGTGTCAAAAAACCAGGCTGCAAAGCCAGAGATATGGCTCAGTGGTTAAGAGCACTTACTGCCCTTGCGGAGGACACAGGTTCAGTTCCCAGGGTCTGCATGGCAGGTTACAACTGTCTATGACACCGGTTCCAGGGCTCCGATGCCCTCTTCTAGTCCTAACAGGCATTGTACACAGTGCTAGACAAAAACGCAGGCAAAAGACTAAATAAAACACAAGATGGGCCAGGCGGTGGTGGTGCACGCCTTTAATCCCAGCACTCAGGAGGCAGAGGCAGGTGGATCGCTGTGAGTTCGAAGGCAGCCTGGTCTACAAAGTGAGTCCAGGACAGCCAAGGCTACACAGAGAAACCCTGTCTCAAAAAAAACCAAAACAACAAAAACAACAAAACAAAACCACAAGATAGACAGCTCCTAAGGAACAATTACTAAGGTTTCCTCTGACCTCTACATATATACACACGAGAGAGAGAGAGAGAGAGAGAGAGAGAGAGAGAGAGAGAATATGAATATAAATGAATGAATAATGGGCAGGTATGGTGATGCACACACCTCAAATCCCAGCACTCAGGAGGCAGATGCAGGAGGACGGCTGAGAGCTCAAGGTCAATTTGCTCTACACAGTTCAAGTCCAGCCGGGACAACTTACTGACAACCTGAGTCAGAAAAGAAAGGCAAAGAGGTTGGGAACAGATCTCAGTGGTAGAGCTCCTGCCTAGAATCCCCCAGTGAGGGGCTGGGGGTGTGACTCAGTGGTAGAGCTCCTGCATAGAATCCCCCAGTGAGGGGCTGGGGGTGTGGCTCAGTGGTAAGCACCTGCCTAGAATCCCCCAGTGAGGGGCTGGGGTGTGGCTCAGTGGTAGAGCCCCTGCCTAGAATCCTCCAGTGAGGGGCTGGGGTGTGACTCAGTGGTAGAGCACCTGCCTAGAATCCCCCAGTGAGGGGCTGGGGTGTGGCTCAGTGATAGAGCACCTGCCTAGAATCCCCCAGTGAGGGGCTGGGGTGTGGCTCAGTGATAGAGCACCTGCCTAGAATCCCCCAGTGAGGGGCTGGGGTGTGGCTCAGTGGTAGAGCCCCTGCCTAGAATCCCCCAGTGAGGGGCTGGGGTGTGGCTCAGTGATAGAGCACCTGCCTAGAATCCCCCAGTGAGGGGCTGGGGTGTGGCTCAGTGATAGAGCACCTGCCTAGAATCCCCCAGTGAGGGGCTGGGGTGTGGCTCAGTGGTAGAGCACCTGCCTAAAACCCCCAGTGAGGGGCTGGGGTGTGGCTCAGTGGTAGAGCACCTGCCTAGAATCCCCCAGTGAGGGGCTAGAGGACTGTCTTAAAGATATAGTGCTTGCCTGACAAGCATCAGTCTCTCGGTTCAATCTCTAGTACTGCAAATAAACAGCGGTCAGAACTGCAGAAGACAGACCAGCCTAGCGTTTAAAAAAAAAAAAAAAAAAAAGCAAGCACTGTGTGACTGCCAGCTCACTAAATAGAAACCAATGTTCATTTACACCCACTGTGCATCAACCACCACACTAGTACTCTATACAGGTCCTTTCTTTTGTATTACAGGCCTGTTTAGAGAAATACTATCTTTCATTTTGCAGACCATCACTCAGCCAAGCAAATTACCCACAATCCCCTAGCCAGCAACTTCCAGGGCAAGATGCAAGGACCCCATGGGACTCTCTGCTACTCCTGCTGTCGTCCTAGCTATCACTTGCTTTGTTGGACAAAGGAGGTGCTCTGAATGCTGGCTCATGACAGAGCCGGGGCTTCCAGTGCTCACTATTCGTCAGGCTGTACCATCAACCTTCTTCTACCCAAAAAAAAAAAAAAAAAAAAAAAGGCTTCTGGCCACCTCTTCTACACATCAGAATTAAAGGAACTTCCCAAAAAAGAGTCCAGACTTCAATCAAGGAATCAGGCTACAGACTACCACGGCACTGAGGTCTCTGATAGTGCTGTGTCGAGGGGCACCCCACCCCAGCATCTGTTTGCATTTCACGTTAACATCAGACCATAGCTAAGTATAAAAGCTGCTGTCACTGAGGGTGCACCAGGTGTGGGGGTGCACACCTGTCATTCCAGCACTGCCAGGGTAGAAGCAGGAAGGTCAGGAGAGAGTTCAGGGCCGGCCTGGGTTACATAAGACCCTATCTCCGTAAGCATCAACTTGAGGTGATGTCCATCACTAAGTATCTATGCCTAAAGAGTTTAAGTCTACAATATGAACACATCAGTAATAAGTGGGCCCCCTCCTCTATCTTGAGATGTCTATAAAACCATCCATAATTAAAAAACCACTTACAAGACTGCCCACTGGGGGCCAGAGGGATGAGTCAACGAGTGAAGGTGCTTGCTGCCAAGCCTGACAACGTGAGTTCAGTTCCCACCCTAGGACCCATGTGCTGACTTGTGCAAGTTATCCTCAGACCTCCAGACAGGCACCCTACCCAAGACAAGAATGACAAGAGGCTGCATGTGGAAGGGACTAAGTAGCTTAACACCTCCACATGAGACTGGGCTACCTCCAACTCGGGCAAAGCATCTCTTCCCACTCGCTGCCCTAGATTCCCAAGCTGTAACCCTGCTTGCCACAATACACCACTCTGACTCTGACCTCTTCCTCCCAGCCCGAGTTCTACTCTTGAAGAGTTTCAACTGAGCAAGGTGGTGGTGGTGCACGCCTTTAATCCCAGCACTCGGAGGCAGAGGCAAGCAGATCTCTGTGAGTTCAAGGCCAGCCTGGTCTACAAAGTGAGTCCAGGACAGCCAAGGCTACACAGAGAAACCTTTTCTTGAAAAACCAAAGGGTTGGGGGGGGGGAGCGCGCCTGGCAAACACTAAGTCTTCTGCAAATATTGAGCATGAGCTGAGCATGAGGGTGTGGCTGGCTGCTTTTGCCAATGGTCCTTACATAAAGGAAGGCCACGAAAGGTACACCTGGAGATAGACCTACTTGCCTTGTACCTTCAGTAATGTCAGCTGTACGTCCCACACTCCTCCACTCTGACTTCTAGGAAGCTCTACCGCTGAGTTCCCTGCTCAATCACAATAGCTTCTCCCCCGACTCCCTTCTCTGTCTGTCTGTCTGTCTGTCTGTCTGTCTCTCTCTCTCTCTCTCTCTCTCTGGTTTTTCAACACAGGGTCTCTCTGTGTAGCCTTGGCTGTCCTGGACTCGCTTTGTAGACCAGGCTGGCCTCAAACTCATAGTAATCTGCCTGCCTCTGTCTCCCAAGTGCTGGGATTAAAGGCGTGCACCACCACCACCCAGCTCTCTCTCTTTTTAAATGGTTTGTTTTTATTTTATGTGCACTGGTGTTTTGCTTTCATGTATGAGGGTGTCAGAGCCCCTGGAACTGGAGTCACATACAGGTGTGAGCTGCCATGTGGGTGCTGGGAATTGAACCCTGGTCCTCTGGAAGAGCAGCCAGTGCTCTTAACCACAGAGCCATCTCTCCAGCCCAATAGCTTCTCTGGTATAACCACCTGCCTCCCAGGTCCTGCTAAACTTGTGGTTTTGCTGCAAAGAGCGTGTGGGATTCAATAAACTTACAAAGAAGTTGAACCACACACAGGAAAACATGGGCTTCGTATGTATTTGTTACTTTTTAATTGTGATCAAACTCTCTGTGAAAAGGAAGGAAGGAGCTGGAGAGATGGATCAATGGTTAAAAGAACTTGCTGCTCTTCCAAGGACTTGAGGTCCGTTTCCAGCACCCACAGCCCGTGGTTGCCAACAACCTGTAACTCCAGCTATAGGGGTTTCGATGTCCTCACATGTGCCTGTACACACACACACACACACACACACACACACACACACACTTTTTACTATAAAAAATTAAAAACGGCCAAGTGGTGGTGGTGGTACACCCGGGAGGCAGAGGCAGGCTAATCCCTGAGTTCGAGGCCAGCCTGGTCTACAGAGTGAGTTCCAGGACAGCCAAGACTACACAGAGAAACCCTGTTTTGGAAAAAACAAAAACAAAAAATAAAAAATAAAATTTCACAGCTACTATGCTTCAGAATAACAATCTTCAATAAAATATAGGTAGGACTTAGTTGGCCATCTGGGCTCAGCTAACACACAGGACAAAGATCAGGAATCTTCTTGGGAGAATTGAAGTCATGTTCATTAATTAATTTTCTCACCTAGTTACTACCAACTGAGTTCTTATCATCTTATGCCTGGCGCTGGTCCAGGCACTGGCTTATCCTCACAGAAATAACTTGAAGCTCTCTGCTCTCACTGAACTCACCTTCCGGTCCAACTAAATTGGCCAGGGGATAGAAAGTGTTTAACTTCATTTTTCTGAGACACTGTCTCGCTACGTACCCAGGCTAGCCTCAGACTTGCAATGCTCCTACCTCAGCCAGGGCTAGGAGGATTACAGCTATGAGCCGCATGCCTAGCTAGGTTCATTTTGTTACTGGCTACTTTATAGATGGTAAACACAGAAGAAAAACACGTACTCCAAAAAAAAAAAGAAAGAAAGAAAGAAAAGAAAAACACAAACACGTACTCAACAGATAAGGCGGATGGTTTTAAACTCTTGAGCAAGGCTAAGGGTATAGCTCAAGGGTAGAGAATGTACTAGCACCTATGATCCCTGATCTCACCCCCTCAGTACCACCATGCAAACATACATAAAAATTATTTTTTGTTTTTGTTTTTGAGACAGAGGTTTCTCTGTGTAGCCCTGGCTATCCTGGAACTCATTTTGTAGACCAGGCTGGCCTCAAATACACAGAGATCCACCTGCCTCTGGCTACACAAAAATTCCTAAGCAAAGTGGTCAAGGGATGAGAAAGCGCAGCATTGGAGTGAGGCATGGTGGTGCATGCCTGTAATCCCAGCACTGCTCCGGCAGAGGACCAGGTTCAGTTCCCAGCACCCACGTGGTAGCTTACAACTATCTATAACTCCAGTTTCAAGGGATCTGACACTCTCATCTGGCTCCACCAGAACCAGGCACACACTGTGTTACACATACCTACATGCAGGCAAAACACTGATACACATAAAAATAAAAATATAGCTTTAAAACTGTTGTGGGGGAAGCCAGGTAATCCCAGCACTCAGGGAGGCAGAGGCAGGTGGATTGCTATGAGTTCGAGGCCAGCCTAGTCTACAAAGTGATTCCAGGACAGCCAAGGCTACACAGAGAAACCCTGTTTCAAAAATCCAAAACCAAACCAAAACAACAACAAAACCAAAAAAGCAAAAACAACTATTTGAGGGGAAAAGAAATCAATCTAGCAATGGATAGATCTTTGGAGAAACAGAGAATTATGAATTCCAGGCCCAGCCTGGAACATGGCTCAGTGAGTAAAGGCACTTGCTTGTTGAACCCTGGCAATCTGAGTTCGATACCTGGGATCCATGGTGGAAAGAGAGACCTGACTCTAAGAAACTGTCCTCTCACCTCCACACCTGTGCCATGGCACACAGTCACATACACGCATTATAAATGCACACACATGTATACACTAATAACAATTTTTAAAATATATTTTAATTAATCAATTTATTTATTTATACAGTGCACATTAAATCACATTATATATGGTTGTGAGGCACCATGTGGTTGCTGGGAATTGAACTCAGGACCTCTGGAAGAGCAGCCAGTGCTTCTTAACCGCTGAGCCATCTCTCCAGCTGCCCCCCCCACCCCCGCCAAAAATATTTTTTTAAAGAGGCCAATATAGAGACCAGCACATCCACCATAAGGCAATGCAATCATAGAAAAAGGATTTGAAGACCAAAATCAGACAAGACTTAATGAGGATGGAACCCCAGGACCTCCTACACAGTAGGCAAGTGCTCCAGTGCTGAGGGATAGCCCCAGTCCCCAAAAATACTGTTTTTAGGGGCCAGTGAGATGGGTCAGTGGGAAAAGGTACTTGCTGTGAAGTCTGAAGACCTGAGTTCAGTCCCCTGGAGGCACATAATGGAGAACCAACTTCACAAAGTTGTCCTTTGACTTTCACACACATGCCATGGCAGATCTCACACACACACACACACACACACACACACACACACACACACACACCAGCGAACAAACCCATGACAGGCACACTGTCTTCCATTAAGTGACATTCCCAGTCCTCAAATCGAATTATATAAGGAACCCCCTGCCACCCCACTCCCCGCCCCCGCCACTGACCTGTCCAAGTGATTCTGTGGTTTCATAAACAATCAAAAAGGCACTGAACTCTTACAGCGTACCACCTTCTTCACCAGACCACAAACCTGGGCCGGAACCCTCTACGATGCTTGGAATGTGGACCTCCCTCAGCCACACCCCAAAGGAGCCCAGCTCAATTGGCTAATGCAATCTGTGTATCCCAGGGCCTTCATCTCTGTTTGCTGTGTTGAAAACAGACCCTGGGTGACCCTCAATCATTGCATCTGCGTGCTGGGAAGGTTACCAAAAGTTTGTGTGTCCTTACCCGATCCTGTGGACCTTTATACAGACCCAGTATGCAATACACATTGTGAAGATCAAAGTCTTACAAGTTCATGGTGTTATGAACATGAACTGTCCCAGGGACAGTGTGGAGACTGAACTCTGGGAACAAGTCAGGCAGGGGAAGGCCATAGACACTGAAGCTATGGCCAGGGGTCATAAAGTCAAATGACTCAACACCACCTTCAAGTTTCACTTACAAGTAAAATGACGTACATTCCACATCCAAGGCACACCTTGTGTATTACTCTTCCTGTTATACAATCAGGCAGACAGAAGCCAAACTCTCCCAGACTAATTGCCCTACCACAGGCTCTCCTGTCCGCTCTCAGAACAGATCACTGCCAAGGTACCATAGATCAGAGTGACATCTAACTATCCTTTATCCTTCAAATGCTTTCTTGCTTTTCCTTTCTTCCTTCCCTCCATCCTTTTGTGAAACGGGGTCTTCTTTTGTTTTGTTTTGTTTTTCAAGACAGGGTTTCTCTGTGTAGCCTTGGTTGTTCTGAACTCACTTTGTAGACCAGGCTGGCCTCTAACGCACAGTGATCCGCTTGCCTCTGCCTCCCGAGTGCTGGGATTAAAAGCGTGCGCCACCACGTTCAGCTGTGAGATAGGGTCTTATGGAGCTCAGGCTAGCTTCCGACTTCCTATGTTGCTGAGGATAGTCTTGAACTCCTGATCTGCCTAGCTCCAGTTCCTGAGTGCTGGGATTTCAGGCCTGCACCTTCACCCCTGACTGGGAAGCACAGGGTTCTTAGCTATGCTATACAGAGGAGATCAGAAGGTCTCAGCTCCCAGCATGCCAATCAAAAGATAATTCTGAGACTGGCATCCACCTAAAACATATCTTAAAACTAAGATAAGTAGGCTAGTAAGATGGCTCGGTGAGTAAAGGATGCTGCCGTCAAGTCCGGCAGTAATAAAACAGAAAATAAAACATCAGGTTATCTATTATTAAATATAATTTTTGTGTGTTCATATACAGAGAATGAATAAAACTTAAATTAAAGGTGGGGGGGGGGGCTGGAGAAATGGCTCAATGGTTAAAGAGCATTGGCTATTCTTTCAGAGGTCCTGAGTTCAATTCCCAGCAACCATGGTGGCTCACAAGCATCTATACTGGGATTTGATGCCCTCTTCTGGCCTGCAGGTGTACATGCAGGCAGAGCACTGTATACATAATAATAAATAAATCTTTTTTTTTTAAAGATTGATTTTAAAAGAAGGGGGTGGGGAGTTTGATGGGGACTGGAGAGATGGCTCAACAGTTAAGGGTACTTGCTTCACATTCATCCAGAGGCCCAAGCATGGTTCCCAGAACCCATAGCAAGTGGCACATGCCACTTCTAGCATTTAATAGGCTAAAGTAAGAAGACTGTGGAGTTCAAAGCCAGCCTGGGCTACATAGTGATTCCAGGTCAGCCTCGGTTACAGCATAAGACTCCAAAACAAAAACATCAAAAGAGTACCCAGTGGGTAGAGGCGCACCTGAGTTTGATCTCTGGGTCCCACATGGTAGGAGGAGACTCTTGACTCTACAAGCTATCTTATGACTTCCACACATGTACCATGGCATATGCCACCATTCCACAAATAAATGTAATTTAAAAATTGTAACCAAACAAACAAGGGGAGGGGAGATAGCTCAGTTGATAAAATGTTTCAATTTCCAAAACCTAGCTTTAAAAAAAAAAAAAGCCAGAGCAGGGTGGTGGTGGTGACCTACACTTTCAATCCCTGTACTTGGTAGGTGGAGGCAGGTGGATCTGTCTCAAAAAACAAAGACACAGTGGTGCATACCTTTAATCCCAGCACTCACTCTGTGCATTCGATGCCAACCTTGTCTACAAAGTGAATCCAGGACAGCCAAGGCTACACAGAGAAACTGTCTTGAAGGATTTAAAAAAAAAAAAAAAAAAAAAACCTAACTAACTAACAAGCAAGCCAGAAGGTTGGTGTGTGCTTGAAAGTCCCAGCGCTGGAGAGGAGAGGCAGAGGCAGGTACATCCCTGGGACTTGCAGGGCAGCCATCCCAGCCAAATCAGACACCTTCAGGTCAATAAGATATGCTGTCTCAGAAGAAAAGCGGGATGTCACCCAAGGTTGACTTTTGGTGTGTATGTACACACACACACACACACACACACACACACACACACACACACACACCCCACACTTCATAAAATCCTCGAAGGTAGGCCCACCATGGAACCCTGGCCTCCTGCCACCCATACCTTAGGCATGCCAGAGGTGGTGTGCACTAGGACTCTTTGATGGGCTTAGGATTCCTACTGACTCAGCAGGCATCAGATGGCACTTGCTGCCTTCCCTGCCGCTCAAGGCAGCTCCCCTTGCATGCTCCACTGCTTCGGCTCTGTCCCAGGTGGCCGCTGAACACTCAGCACTACAAAAGACTTCACACCTGTCACCTCAGGCATAAACTCCTTCTGCCCTCTGTATTTAGTTTTCTGCTTGCTTTCCTCCCCAGCAAGGTTGTCAAGAGGCTGAAAGAGAGCCCACATAGACACACCCTGAGGGCCTTTTAAGTGCCATTCCCCGGGGGAACTAAGCCTGCCAAGAAGAGCAAGAAGCAACAGTAACCTTCTCCCTGGGCACGGTGGTGCACACCTGGAAGCCCATCTACTCCTGAGACTGAGGTAGGAGGATTGCTACTTGGAAGTAAGACTTTATTTAAAACAAACAAACAAAAACGCCAAGCTGTGGAAGATAGCAGCAGGAGGACCAAGGGTTCAAGGCCAGCTGCAGCTAATAGAGAGTTCAAGGTCAGCTTGAGCTGCATGAGGAGAAGGTAAATGACAAAAATAAAACTAATCAAAATAAAAAAAAATTAAGCAAGCTTCTGAGCTAATCTAGGAGGCTGACTGAACAGGGATTCTTTCCCCAACTTCACTGATGAAGAAATCAAAGCTTGGTGTATACTCATGGCTCATCCCAGCAAGTAAGTTACCTTTGACCTGGTGCTTCTGCGCTCACCACATCGAGTGCAGATTTCTGCCAAATGTCAAACAACAGAACTATACAGAAAGATAAGTTGTGCACTGAAGCCCGGGTCAAGCGAACGACCATGAGGATCCGGCACCAGGAAGCTGGTACATATCCCTGTAAAGCCAACACACGGGCAGCTGAGGCAGAAGGACTGCTACACGTATGAGGCCAGCCTGGGTTCTAGTAGTTCTTGGCCAACAACGGCTACTTAGTAAGATCTTGTTACAAGACAAACAACAGGGGCAAAACAAAACCCTTTGCAAGAGTATTTTTTGTCTCTAGATGATACGAATTATTAGTTCCTTTTACTGTAGTAAAATATGTAGTAAGACATACCAGATGCTAAGTTCTCAGTTGTGCTTTGGTTTGTTTGTTTGTTTGTTTGTTTGTTTTGGGGTTTTTTTTCTTTTTGCCTTTTGAGACAGGGTTTCTCTGTATAGCCTTGGTTATCCTATACTTGCCTTGTAGACCATGCTGGCCTTGAACTCACAGCGATCCCCTTGCCTCTGCCTCCAGAGTGCTGGGATTAAAGGCATGCGCCACCACGCCTGGCTTGGTAGAGATATATATATATATCTCAATCAGTATCTTCATGTACCAATAAAGAAAAAGGAAAGCCATGTTTCACTCTGAGGCCCAGGGGCCTAGGTAAGGCTCTTGCTGGAGCCTCTAGTATGACAAAAGGAATGACAACCGTATAAGCTTTCACAGAGGGGTGGGATCCTAAGAACTAGATTCTACATATATGTAGCTATAATTCCAGCACTGGAGAGGCAGAGGCAGGAAAACCAGGCCAGCCTGTTTGAAGATCCTGTCTCAAAACAACTAGATTTAATATTGTAATGTTGAAATGTCCCGAGGATTTAGTAAGTAAATGTTTTGCTCTTGGCAGGCGGTTCTTTTCAAACGGTCTATCTGCTAAGTACACAGAGATTTAGCTGATGAATGCAGATCCTGATTTTCAAGAAGTTAAGAAAACTTCAACTCAAAGTGGATGGCTCTATGATTTCAGGTTTCTCAGGCCACAGACATCTCCCATGGATGCTTTTTTAAACTCCTAATAACAGGATGTTGTCACCTCAGGTATCCTGGCTGCCACCAAGCCTGTGATTTCCAGGCACCAAAGTCCAATTCTGGAATTTTCTGCAGTCTCTACCTACGTCTTATTTTCTCAAGCGCCAGGTGTATGAGTAACAGAATACTATTCCATTCTCTCCAGTGCAGGCCTGTTTTCTGGCCACTTTTTGATAATGATTGAGCAATGTGCTCAATGAAACCAATTCCCATATCAAAGGGTATAAAAGTTAAGAACCACTCACTCTCCAAAGAAAGTGGAAAAACTCGCCAGAGGGTGGTGGCACACGCCTTTAATCCCGGCACTTGGGAGGCAGAGGCAGGTGGATCGCTGTGAGTTCGAGGCCAACCTGGTCTACAAAATGAGTCCAGGACAGTCAAGCCTACACAGAGAAACCCTGTCTCGAAAAAAGAAAAATAAAGAAAAAGAAAAAAGAAAAGAAAGAAAGAAAGTGGGAAAATTCTTTAAAGGGGAAGCTGTAATAACAGCAAGCCCACAGTGGTCCATACTGGGTTTACTGGTTTTAGTATCTGGGCTTTCTGAGCCATTTTCCCAATGGCAGCCAATTCAAAGGTCACCATTCAAAGGGGTTTAGAGTTTGTGTGTGGTTCATGAACCAAAGCTACAAACAGCTCCAGGAATCACTGCCCTGTATAGTAAGAACAAATCTCTGGGGTTAGACAACCACTTGGCTTATAAATAACACCCAGTTCTCAATACCACTGGCCGGGATGGCAGCCTCTTTTCTTTTCAGTTTTCCTGAGTCAGGGTCTCAATATGCAGCCCTGGATGACTTAGAACTTGCTGACCTTGAACTCAAATAATGTTCCTGCTTCAACCTCCTGAGTATTGGAACAACTCCAGGACCATCTCATGTCCCCCCTCCCAAAAGTCACAACCCTGGTCAGGCCAGGGAGCACACACCTACAATTTCTGAACTCAGGAGGCTGAGACAGGAGAATCCATCATTTCAAGGACTACAAAACAATGTGCAGGCCAACCTAGGCTGTGTAACACACACACACATACACACACACACACACACACCAACCCTAGGGGTGGGTAGCAGGACCACTAAGAAAAAACAAAAAACAAACAAAAAAAACCAAAAAACCCAGAAACTCAAAGAAGTTATGTATCCTGTCAAGGTAGCAAGACTCAAACCCAGGGCCACCCCCACCAGTTGAGTCTTCCTTTGTGTTTTCATTATTTCCCCAGCATGGCCAGGCTCAGAGCTAGCCGCTGAAGTTTTATGGTTCTACTACAAACATACACTGCTTTCACTGAAATGTTCCCGAAATCCTCAGTCCCAGTCACTAGCTTACACAATGCTGAATCGTCTTGAGAAAAAAAAAATGAGGGGGTGGGGTGGGGGGCCTGGAAGATGCACCACTCCTGCTGCCCAGCATATCTCAACCTCTCACCCAGTTGCTACCAAGAGCTCAGGGTGTCACCGCTCAAAGCGAGCGCGACAAAGGTGTGTCGCAGCCACTGTCCTGAGAGGGGGACTGCCCCAGGGATGCACTCTGGGTGACACCTCAATTGAGCCCACCTGATTTTTGCCAGGTCCTATTCTCCCTCAGGGAGCCCATTCTAATGTGAGTGGGCTTCATAAACCTGCTGTCCCAAAAGTCCCTGTCGCACAGGTGGGGAAACTGAGGCTTAGAGAGGGAACCTTGCTTTCAGCCTGAGAGAGGAATCGCGAGGACCAGATCTCCACCCGCAGATGCAAAGATCTGACCCTCAGGTGAAGGCAGCTATGGGAAAGTGTCTGGAAACGACGACCCCCTCAACACGGCCCGCGGCAGGTTAGGTCACGGTGGGAAGCGCCACCTCCGGAGAAGGGCCGAGGTGGGAAGTCTCGTCTTCCGCACAGGGTGAGACGCGCGGAGAACGGCCTAAACGACAGGAGGTGACCCGATATCATCGCGTAACCTCCCCCGAGGTCCCCCCACCCCCCCGAATCTTCACTCACCTTGCGCTCCTCGGCACCGACCAGCTCACACACCGTGCGCGACCGGGTAGATGTCTGAGGCACTGGGGCCGGACGCAAGCCCGCACCACTGAGGCGCTACCACCTCCCGGAAGGCTGAAGGGGGTGGGGCGTGGCCAGCACATCCGAGGCCCCGCCCACAAAAGCTGCGCGCGCGCTCTTGAGGCAGGACTTCATCCCTCTGCACCCCTTCTTAATCCACGCTCTTGGAACGGCCCTCGTGAGCCGCCGCCCCCTAACTCTCCTGGGGAAGGCCCCGCCCCTAAGCCGACCTCTCAGTTCCTAAGACACGCCCCTCGCCTCTCTTCTGAAAAGGCACGGGCGGCGCTCAGTTCGGTAGTTCAGTTTCTAGGCCACGCCTCTCTTCTCTCCTCAGAGAAGCCCCGCCCCCAGACCGAGCCCTGGTTCTGGGCCACGCCCCCTCTCCTCCCAAAGAAGCTCCGCCCAGTCCTGGGCTTAGTTCGGAGGTTTGGCGGCCCGCCAGCTTGGCGTTGGCAGTTTGTGCTTGCGTGACCCTGCCTTTCTCCTGACAGCAGAACTCTTGTCTCTCGGGTCACTTCTGGGTCGTGGCTGTGCGCCACCTCGTGTGGCCTCCTGCTGCCGGCCTCAGCTCACCTGTGTTCTCGTGTCTTTGTCAGCTGAAAATGGCGAGGCTGATAGAGGCACCTCTAGTCCCGGGATTCCCCCACTGGGATGTGAAAACTAGCGTGCTTAAGGGAGAAGAGTAGCTCCAGAAAAGGCGAAGCCAGCTGGGTTTGGAAATCTGGCTACCAACAGCCGTGCTTGATACCTTTCATCCCAGCACTTCGAAGATTGGAACAAGAGAATCACCCTCACCTGTAATGAGTTTGAGGCCAGCCTGAGCTACTTTTGACTGTTTAAAAAAAAAAAATCAAAAGAACAGAGAAGTATTGAAGTTAAGAATCTCAGCACAAACCGGGCATGGTGGCACACGCCTTTAATCCCAGCATTTGGGAGGCGAAGGCAGGTGGATAGAGGCCAGTCTGGTCTACAAAGTGAGTCCAGGACAGCCAAGTCTATACAGAGAAAATCTATCTTGAAAAACTAAAAAAAATAAATAAAAATAAAAGAATCCCACCTCTGGGCGGGCCTGATGGGGCTCAGCAGGGGATTGCTGTAGATTGGAGGCCAACCTGGTCTACAAAGGGAGTCTAGGACAGCCAAGGCTATACAGAGAAACCCTGTCTCAAAACAAACAAGAACTCACTTCTGCTGGGCACAGTGGCACATGCTGCCTTTAATCCTAGAGCTCACTCAGGGGAAGTAGAGGCAGGGGGATCTCTGTGAGCTCCAGGACAGCCTGGACTACAAAGCAAATACAAGACAGCCAAGACTACAGAGAGAAACCCCGTCTTGAAAAACAAAAACGGGGCTGGAGAGTTGGCTGAGCAGTAAAGAGCGCTGTCGGCTCTTCCAAAGGTCTTGAGTTCAATTCCCTGCAACCACATGGTGGCTCACAACCGTCTATAATGAGATCTGGCGCCCTCATCTGGCCGGCTAGCACACATGCAGGCAGAATTCTGTATACATAATAAATAAATACATCTTAAAACATAGAAAGACAAACAAACAAAGAGTATCCCACCTCTGTCCCCTACAGGTTTGGGGTAACAGGAACATTGAGGATTGGGTGGCAGAACCTTTGTTCCTAAGGGCAACAGTGAGTGTACTAGAAATTAGCAACTTTATAAAGTGTTCCTATTATTAGTAAAGGGTAAAGGTGCTTGCTGTTCGGCCTGACTCATTGTAGCTATGCCCAAGACAAACTGTGAAGACAAGCGTGCCTGCCACCTGCACGCTCACAAATAAGTAAATGCAATCTTAAAAAGTTGTTAAGGTTCTACTATGGTCCAGCACTGGGGAGGCAGAGGCAGGTGGATCGCTATGTGCTCAGGGTCATCTTGGTCTACATAGAGAGCACTAGGCCAAACAATTACAGTAGAACAACGTAAATAAATACATTTTACTACAAATTGCTCTTGGACCTGTGAGCAAGTTTTCTCAGAGACCTTTATCTTTATTAATTAACACATGTTCGTATGTACATTTAGTTTTATTGTTGATTTCGAGCCAGAGCCCTGTTTAGCTCAAGCTGGACTCGGACTGGCCATATAATCAAGACTGGCCTTGAACTCCTTACAGACAGGCTCCATCACAGCGGGCCTTTTCCCATGTTTAGAAATAGGGACTGGGGCTGGGGAGATGGCTCAGTGGTTAAGAGCACCGTCTGCTCTTCCAGAGGTCCTGAGTTCAATTCCCAGCAACCACTTGGTGGCTCTCAACCATCTATAACATGATCTGGTACCCACTTCTGGCATGTAAGTGTACATGCAGACAGAATACTCATATACATAAAAATAAATAAATATTGAAAAAATACACACTGTATTCTTTTTTGGTTTTTTTGCTTGTTTTTGTTTTTTGAGGCAGGGTTTCTCTGTGTAGCCCTGGCTATCCTGAAACTCTGTAGACCAGGCCAGCCTCAAACTCAGAGATGCACCTGCCTCTGCTTCCCAAGTGCTGGGATTAAAATCTTGTATCACTTCATTCAGCAAGAATTTTTTTTTCTTTTTTGGGTTTTTGAGACAGGGTAGCCCTGTGTGTAGCCCTGGCTGTCCTGGATTTGCTCTGTGGACCAGGCTGGCCTTGAATTTACAGAGACCCGCCTGCCTCAGTGCTGGGATTAAAGGCATGCATCACCACACAAGAAATTCTTAAAATAGGCAACCAACAACAAAATGGTGTAATAGTAGTAAAATTCTCCTAAAGAGATTATTACGATAGCACCCAGTGTTACACTTCCTAAGGCTTGGAAGGAACCAGTATGACACACAAATTGAATCTACCCCAAAAACAGGTTTGGCGAAGGCTACAGACTTCAGGGTGGGGCTGGCCCAGTCCAGCTAGGGAAATGAACAACAGGGAACACTACGGCAGTCCAATGGGTTGCTGCAGAATAAATCTGTATCTGATGTTCTGTGTCACCCTTTCGACATCTCCCCAGATGCCCTGTAGGTGTTAGACTTCCTACTTCCTGCTTCTGCTTTTAAGATAGAAATACATGTCTGATTGAGATGCCTTTTGTGTGTCTTTGTTTCTTTGTTTCTTCCTTTGTTTCTTTCATTCTCTTTCTTCCTTCCTTTCTTTTTTCTTCAGTGCTGGCCACTGAACCTAGAGCTTTGGACTTCTAGACAAGTATTCTATCTCCAAGTCACAGACTAGCATCTCGGGGAATTCTAGGCAAGTGATCTGCCACTGAGTCACACCCTTGGCTGCTTTTCACCTGGTTCCAGCGTACCTACATTCACATTTCACCTGGGTGAATCCAGAAGCTTCCTGACTGTCTGCTACCCATAGTTTCTCCTGTGCTCCTCGGCCACTGACATTTCTTTTGTCCATTTACTGTCCTGATCACTGCCTTGCTGGGGCCGGGGATGGGGTGGATGGGGGGGGAGTGGGGGGGTCGGGCTGGGGGCTGGGGGCTGGGGGAGGAACCTATAGGTTGGATACATACCTCTCACTAATATACACTCACATTCTCTATGGATAAATTTTTAATTTTATTTTATTTTTGGTTTTTTTGAGACAGGGTTTCTCTGTGTAGCTTTGGCAGTCCTAGACTTGCTTTGTAGACCAGGCTGGCCTACAACTCACAGGCGATCCCCTGCCTCTGCCTCCAGAGTGCTGGGATTAAAGACGTGCGCCACCACTGCCCAGCTGGATAAAATATTTTTAAGATGATATAAAAGCCAGGAGACATGGTGGTGAATAGTTATAACCCCAGCACTCCTGTGAGACAGAGGAAGGAGGATTACCAGTTCAAGTCCAGCTAGTTCCAAGCTAGTGAAGACTATATAGCAAGATCTTGTCTCAAAAAGAAAAGGAGGGCCGGGCGTGGTGGCGCACGCCTTTAATCCCAGCACTCGGGAGGCAGAGTTGGGCGGATCGCTGTGAGTTCGAGGCCAGCCTGGTCTACAAAGTGAGTCCAGAACAGCCAAGGCTACAAAGAGACCCTGACTCGAAAAACCAAAAAAAAAAAAAGAAAAGGAGCACTCGGGAGGCAGAGGCAGGCGGATTGCTGTGAGTTCGAGGCCAGCCTGGACTACAAAGCGAGTCTAGGACAGCCAAGACTACACAGAGAAACCCTGTCTTGAAAAACCAAAAAAACCAAAAAAAAAAAAAAAAAGGTGGACAGCTTTTTGGCCTTTTGGCTAAGATTGAGTGTAGAAAGAGAAGGAAGAAGAGGAGGAGGAGAAAAGAAATCCCATAAAAATCAAATGAGAACTGGGTGTGACGATGCACACCTGTTAGAGGCAGGAAGGGTCAGGAGTTCAAATACAGCCTGAACTACAAGAGGAACTGAAGGCCACTCTGGGCTATAAGATCTTGTCTCAAAAGATGCGATTGGAGGGTGAGAGGTGGGATGGGGCAGAAGAAGAAGAAGAAGAAGGAGGAGGAGGAGGAGGAGGAGGAGGAGGGAAGGGGGAGGAGGAGAAGAAAAGAAAAAAGAAGCTGGGCTTCGTGGTTTGGGGCCAGCCTAGATTACATAATTAGATCTTATCTATAAAAAAATTAAAAAATAGGGCTGGTGAGATAGGGTTTAGCAAGCGAGCCTGACAATCTGAGCTTGATCCCTAGGACTCACACGTTGGAAGGAAAGGACCAACTGCCCCTGGCCTCCACACACTTGCCACGGCACCGTACACCACCGCTCCATACCCCCCAAAAATAATAATAAAATAAATGTATAAGAAACAAACAAATACTTGATGTATGTGAAAAAACTAGCAAGCTCATTTCCAAAGACAACTAATCAGGAGAAAATATTTGCAACTACAAGCAGAGTACGTCCATAATAAAGAGCCCCTACTAATTAATTACGCAAGATTAATTAAGGTAAGTGGGCAAAAGACAGAACCCAGAAGTTCCCAGCGAAGGAAGTATAAACTATCCTAACTGAATGAAAAAGAGAGATAAAAAGGAAAACCCGGTGTGATGGCCAATGCCTTTAAGGCCAGCACTCAGGGAGACAAGAGTTCAACTGTGAGTTCAAGGCCAGCTTGGTCTACAAAGCATGTCCAGGACAGCCAAGGCTACACAAAAAACCCTGTCTTGGAAAACAAATAAATAGGGGGAAAAAACCTGACTATCACTAGGTATGGTGGAGGGGGAAGGCTTATTATAGACATGTGGGAGAGCAGAGCCAGAGGCAGGGGCACCTGGGAGAGTCCAAAGTGGACGTGACCTTGAACTGAGCCAAGCAGAAAAAGGGGAACCAAGTGCAGCTGCCAAGGAGACCCAAAGGTACAAAGAAGGAAATGTTGGATTATACAGGGAAGAGCAGCCTAGCCCCCTGGGCTGGAGAGTTCAGGGTAAGAGGGTGGGATATGCCAGCCAGGAGGGCCCTGGAACAGGTAGGGAGTGAGGGATGCTGGGAAAACCTGGCAGCCACGTCAGCTTTGATATGTTAAGTAAGCACCTCAGCCATTGGTCCCAGGTTTGAAACTTAACACTAACTACACGGAGTTTTCCCAACACCACACAGAGAAGATGCGTGAACTACCACTTGGCTAAGCTGGTGTGTTTCTACGGCACTAGAACCAAAAGCAGGTTGGCGGAGGTCTTCGGAGACAGGTCTGCTAAATCTGTAAGAAAGACCACCCAGTTATTTGAGAAACAAAAGGACAGGGAAAGGAGCTTGTTACTGACTGCATAATTGACCTGCTTTAATGGGGGTGAGAGGCTGGTGACATGGGTCGGCCAGTAAAGGCACTCACAGCCAAGCCCAAAGACCTGAGTTCAATTCCCAGGACCTACAAGTTAGAGGGAACAGCATATACCATGACATACGTGTCCAGGCATGTGTCTCTCTACACAGAGTGATAGCTAAACATAGTTTTAAATATCTTAATTTCCCAATTTAAAAAAAAAATAAAGAAGATGATATGCTTTCTGTGGTCAGCACAGACACTAGTCACCTGTCAACTCCACACAGTTGTTTCCTGATCCTTATTGTCCAGATGGGATCAGTTTCCTATTTCTGATTCCTTCTGGTTTTTATTTCCAAGTCAATCATTGTTGTTTTGGTTTGGCTTGGCTTGGTTTTCTGAGACAGGGTTTCTCTGTGTAGCCCTGGCTGTCCTGGACTCACTTTGTAGACCAGGCTGGCCTTAAACTCACAGAAATCTGCTTCTGCCTACCAGAGTGCTGGGATTAAAGGCGTGCACCACTAGGCCTGGCTTTGTTGTGTTGTTGTGGTTGTTGTTGTGGTTGTTTGTGAGGCTTAATGACCTCTACAGAAACTACTTTAATTGGTGTTTTTGTGACTGGCTTTACCCTAAGCCAGTGTTTTGTTTTGTTCTTATTTTGTAGTACCGGGCATTGGACCTAGAACCTTCCACCTGCTAGGCAGACACATAGCCTGACACTGAGCTAGACCTCCAACTCTCTTTTTGACAACTTTCTTCTGGGATATGGTCTCACTAAGTTACTAACACCGGGCTTGAACTCACAATAAGCCAGACAGGCCTTTAAATCATTGCTCCCTCCTACCTCAGTGTCCTGTGGAGCTTGAAAGACAGGTCTGTGTCACCAGGGCCATCTTTGTACTTGTTTTTCTGTTGTTGTTTTGTGCATGTGTGTGTTTAATGTTTTTACTGATTTTATGTTATGTGTGTGGGTCAATTGGTACAAATGTGCCACAGCGTGAGGGTGGAAATAAGAGGACAATTGGCTTAGATCCCGGGCATCGAACTCGGGTCCTCAAGCTTGGTGGCAAGCCCCTTTGTCCACTGAGCCACCTCACTACTTCCTATGCCTGATATTTTAGATGTTGCCTCTTAAGTCATCGAATCTTTTGGGGTTGTGTTGGCTTGTTTACTTGTTTGAGACAAGGTCTTGCTATATAGGCCCAGCTTGCTAGACCTCACTATGCAGACTGAGACTGTTTAAATATGGCTCATGATTAAGGTTATTGAAACCACAGCTCACCCTCACCCCCACCTCATATCTCCCCAATATAATCACTTAAATATCTAATTTAGTTCTTCTGAGTCACAGTGATGATTAAGCTGCAGCCTTGGACCTTTGGTTTTTGGAGCCATGGGCAGTCAGTCACAGTCCCACTATCTCTTAACATTATGCAATGTAGCCCTTGCCCCTGCTTCTGTCCTCATCCCTGCCTCCGGTTTCCACTATCAGGACCTCTGTGTTTGTGCTCTTAGGCTTCACAGTGCATGTGTTCTAAACAGGTTTTCTTTTCATGGTCTGAAGCTGGAACCTGACGGTTGAGTCAACAATGTTGACACTGCTGTTACACTGTATCTGTGTATAGAGCATCTCCAATCACCCCTGAAATCAGAGTCACAGAGTGCTTTTTGTGCAACCCTTGTCTGCCTGGAGGCTCACTGGCACTGTTTAAAAGGACCAAGTGAAATTAACCTCAGCTGGTAGAGCCCCTGCCTAGAATCCCCCAGTGAGGGGCTGGGGTGTCACTCAATGGTAGAGCCCCTGCCTAGAATCCCCCAGTGAGGGGCTGGGGTGTGGCTCAGTGGTAGAACACCTGCCTAGAATCCCCCAGTGAGGGGCTGGGGTGTTGCTCAGTGGTAGAGCACCTGCCTAGAATCCCCCAGTGAGGGGCTGGGAGTGTGGCTCAGTGGTAGAACACCTGCCTAGGATCCCCCTGTGAGGGGCTGGGGGTGAGGCTCAGTGGTAGAACACCTGCCTAGAATCCCCCCGTGAGGGGCTGGGGTGTGGCTCAGTGGTAGAACACCTGCCTAGAATCCCCCAGTGAGGGGCTGGGGTGTGGCTCAGTGGTAGAGCACCTGCCTAGAATCCCCTAGTGAGGGGCATGAGGAGCCACAGGGATGGTAGACCTGATGCTGCTGCAGTTGGTACTATCCCACACCCCACCAACCCTGTTCCAGCTCTGAGGGTACCTACTGTGGGGCTGGATGGTCCCTCTAGCACACTATAGCAAAATACTTCTCTTTGCAGTACTGGAGGTAGAACTCAGGCTTTTATTCATGTTAAGCAAGCCACACCCCAGCCCCTCACTGGGGGATTCTAGGCAGGTGCTCTACCACTGAGCCACACCCCAGCCTCTCACTGGGGGATTCTAGGAAGGTACTGTGTTGCCAAAATCTAATATGTTTTACATATTGTAGCTAATCTCTCTGAACTATACACTTGACAGAAGAGTACAGAGATTCAGAGTACAGACAGGGGATTTACCCTAAGGCTTCCAGCCCAGTAAGTGTTTCAAGGTCTCCACTCTAATTCCTGTTTCAAGCTCCCCAGCTAGAAGGTTTCTCAAGGTCCCCCAGGTAATAGTATCTCACCTAGTCCATGTTTCAAGGTCCCCAACTAATAGGTTGTCATGGTTTATGTTACTTGTCAACCTGACAGAATCTAGAAAGAGCCAGGAGACGGACCCCTGGGCATGCCAGTAGGGGTTATCTTGACTTGGTTTAATTGAGGTAGAAAGAACTCTGCCCACTGTGAGTGGTACTATCCCCTGGCTGATCCCGGGGTGTCTAAGTAGGGAAAAAGAGGTGAGTAGCAGTGTGTATTAGGCTCTGCTTGACGACTGTGGGTGTGATGGACTGCGCTCTAGAACTGAACCAGCACAAACCCCTTTCCCTCTTGTTTTTATCAGAGTATTTTTATCACAGCAACAGGAAAAGAAGAAACTGGGACATAGGTATTTCAAGATGCTCAGCTAGATAGACTGTGACCCAGCCTGATTACTCACCCTGAGCTGGCCAACCCATCCCTGCTTGGCTCTCCCTGCAGAGCCTGCCTTCCCCAGGGTCTGATCTGGAATCTATGCTCTCTACGGCGCCCACGGCAGCTCACAGGGAGTGTCTCCCTTCCACTCTTGCTTTGGATGGACACTATTTCTTACACTGGAACAGAGTCTATGCTCCCAACCAGGGAACCCTCTCTAGCTACGATTTTCTGCAGCTCTGTTTCTGGCCCCAGACTTCTCTGTATCTTTCACATTCTGACCTCTTTTCCTTCACGGGTACATAGATGCTTCAGGTATTCCAAGGTCACTGTGCAGCTCTGAGGTTGCTGTTACATAGCCCTCTGCTTCAGGCAAGAAAATACCCCCATACTCAGCTGAGAGGGAGTGCCTGGTCCTTGTGTGAGAAGAAAAAAAAGAGAGCCAAAGGTGAGCGTGATTGCGCTAATGTCCTTCATGGATCCCAAAGGGGAGTGGTTGGTTTTCAAAAAGTATAAACCAGAACACAGGTATACCCGTAATGGCAACACGATCTCTTTGAGTTCGAAACCAGCCAGGGATACATGAGCTCCTCCTCCTCCTCCTTTTTTTGTTCCTTCCTCTTTTTGGTTGTTTGAGACAGGGTTTCTCTGTGTAGCCCCGGCTGTCCTGAAACTCCCTTGTGGATCAGGCTGGCCTTTAAAGATCCACCTGCCTTTGCCTCCCAAGTGCTGCGACTAAAGGTGTGTGTCACTGGCACTGCCGCTGCCATCACCTGGCAAGATCTCTTCTTTAAAAAAAAAAAAAGCCGGCATGGTGGCGCAAGCCATTAGTCCCAGCACTCGGGAGGCAGAGGCAGGTGGATCACTGCGAGTTCGAGGCCAGCCTGGTCTACAAAGCAAGTCTAGGACAGCCAAGGCTAAAGAGAGAAAGCCTGTCTCGGGGAGGGGGGGAGCGAGGGAGTCCAGACAGGGCTGGGGAGTTGCTCCCCAGTAAAGTACTTGTGTTGCAAGGAAAGGATAGATTGAGAGTCCGATCCCTGGCACCCACGGTGCGGTGGCATGCATGTGCCCTGGAAAGGGGTTACTGTACAGAGACTTGGGAAGACTAAGGAAGACGGTTCCATCTGGGTAGCTGTGGAGAAGTTCTCATCCCTGCTGGCTGAAGCCTTTCCAGCGTCTTTTGGAGGAGGGGCACCCACACTGGTGTAACCAGCCCCCCCCATTTGTGCTCTGTAAGGAAAAGCCCAAGAAGTTGCTTCCCCAGAGTGAATTTGAGTGGAATCATGCCTCCTTTGTTGCTAGAGCTTTAGGAGGAGGGGTAGATCTCATCCCTGTCTTCTCCTGGCAGGAAGTTTAACACCATGCCTCGGAAAACAAGAGAGAGGAGCTGGAGAGAGCCGGCTCAGTGAGTAGGAACACACCGGCTGCTCTTCCGGAGGACGGCTGTTTGGTTCCCAGCACGCACATGGCAGCTTACAACATTAGAACTGCAGTTCCAAAGGATCTGACGCCCCCTTTTGGGCTCTGTGGGTACTGTATGCATGTAGCATATTTAATATAACTGTAGGCAAAACATTCATACATATAAAATAAATATACGTGTTTTTTTCCCCCAAGGTGAAAGGCTCCTGAGAAATGTTTCCAGGTGTTGATATCTGGTCTCTACACATACATGTGTGCTAACACACACACACACACACACACACGCACACACACACACAGTACAAGCTAGGCATGGTGGCTAAAGCCTCTAATCCCAGCATTTGAGAGGCTAAAGCAACAGAACGGCTGCAAGTTCGAGAGTAGCCTAGACTACCTGAGTTCCAGGCTAGTCTGGTCTGCAGAATTGAATCACATCACACACACACACACACACACACACACACACACACACACACACACACGAGGGGGGGGTAGCATTTACCATTCATAAGAGCCTAGCCCCATCCCCTCCAGGGCATAAAAGCCCAATGGTATTTTGACCCTCTAACACAGTTTTTAAGATGCTACCGGTGAGATCAGCAAGATGGCTCAGTGAATAAGGGTGTTTGCTGCCAAACCTGGTGACCTGTGTTTAATCCCAGAAGCCACATGGTGAGAGGAAAGAACTGACTCCTACAAGTTGTTACCTGACCTCCACATGCACAGCACACAGGAGCACCCTGGGAAATAAAAGTAACTAGATAGATGAATACAATTTCAAATGCCACCGCTGCTTACCCTGAATATGAGGTCATTGGACCTGGAGAGTTACTAGTCCCGCAAGGCTGGGATGACCCTAACCAAGCCAGGCAACTTGAGTCAAGAAAGTTCAGAGATCCAGGGCCAAAATCACAGGCCTAATCACAGCTCTGGCTTTGGCCAAAACTCTGCTCTGTTTTTCTCCTTGGATAAGAAGGCAGGTTTTTTTTTGTTTGCTTGTTTGGTTGGTTGGTTTGCTTTGCTTTGTTTTTTCAAGACAGGGTTTCCCTATGTAGCCCTGGCTGTCCTGGACTCAATTTGTAGACCAGGCTGGCCTCGAAATCACAGCGATCCACCTGCCTCTGCCTCCTGAGCGCTGGGATTAAAGGCACGCGCCATTGCTGCCACGGCTGCCACCACCACCACAACACCAGGTGAAGAAGTCAGCTTTCTAAACAGATGGGAGAAGAGAATCTTCCTGCGCCCCCTTCTTTTAAAGTTTTGTTTTGTTTTGTTTTGTTTTATGCATAGTATCTTGCCTGCGTACATGTCTGTCCACCATGTGCATCCTTGGTACCCAAGGGAGATCCCCTGGAACTGGGGTTACAGATGGTGATGAGCCACCATGTTGGTGCTGGGAACTGAAACCGGGTCCTCTGGAAGAATAGCGGGTGCTTTTTTTAATTTTAATTTTTTTTTTAAGACAGGTTTTTCCTGTCTAGTTCACCCAGCTGGGTTCTCTTAACTGCAGACTCATCTTCTCTAGCCCCTTGCCTGCTTCTGTGGGGAGTTCTGAGGCTCCTGAGGACAGGCAGATGACCTCAGGGTAGAGGGCCACCATCAGAAAGAAATGGAAGGCAAAGGGCAGGACCTCACTTTCTTTCTTTCTCTTTCTTTTTCTGAGGCAAGGTTTCTCTGTGTAGTCTTGGCTGTCCTGGGCTGGCTCTGTAGACCAGGCTGGCCTTGAACTCACAAATATCCGCCTGCCTCTGCCTCCTGAGTGCTGGGATGAAAGGCATGTGCCACCACGCCTGGCCAGGAACTCACTTTCTTGACCTCCTGTGACCTTTAAGGCCTCCCTCTACCCAGCCTTGGCCTTGGAGGATCCTGGCCTCCATGCATGACCTCTGGCTTTCTTCCCTGTGTGTGGGGCTACACACGTGTGTGGAGGTATACACGTTTGCTTGCATGTGGAGTCAGAGACCACCCTGTGCCTTGTTTTTTTAAGACAGGGTCATTCACTGGGACCCAGGACTCTCTTATCCAGTCAATAAAACCTGTCTCCCTAGTGTTAAGATTACAAGCATAGGCCCTGTGTGGTGGTGCATGCCTTTAATCCCAGCAGTCGGGAGGCAGATGAGTTCGAGGCCAGCCTGGTCTACAAAGGGAGTCCAGGACAGCCAAGGGTACACAGAGAAACCCTTTCTCAAAACAAACAAACAAGCAAACAAACAAAGTTGCAAGCATATATCACCACATTGTGCTTTAAAAAAAAATATTTTCTTATGTATATGAGCGCTCTATCTGCTTATATGCCTGCATGCCAGAAGAGGGCTTCAGATCGAGTCATGGATGGTTGTGGCCACTATGTGGTTGCTGGGAACTGAACTCAGGATCTCTGGAAAGGGAGCCAGTGCTCCTAACCACTGAGCCATCTCTCCAGCCCCCAACATATTCTGATTTTTTTGTTTTGTTTTGTTTTTTGTTTTTCAAGACAGGGTTTCTCTGTGTTAGCCTTGGCTGTCCTAGACTCGCTTTGTAGACCAGGCTGGCCTCAAACTCAGAGCGATCCACCTGCCTCTGCCTCCCAAGTGCTGGGATTAAAGGCGTGCGCCACTACGCCCAGCTGCCACATTTTGCTTTTTTGTGGGTTCTAAGGATCAAACTCAGATCCTCAAGCTTGAGTGGCAAGGGTCTTCCTGACGGAGCTGTGACCCCAACTCTCTTTCTTCTCTCCTCCCCCTCTTCCCTCTCTTCGGGCTGGCCTTGAACTCATGATCCTCCTGCTTCAGCCTAAGTGACTGGATCCCACCTGCCCACCTACCTCCTGCGCTCTGGACTCATGCATGTGAGCCCCTGTGAGCCACCGGTCCCCGCTCCCAGCTCTGGAGTTACAGACATGTTTAACCACACCCAACTCTTTCTTGGGTTCTAAGGCCCTCACGCTGTATGGTCTCCATCTAATGACTTTCAGCTGCCAACTCCACATAGCCCAGAGTTACTTGAGGGAGTCTGAATTAGGAGACTGCCTGGATCAGACTGACCTGTGGTCATGTGGACGTGACCATTTGGTTTGGTTTGGTTGGTTTTGGTGTTGATGTCTTTCTTTTTCTTCCTTTCTTTTTGTTTATTTTGTTTTTTTTGTTGTTGTTGTTTTGTTTTTGTTTGTTTGGTTGGTTTTTGGTTTTTCGAGACAGGGTCTCTCTGTGTAGCCTTGGCTGTTCTGGACTCACTTTGTAGACCAGACTGGCCTCGAACTCACAGTGACCCACCTGCCTCTGCCTCCCGAGTGCTGGGACTAAAGGCGTGCACCACCAAGCCCGGCTTTTTTTGTTTGTTTTTGTTTTTGAGACAGGGTCTCTTTGTGTAGCCTTGGCTGTCCTGGACTCACACCTTTGTAGAACAGGCTGGCCTCGAACTCACAGCGATCCGCCTGCCTCTGCCTCCCAAGTGCTGGGATTAAAGGCGTGCGCCACCAAGCCCGGCCTTTGTTTTGTTTTTGAGACAGGGTTTCTCTGTGTAACCCTGGCTGACTGGACTCACTTTGTAGACCAGCCTGGCCTCGAAGTCACAGAGCTCCCCCTGCCTCTACCTCCCGAGTGCTGGGATTAAAGGTGCTTGCCACCACCACCAGGCTTGGTCATGGTATATTGGTCATGGTATATATTTATCACAGCAACAGAAAAGCAAACAAGAGCGTACAGCAAGCCCTTTATCAACTGAGCCACCTCCCCAACCATTCCTTTTCTTTCCCTCAAAGCATCCAATATGGCTCGGCGTGGTGGCGCACGCCTCTAATCCCAGCACTCGGGAGGCGAGAGGCAGGCGGATCACTCTGAGTTTGAGGCCAGCCTGGTCTACAAAGCGAGTCTAGGACAGCCAAGACTACACAGAGAAACTCTGTCTCGAAAAACCAAAAATAAGTAAATAAATAAGCATCCAATACACAGAATCCATTGTGGTCCTCCCAGCATCTTCTGAGGAGTAAGTGTTCCCCAACCCACTCCTGTCTTTCCTCCCGTCCTGCTCCACTCTCCTCCTGGCAGCTCATTGCTACTGTGCTAGAGATGATTGACATGCACCGCCCCCCCTCGACCGCCTGCTTTATCTTAACACGCAACGCTAGGTGGTAGATTCACAAGAAATGGATAGCCTAGCTACGCTTACTTGGTATCACACTTTGAAAAAGATCCCATGATCTCTGTTCAGGGAGGCGGGGAAGGTTAGGCGCTTATGTCTAAAGGTGGCTATGGCTGAGATGTAATTCGGCACCCTCAAAAGTAAGCTTACAGCAAGGCAAAGATTTTGCAGATGGCTGCCTGGCCCATCCGAAAAGGCAGTGAGTGCTCCGCTTTGTATGCACATTTGGAACAAGAAAGTCTCAACACTGTGGTTTGAGGAGAAATACCGGCTTGGAAACCTGGGATGATTTTGGAAAGAGTTATAAACTCACTTTGTGGCCTCTGCTGACCTTCAACTTTCTTCTATGTGTGTGTGTGTGTGTGTGTGTGTGTGCGCGCGCGCGCGCGAGCGCATACATGTACATGTTTGCACACACATGTGGAGGTCAGAGGACAAACTGAAAAATCTTCCTTGGTCCCTCTCCACCTTGAGATAGGGTCTCTCACTGCCTAGTGCTCGTTGATTTGGCTAGACTGATTTGGCCAGTGAGCCCCAAGGATCGGCCTGTGTCTGCCTCCCTAGCTCTGGCTCTGCAGACTCAGGTCCTCATACATATACAGCAAGCACTTTACATACTGAGCCATCTCCACAGTGCCTAGTCTTCAGCTTTGTTGTGTGTGCACACGCTCACACACGCTATGATGCACACGTGGAGGTCTGTTCTCTCCTTCCACCGTTTCCGTCCCAGGGATCGAACTTGGACTGTCAGCCTTAGCAGCAAGCACATTTACCCACTGGGCCATTTTGCTGGCCCTGGTGACCTTCAGTTTTTGATCCTCCTGCCTCAGTCTCCAGAATGCTGCTGTCAATGGCACCGTATCTTTTCCGGGATCTGAGGATGCTCGTGGTGTACAGACCATGCTTTGTCTAACGACATCTGTAAATTCTGAAATATGACTCTATTGGAGACACCAGCTCCTGGCTCCCGGAGGGCCACCAACCAACTTCCCATCTGCTTTCATTGCTACTGAGTGCCTGCTTGCCCAGAGGCTTATAGCTGAGGCTGAGAACCATCCGAGATACTCACAGCAAAAGCACTTCCTTAGAAGCCCTTTCACAGCAGGTTACAGTTGCCATAGCAACATTCAGCTGTAGCCCAGGCGGTGGGGGACAAAGAACGGGGGATTGTTTGCCACACTGAGAAGAGAGGGCAGCAGGGTAGCTCGGCCTAACAAGCACGTGGACACAAACGTGAAGGGTGCGGCTGGAGGAAAGGCGTGCCTTTCAAAGTTCCTCTCCGCTCCAGGCCCTGGACACCCTCCCATTTCCCCATGAAGCCTCTCTTGGCTCCCTACAAACCCAGGGTTGAAACGCAAGTTGCATAACGGATCCAGGAACACGGTGGGGGGTGGGGAGGAGGAAGAATTATAAGCTCAGAGAACCACTACTCAGGAGGTCATGTGACGCACAGTAGAACCGATCCAATCCTTCTCTCAACCACCTGGGGCTGGGTCCCGAACCAGCACCCCGCCCCCACCGCACACCCCCTGCTCCCTATCAGGATCTATCCAATGTCACCCAGCCAGGCTGGCCCTGGAAACATGATCAACCATAGCAAAAGGCCCTGCTTGTTCTTGCCTCTGAGTCCTGCCTCTTTGATAGTTGAACTTTGGACATGGTTCTGAGGATTGGGCTTGTGGGGGAGGGGGGAGGGAGGGAGGAGGGAGGGAAGGGGGAGGGAGGGAGGGACTGAAGGTCTAGAGGTGGAGAGGAAGCAATTTCAACACTTTAGGAAGATTGGCTTGGTTCAAGCATCGAGCTTTGTACTGGAGAGTCCCAGCTGCCTCCTCGTCAACTTTGCTCAGGTTTGGAACTGTCAGCAATGACTGACACCCAAGGCTGTCCAGATGTGTGTCTACAGCCATACATACAACGCATGCATACACGTTCACACATACAGTGTATGCACACACACTCACACATACAGTGCATGCACACACATTCACACATGCAGTGCATGCACACACATTCACACATGCAGTGCCTGCACACACATTCACACATGCAGTGCCTGCACACACATTCACACATGCAGTGCCTGCACACACATTCACACATGCAGTGCATGCACACACATTCACACATGCAGTGCATGCACACACATTCACACATGCAGTGCATGCACACACATTCATACATACAATGCATGCGCACACCACAATCACACACTCTCCATCCCTGGCTCTGCATCCAGAGCCACGTCATACTTGGAATGTTTGACTTAAGCTGTACTTCTCACCTCACACAGCAACACGTAAAATTAAACCTGGGCAAGTTAGAGGTTCCTTTCGAATGTCCGTTTCTGAGATGGCTGCGTGGGTAAAGCACCGCACATACGTGAGAACCTGCGCTCAGATTCCCACAACCCGAGGCAAGCTGGATGTGGTAGCACGGATGTGTGGCTCCAGCATTCCTACAGAGAAATGGGAGGTGGAGGCAGGAGAGTGGCAGGGCCAGCTGGCTAGTCCGGCCTGGGAAGAAGAGGATGAGAGATCCTACCTCAAACAAGATAGAAAGCAATGGCTGACACCCAAGGTTGTCTAGAGGTGTGTCAACACACAATGCATGTACACACATGTACACACACACACACACAGAGTGCAGGCACACACACCAGAATCACACACTTTCCATTTCTGCTTTGCAACCAGAGACTAATTTAGTGGCTAATGGGACACTCCAAGAAGGATGGGCAGGTGTTTCCTTTTTTTTGTTTGTTTTTTTTTCCTTTGTCCATGACGGTGATTGAACCTAAGGCCTCACACGCGTTGGGCAAATACTCTTACCGCTGAGCTATTTCCCCAGTCTCTTTACTTTATAGACAGGGTCTCATGAAGTCATCTAGACTGGCCTTGAACTCATGAAAGTAGTTCAGGCAGACAGAATTCAAACTGGTGAGAGAGCGTGTCTGTATGTTCATATGTGTGTGGAGGCCAGAGGTCATACTTGGGTGTCACTCCTCTGGAGCTGTTGACCTTGGGTTTTTTGTTTGTTTGGTTGGTTGGTTGGTTGCTTTGGTTTTGGGGTTTTTGTTTTTTGGTTGAGACGGGTTTTTCTGTTTTGGAACGCTCTCTCTATACACCAGGCTGGCCTCAAATTCAGAGACAGTCCATGCTACATAGCAAGATTTTGTCTCAAAAAGTGGAGGTAGAGGGGCTGGAGAGATGGGTCAGTGGTTAAGAGCACTCTGCTCTTCCAGAGAACCTGGGTTCAAATCCCAGCACCCACATGGCAGCTGAAACCTGTCTGTAACTCCCAAGCTCTGACACCCTCACACAGTCATAATACACATAGACATAACACCAATGCACTTTAAAAAGAACCTGCCCCCTCCCCAAAAAAAGAGAGGAAGAGCCAAGTGTAGTGGTGCACGCCTTTAATCCCAGCACTTGGGAGGGAGAGGCAGGTGGATCTCTGTGAGTTTGAGGTCAGCCTGGTCTACAAAGGGAGTTCCAGGGTAGCCAAGGCTATGCAGAGAAACCCTGTCTCGAAAATAAAAAAACAAACAAACAAAAACCGAGGAAGGGAGAGGTAGGATGGAGAGATGGCTCAGTGGTTAGGACCACTCACTGCTCCTCTGAGTTGTACCCAGCTGTTTTGAGATTTCCCCTAAGACACCCCTGCATTTGTGTTGAGGATCTATACTCACATTTGGCCTCAGGGAGATTTTACACCCCAGAGGCAGCTCTCAGGGCCTCCAAGAAACCCTGTGCTTCTAAATGAGGGTGGTGGTAGGGTCACTGCTGCACAAAGAAAGAAACCTGACCTGTCCCTCCCATCCAATCCGGGGATAATTACAGGATTATTTTAGTTGTTTTGACAAGGTGGACTCAACCAAACAGGCTGAGGAGGAAAAAAAGATGAGATTATAGCTCAGGGAAGAAAAGCAGGCCTGGTCTTATTCCCCGACTGTGTTTTTCTAAACGATTAGTGCAGAAAGAGAAACTCCCTCCTCATGCCTGGCCCCCAGTGTACACGTGCTGAGTGCGTCCTTAGCTTGAGAACAGGGTGTCATTTGCTGAGCTCCTGCACCCTGTACTGGGAATGGAACCTACGGCCTTGTACCTGCCAGGCAGGTGCTCTATGGCTGAGTCCTGTCCCCAGTGCTTCACTCAGGAATGCTAGGCAGATGCTCTACCACTGAGCCACACCCCAGCCCCTCACTGGGGGATTCTAGGCAGGAGCTCTACCACTGAACCACACCCCAGCCCCTCACTGGGGGATTCTAGGCAGATGCTCTACCACTGAGCCACACACCAGCCCCTCACTGGGGGATTCTAGGCAGGTGCTCTACCACTGAGCCACACCCCAGCCCCTCACTGGGGGATTCTAGGCAGGTGCTCTACCACTGAGCCACACCCCAGCCCCTCACTGGGGGATTCTAGGCAGGTGCTCTACCACTGAGCCACAACCCAGCTCCTCACTGGGGGATTCTAGGCAGGGGCTCTACCACTGAGCCACACCCCAGCCCCTCACTGGGGGATTCTAGGCAGGTGCTCTACCACTGAGCCACACACCAGCCCCTCACTGGGAGATTCTAGGCAGCTGCTCTACCACTGAGCCACACCCCAGCCCCTCACTGGGGGATTCTAGGCAGCTGCTCTACCACTGAACCACACCCCAACCCCTCACTGGGGGATTCTAGGCAGGGGCTCTACCACTGAGCCACACCCCAGCCCCTCACTGGGGGATTCTAGGCAGATGCTCTACCACTGAGCCACACCCCAGCCCCTCACTGGGGGATTCTAGGCAGCTGCTCTACCACTGAGCCACACCCCAACCCCTCACTGGGGGATTCTAGGCAGGGGCTCTACCACTGAGCCACACCCCAGCCCCTCACTGGGGGATTCTAGGCAGGTGCTCTACCACTGAACCACACCCCAACCCCTCACTGGGGGATTCTAGGCAGGGGCTCTACCACTGAGCCACACCCCAGCCCCTCACTGGGGGATTCTAGGCAAATGCTCTACCACTGAGCCACACTCCAGCCCCTCACTGGGGGATTCTAGGCAGGGGCTCTACCACTGAGCCACACCCCAGCCCCTCACTGGGGGATTCTAGGCAAGGGCTCTACTACTGAGCCACACCCCAGTCCCTCACTGGGGGTTTCTAGGCAGGGGCTCTACCACTGAACCACACCCCAGCCCCTCACTGGGGGATTCTAGGCAGGGGCTCTACCACTGAGCCACACCCCCAGCCCCTCACTGGGGGATTCTAGGCAGCTGCTCTACCATTGAGCCACACCCCAACCCCTCACTGGGGGATTCTAGGCAGGGGCTCTACCACTGAGCCACACCCCAGCCCCTCACTGGGGGATTCTAGGCAGATGCTCTACCACTGAGCCACACACCAGCCCCTCACTAGGGGATTCTAGGCAGGGGCTCTACCACTGAGCCACACCTGCAGCCCCTCACTGGGGCATTCTAGGCAGGTGCTCTACCACTGAGCCACACACCAGCCCCTCACTAGGGGATTCTAGGCAGGGGCTCTACCACTGAGCCACACCTGCAGCCCCTCACTGGGGCATTCTAGGCAGGTGCTCTACCACTGAGCCACACACCAGCCCCTCACTAGGGGATTCTAGGCAGGGGCTCTACCACTGAGCCACACCCCAACCCCTCACTGGGGCATTCTAGGCAGGTGCTCTACCACTGAGCCACACCTGCAGCCCCTCACTAGGGGATTCTAGGCAGGGGCTCTACCACTGAGCCACACCTGCAGCCCCTCACTGGGAGATTCTAGGCAGGTGCTCTACCACTGAGCCACACCCCAGCCCCTCACTGGGGCATTCTAGGCAGCTGCTCTACCACTGAGCCACACCCCAACCCCTCACTGGGGTATTCTAGGCAGGTGCTCTACCACTGATCCATAGTCTCTGCATGGGTTTTTAAAATATATATTTACCATAATTATGTGTGGTCTGGGGGGTATAGAGTTAGAGAAATAAGAGCAACTCCCCAGGGCCTAAATTCTCCCTGTACCTAGCTAGATTCTTGGGCTCCTCTGTCCACCAGGCTCATGGGGATTGGATAGTAAGCAAACCAATTCTGCATAGGCCTGCTATGCCCCTCACTCTAAAGCAGGGGTTCTCAAGCATCCTAATGCTGCGACCCTTCAATACAGGTCATGTTGTGGTGACACTCCCCCCCCCCACACATACCCACACCACAAAAATTATTTTGTTACCTCACAACTGTAATTTTGCTACCGTTATGAACCAAAATGTAAGTATCTGATATGTGGGACCCATGGGTTGAGAGCCAATTCTTTCATTGGTCACACACACCTGGCTGCCCCCAGGCAAGAGCCAATAGCCTGACCCAAGGTTGGGAGCCCTAGGTTTTGGTCAGAAATCAAAACAACTGCATGGAGGGTTGAAGACAGAGTCTGTGGAACAGAAAGTAGAGAGGCTGGAAACAGCCGCCTTCCCCCATGCAGACCCACCATAAGCTTAACGCAGAGATGATTAGCGTGGAAGAAAGAGGTTATTTCCTAACTTCCTGGTTTTACAGATGAAAAAACAGCCAGCCCAGAGAGGTGGGAGCATCTACCTGGGGTCACACAGTATCCCCAGCTATGGTTTTTCCGCTCCAAACCCAGACCTGGGTACAAGTAAAGGCCTCCTTCAGTTTCTACTTGACACACAGCTACTGTCACCCCAGTTTAGCTTTGGTTCCCTCCACCCCCAATCAGGCTTTCATCTGAGGGGCAGGACTGAGGAGCTCCTGGAGGCTCAGATCCTCCACTCATCCTCGCTGCCCTATTCCGGAGCGGTACCCACCTGAGGATCTAGCGGTGTGAGCACGCCAGGCAGAGCGGAGCACCACAACCAGGTCCTGTATTAATGGTCGTCTCGGCTTCCCAGGGCTTAAGCAAGCCCCTTCACGGCTCTTTAAGAACCGGAAATCGAGGGTGTGGCTTAAGACATCTACACCTGAGACATGCCCCGCCCCGGTCCAGCACTGAGTGACACCCTGCTGAGCCCGGACTTCATACTGGAGCTGCCCCTAAAATGACCGATATTCATGGCTCCCATGGGGTCCAGGGCAGCTTAGAGGGGACTGAAGTCCTTCCTTAGGGGCTCATAACATGTATCAGGGACAAGGACATCTCCCCAACTGCCCCGACTCTTCCCTTCCTTTCTCTCTTCTTCCTTCCCTCCCACCCTCTCTTTTCTTCTCTTCCCGCTATTCTTTCCCCGCCTGCCCCACCCCCTCCCCTCTTTTTAGACAGGGTCTCACTATGTAGCCCTAGCTGGCCTGGAACTCAGTATGTAGACCAGGCTGGCCTTGAACTTCACACAGATCTTTCTGCCTCTGCCACCCAAGTGCTGAGATTAAAGCCATACCTGGCCTGCCCCCTCCCCCCTTTCTCTTTCCTACCAGAATTTTTTTTTTCTTAGACAGGGTTTCTCTGTGTAGCCTTGGCTGTCCTGGAACTCTCTTTGTAGACCAGGCTGGCCTCGAACTCACAGCAATCCACCTGCCTCTGCCTCCTGAGTGCTGGGATTAAAGGTATGCACCATCACTGCCTAGCTCAATAATTTTGGTGGTGGTGGTGGGGGTTTTCCAAGACACTGTTTCTCTGCATAGCCCTGCCTGTCCTGGAATTCTCTATAGACCAGGCTAGTCTCGAACTCAGATCCACCTGCCTCTGCCTCCTGAGTGCTGGGATTAAAGGCATGTGCCACCACGCCCGGCGGCAACAATTTTATTTTCATACAGGTGATTTTTCTCCTGTTCCAGTGTTTTCGCCTCACATAACACAAAAGTTTTAGAACTTGATCACTCGCTTGGCCGTTTCTTTCTTTGTCTCCTCCCAGTTGCCAGCGTCCTCTTGCCTCTGCGTTAGGCTCAGCACACTCAAGCCTGAGCACTGGCTTCACGTGGTTGTGGACCTCTTTCAAGAAATTGGTTTGGGGCAGGGGTGGGTGGTGGCGGCAGTGGCGGCAACGCAAGCCTTTAATCCCAGCACTCCAGAGGCAGAGGCAGGGGGAATCTCTGTGAGTTCAAGGTCAACCTGGTCTACAAAGTGAGTCCAGGACAGCCAGGGTTACACAGAGAAACCCTGCCCTGAAAAACATTAAAAAAAGAAAAGAAAATGAAAGAAAGAAATTGGTTCTGTCTAGCTATCAGACTCACCTCCCATCTCACCACAGCTTTCCCTCCTCCCCCCACCCCCATTTTATTTTTTATTTTTTTTGGTTTTTTTGAGACAGGGTTTCTCTTTGTAGCCTTGGCTGTCCTAGACTTGCTTTGTAAACCAGGCTGGCCTTGAACTCACAGCGATCCACCTGCCTCTGCCTCCTGAGTGCTGAGATTAAAGGCGCGTGCCACCACGCCTGGCTAGCCACCCCTCCCCCCTTTTTAAAGAGATTAATTTTTACTATTTTATTTATGTGTATATATCTGTGTGTATGTATGCCATATGTTTGCATGTTTGTAGAGCCCAGAAGAAAATGTTGGACCCCCTGGAGCTGAAGTTACAGGTGGTTGGGAGCCTCCCAACAGGGACGCTGGGAGCTGAACTTGTGTCCTCTACAAGAGCAGCACATGTTCTTAACCACTGAGCCATCTCTCTAGTCACTCACCACAGCTGTTCTTATACTGGGTCATCTGTGAGGCTGACACTTGCCACACTTCGTGGAGAAGGTCCTTTGGGCGTTAGGCACCTTGTCCATCTTTGCAATAGAGATACCTGTCGGATAAGAATGGAGAGCCAGTGCCCATGATTGTAGCCTCAAGCAGAACAGGAAAAGCCCCACCCCACTCCCAGTGTCTCACTCTGTAGCCCAGGCTGCCCCTTCAACTTGCTGTAATCCTCCTGCCTCTGCCTCCAAGATATTGTGAGCAGAGGTGTGAGCTACCTCAGACCCAACTGAGAAGCCAAGACTTATGGAGCAAGCCAGATCCCCTGCCCCTATGGCGTTCTGCCTACTGGGGGGCTCAAATGACTCATGACACCTCTGAATCTTACTTCCTTCATGTTCAATAAACATGCTGCCTAACCATAGTGATGTATGCCTGTGATCACACACACACACCAAACACACATACACACACACATATATACACCACACACACATACAAACATATATACACACATATATACCACCCCCCCAAACAATACACACATATAACAAGCACATACACACCACACATATATCACACATTCCACACACTACACAAATACACCATATACACACATATATGTAAAAGAAATCAATTATTCTACATAAATTAATTAAACAGGAAATTATTATTTTTGTTTGTTTGTTTGTTTTGTTTTTTGAGACAGGGTTTCTCTGTGTAGTCTTGGCTGTTCTGGACTCACTTTGTAGACCAGGCTGGCCTTGAACTCACAGTGATCCTCCTGCCTCTGCCTCCCAAGTGCTGGATTAAAGGTGCACGCCACAGAGCCAGGTACATTTGGGTTTTTTATTTAAGATGTATTAATTTTTAGCTGTGTGTGTGTGTGTGCATACACACGTATAACCTGTGTGCACATGCACTTGGGGGCCAGAACAGGGCATCAGATCCTCTGAAAGTGAAGTTACAGGCAGATGTGAGCCACCCAGCACGGACAACCTGCTTTCCACAGAAGCGTGGGGAATCTAGCAATGTCCCCAAGCCCAGAGGAATTTGCTGTTCCCTTCTCCAGCAGCCATCAATTGCCAGTAGCTCCCTAACTAGGGGTGGGGCCTTAGCTCCTCCCCTCTCTATGTTGGAAGGTGAACTGGTGTGACCCAGTCTAGGTAGCCACAACTCCTGTGAGTTTAAAGAGAGCAACGGCCATGTCTTATCTGGAAGTCAGCATTTCACAGCAGTCTTCCTTACACGCCTGCCAGCTCTTAAATTCTTCCTACCTTCTCTTCTGAGATGTTCCCTGAGCTGGGGGGAGGGCGGGCTATGGGGGCGCTGACAGAGATGTTCCATTTCGGGCTGAGCATTCAACAGTCACCTATTTTCAGCACTTGACCGGTTATGATTTTCTGCCTCCTCTGGCCAAGGTCAAGAGCAGCATTGATGCCGGGTGGTGGTGGCGCACACCTTTAATCCCGGCACTCGGGAGGCCACATAAACTATACAGCAAAACCTATGCAACATAATAAACCCTATCCAAAAAAAAAAAAAATCAAAAGCACCAATGAGAACTGGAGAGATGGCTCCAGGTTGGGAGCAATTGCTGCTCTTCCAGAGGACCCAGGTTCAAGTCCCAGCACCCATATGGCGGCTCACAAGTGGCTATAACAACTCCAGTTCCAGAGGATCGGACTCCCTCTTCTGTCCTCTGGGACACTGCTTCTTTTTCAGTTTGTATTTTATTGTATTTACTCATTCACAATTCCATACACATATAATGCACTTTGATCACACCCCCACATCATCCTCTTATGCCTCTCCCCTTCCTGCTGAACCCCCTTTTTCCCAATGATGTCCCATCCCACTAAAAATCTAGTTTTAATAACCCCCAAATCTGCTTTATATTATATCATCCTGAAGTTCTTTTCATAAAAATATTTCAGTGCATGTCTGCTGGTGTGGATATGCACCATGTGTGTAGGCATACATGCGTGGGCAGGTACATGAGCACATGTGTGCATATGTGCAGAGGTTGGCAGTGGGTGTCTTTCTCCAATGTCCCACATCTCATGTTAAGGCAGGGTCATTCACTTGAGCCGAGAACTCATTAATTCTGCTAGCCTCGCTGACCGCCACCTCCCAAGGGCTGGGATGACAGACTGGCTGCCAGGCGGCCCAGCATTTATGTGTGTCCTGGAGATTCAAACAGTGGCTTCACACTGGCAAGCATTTTACCCACAGAGCCATCTTCCTAAACAAAAAAAATGTGTGTGTCCACAAACTGTGTACATGTGTGTGGTGGGTGTACATGTGGTGTATATGTGTGTGCACAAACTTGTGTACATGTGTGTGGTGTGTGTACATGTGTGTGCATGTGCACACAAACTTGTGTACATGTCCATGTGGGGACTATAGGTACGATCTCTCTGTGTGTCTATCTGTCTGTCTGTCTGTCCTCCGCCCCCTCTCTTGATTTTTCGAGACAAAGTTTGTCTGTATATCCGTGGCTGTTGTGGAACTCGTTCTGTAGACCGGGCTGGCCTTGAACTCAGCGAGCCACCTGCCTCTGCCTCCCGGGTGCTGGGATTAGCGATGTGCACCTCCATGCCACCCGTTTAGATGTCTTTCTCAATTGCTCTCCACCTTATTCTTGTTTGTTTGTTTGTTTGTTTGTTTGTTTGAGACAGGGTTTCTCTGTGTAGTCCTGGCTGTCCTGGACTTGCTTTGTAGACCAGGCTATCCTCGAACTCACAGGGATCCGCCTGCCTCTGCTTCCCAAGCACTGGGATTAGAGGTGTGCGCCACCGCACTGCCCGTCTAGATGTCTTTCTCAAATGCTCTCTGCCTTATTCTGGAAGGCAGGGTCTGTCACTGATTCTGGAGCTTGCCTATTGGCTAGACCATCTGTCCAGAAACACCCTGGCATCCTCGTTACCCACTTTCCCAGGGATGGGGCCTTACAAGCATGTGCCACCACACATGGCTTTGCTAGGGATCTGACCCCAAGTCCTCTTGGGCCACAGGCATTTCACAAACGGAACCATCTTGCCCAGCCCCTGCAGTAAGGACAAGGATCTGGCTTTACGTGAGTAGAGGTCCCTGAGGAGTAAGGGAGTGCCTCCAGCTGCTGATTGCAGGCTGTGTCCCCTGCTAAGCCACTGCTGACAATCCCACTGCCATGTTCACAGGTGGCTCCTTCAGGAGTGACTAGATGATGTCATTCAGGAGGGGCACACATGACTAAATCCTGGTGAGTCTGTAAGGAGAGAGACAACGTAGTCAGAGGTACATCAGCATTGCCATCAGGCCTGATGAAACCCTTGCCACACCCTGTGCCACGCTGTGTGGATTCCTGGACTGCCAGGATGTGAGCTAAACCTGAGCCCTATGAAGGCACCTGACTCAAGCGTTCTCTTGTGAAAGTTTGCTTTTCTCGTTTTTGTGTGTCAGTGCGTGTAAATGCAGGTGCCTGCAGAGGCCAGAGATGTCAGACCCTCCTGGAGCTCACATCTGTCTATAACTCCTGTTCCAAGGGATCTTCCTCCCTCACAAACACAGGCAAAACGTCAATGTATATAACATAGAAAAGAAACAAATTATTTATCTATTTTTAAAGATTTATTTTATTTATTTATTGGTTTGGGTTTGGTTTTTCTTTTTCTTTTTTGGGGGGAGGGGTTTGGTTTTTCAAGAGAAGGTTTCTCTGTGTAACAGCTCTGGCTGTCCTAGACTCCCTTTGTAGACCAGGCTGGCCTCTAACTCACATCAATCTGCGTGCCTCTGCCTCCCAAGTGCTGGGATTAAAGGTGTACGCCACCATGCCTGGCTATTTATTTATTATTATGTATACAGTGTTCGGCCTACATGTACACCTGCATGCCAGAAGAAGGCATTGGGTCTCGTTACAGATGGTTGTGAGCCACCATGTGGGAATTGAATTCCAGGACCTCTGGAGGAGCAATCAGTGCCCTTAGCCTCTGAGCCATCTCTCCAGCCCCCAAATAAATTATTTATTAAAAAAGTTCAAAACTTGTGGTGGTGCATGCCTTTAATCCCAGCACACAGGAGGCAGAGGCACGCAGATTGATATAAGTTCAAGGCCAGCCTGGTCTACAAAGTGAGTCCAGGACTACACAGAGTAGGGTGTAGCCAAAGTTACACAGAGAAATCCTGTCTCGAAAAACAAAAACAAAACAAAAGTTCAAAACTAAACATTTAAAAGATTCATGTGCCCAATAAGGCTGAAGACATGAGGGTCTTGACTTCAGCGATAGCCTAGTCTACCTGGCAAGTTAGGACAGCCTGGGCTGCATATCAGACTCCCCCTTCCAAATTTATTTATTTATTATTTTATTTATTTATTTTTGGTTTTCTCTGCATAGCCTTGGCTATCCTGGACTAGCTTTGTAGACCAGGCTGGCCTCGTACTCACAGCAATCCGCCTGCCTCTGCCTCCCGAGTGCTGGGATTAAAGGCATGCGCCACCACCGCCCGCCCCCCTCTCCCAAATTTAAAAACAAGCCCAAAAATCTCATGGCTGTGCAGTCTGTAATCCCAATACTCAAGAGGTAGAGACAGGAGGATCAGAAGTTCCAAAGTTGTCCTCAGCTACATAGGGAGCTTGAGGGCAGCCAGGGAGAGAGAGAGAGAGAGAGAGAGAGAGAGAGAGAGAGAGAGAGAGACGGACGGACGGACGGACGGACGGACGGACGGACAGACAGACACAGAGAGACAGAGACAGACAGACAGAGAGAGAGATAGAGAGAGAGAGACTCAGAGAGACACATACACAGACTGGAGGGGGGCAAGCCTGGCCAACACATTTTAACAAATTACCGATGACAATACCTTCTTTACAGATTAGGGGGCTAAGTTCTCATTCAGAGTCCCCAGAATTCGAGGCTGGAGTGTGTCCTTGCCAGTTCCCACTGTCCAATCCTATGGCTCCCTTTCTCATTCCAAATCCTGTCCAGCCTTCACCATGGTGGCCTCTGGTATGCTTGCGTTCCTGTCCCGGCCCCATAGTCACACTCGGTGCTCTCATTCTGCCGACAGCCGCCCTAGGGCAGACACCTTGGCACGGTCCATTCTCAGGAGGACAGACTGGGAACAGGCCCCCAGGCTCCACGGCCATGCTGAGGGTTTTTTAGGCTGAGACTGCTGGAGTGTGGCCTAGATGTAGGGAAACTGGGTTTGGGACATGAATTTCCCCTTGGCTCTGAGAGGACCTGAGGTCAGGGCAAGAAACTGTTCATGTCCTGGGATGGGCTCCACAAAGCCACAGGCACAAGGAGGAACTGGGAGGGGGGTGACACAGAAATCGTGTTACTCGCCTAGAATCCTCCCACATAAGTACACATGTACACACACACATATACACACACACACGCGCACGCACGCACACACACGCGCGCACACACACGTGCATGCATCCACTTCCTTGCACTCAGATTGGTCTAACAAAGTAGCTTTTCACATCCAGCTCCCAGCTCCTGTGTGACTCTCCCTGTCTTGAGCAGTTGCTTAGGGGTCTCTGCATCTCTCCCCCAGAACTTCTATCCAGCCCGTGTCCACTGAAGGGACATTATTGCTGGTCACTGTAGAGGATGGACCAGGCCTGGGAGGAGGACGAGATCCCTCTTGTACCCCAGCAGCCCGGCTGAGTGGTCTGGAGCCAGGGCTAGCGCTCTGCCATCCGAATTCCATCCCCACTGCAGTGTGTTGCTTTTTGTTTTGTTTTGTTTTGGGGTTTTTTTTTTTTTTTTTTGGTTTTTTGTTTTGTTTTGTTTCACTTGTGAGACAAGACACTTTCTTTCACTATGTCATGGCTTTTAATTTATGTTCCTCTCAGGTGCTGAGATTACAGGCTTTGTGCCACCACACTCCACCATTTCTCTGTGTAACAGTCCTGGCTATCCTGGACTCACTTTTGTAGACCAGGCTGGCCTTGAACTCACAGCAATTCCCTTGCCTCTGCCTCCTGAGTGCTGGGGTTAAAGGTGTGCGCCATCATACCAGGCACACCACACTCCATTTTTATCATACCTCCACTTACCCCCAATATTAAGGATTGTATCTAGGACCTTGAGCATGTTAGGCTAGTCAGCTCTACCACTGAGCCACACCTCAGCTCCTCACTGGGGGATTCTAGGCAGGAGCTCTACCACTGAGCCACACACCCCAGCCCCTCACTGGGGGATTCTAGGCAGGGGCTCTACCACTGAGCCACACCCTGGCTCCTCACTGGGGGATTCTAGGCAGGTGCTCTACCACTGAGCCACATCCCAGCCCCTCACTGGGGGATTCTAAGCAGGGGCTCTACCACTGAGCCACACCCCAGCCCCTCACTGGGGGATTCTAGGCAGGTGCTCTACCACTGAGCCACACACCCCAGCCCCTCACTGGGGGATTCTAGGCAGGTGCTCTACCACTGAGCCACACCCTGGGCTCCTCACTGGGGGATTCTAGGCAGGTGCTCTACCACTGAGCCACATCCCAGCCCCTCACTGGGGGATTCTAAGCAGGTGCTCTACCACTGAGCCACACCCCAGCCCCTCACTGGGGGATCCTAGGCAGGTGCTCTACCACTGAGCCACACACCCCAGCCCCTCACTGGGGGATTCTAGGCAGGTGCTCTACCACTGAGCCACACCCCCAGCCCCTCACTGGGGGATTCTAGGCAGGTGCTCTACCACTGAGCCACACACCCCAGCCCCTCACTGGGGGATTCTAGGCAGGTGCTCTACCACTGAGCCACACCCTGGCTCCTCACTGGGGGATTCTAGGCAGGTGCTCTACCACTGAGCCACATCCCAGCCCCTCACTGGGGGATTCTAAGCAGGTGCTCTACCACTGAGCCACACCCCAGCCCCTCACTGGGGGATCCTAGGCAGGTGCTCTACCACTGAGCCACACACCCCAGCCCCTCACTGGGGGATTCTAGGCAGGTGCTCTACCACTGAGCCACACCCCAGCCCCTCACTGGGGGATCCTAGGCAGGTGCTCTACCACTGAGCCACACCCCAGCCCCTCACTGGGGGATTCTAGGCAGGTGCTCTACCACTGAGCCACACCCTGGCTCCTCACTGGGGGATTCTAGGCAGGTGCTCTACCACTGAGCCACACCCCAGCCCCTCACTGGGGGATCCTAGGCAGGTGCTCTACCACTGAGCCACACACCCCAGCCCCTCACTGGGGGATTCTAGGCAGGTGCTCTACCACTGAGCCACACCCCAGCCCCTCACTGGGGGATCCTAGGCAGGTGCTCTACCACTGAGCCACACCCCAGCCCCTCACTGGGGGATTCTAGGCAGGTGCTCTACCACTGAGCCACACACCCCAGCCCCTCACTGGGGGATCCTAGGCAGATGCTCTACCACTGAGCCACACCCTGGCTCCTCACTGGGGGATTCTAAGCAGGTGCTCTACCACTGAGCCACACCCTGGCTCCTCACTGGGGGATCCTAGGCAGGTGCTCTACCACTGAGCCACATCCCAGCCCCTCACTGGGGGATTCTAAGCAGGTGTTCCACCACTGAAAATATCACAGAAAATTTTTCACTTTTTATTTTGAGACAGGGCCTCACTGAGTTGTCCAAACTGGCTTTAAACTTGTGGTCCTCCCTGTTTCAGTCTTCCCAGTGCTGAGATCACAAGGGTGAGCCGCTATGCCCAGCTTAATCCTTACTGTGTGTGTGTATGTGTATTTTGTGTGTTTGCATGATGTATGTGCATGTGTGTGTCCTATGCACATGTGTGGAGGCCTGGGGAGGCCATCAGGTGTCCTTCCCTATCACTGTCCACCCTGTTCCTTCAAGACAGGGTCTCTCACTGAGCCTGAAGCTAGGTTGGTGGTCAGCAAGCCCCAGAGATCTGTCTGTCTTTTGTTTGTTTGTTTGTTTTTTCGAGACAGAGTCTCACTGTGTTAGCCTTGGCTGTCCCGGACTCACTTTGTAGACCAGGCCAGCCTCGAACTCACAGGGATCTACCTGCCTCTGCCTCCCAAGTGCTGGGATTAAAGGTGTGCGCCACCACGCCCGGCTCTGTCTGTCTTTTTGTTTGTTTTTTTTTTTGAGACAAGGTTTCTCTGTGTAGCCTTGACTGTCGTGGACTCACTTTGTAGGCCAGGCTGGCCTCGAACTCACAGCAATCCACCTGCTCTGCCTCCTGAGTGCTGGGATTGAAAGTGTGCGCCACACCATGCCCAGCCATCGGCCTGTCTTAACCCTTTAGTTCTAATTCTGGGTCGACATGAAGACCCAGACTCGTAAATAAGTAAATCTTAAAAGAAAGAGCCAGAGCCGTGCTAGACACTGGGAATTAAGATATGAGTGAATTAAAGGCGCTGGTAACACAGATGATCCCTTTGTGTGTGTGTGAAAAGAATTAACAAAGGTGTTAGGAGGAGGCGAATGCTAGGAGAAATAAAAGAAAGCGGGTGTGGTAACACACACCTGTAATCCTAGTACTTGGAAGACTGAGGCAGGGGAATCTCAAGTTTGAGACAACAAGGCACACCTTGTCTTAAAATCAGATGAATGTGGACACTGCGAGGGCTAAGCGGGCAAAGGGGCATGTGGTCAAATTGCGTTCATCTAGCTTTCCCGTCTAAATTCTGTCCACAGAATGGTACCGCCTACAGGATGGTACCGCCCACTTTAGGGTGGGTCTTCCCACCTCAGTAAACTCAATCTAGTCAAACCCTCACAGAGGTGAGTCAAAATTAAGTATCATGGAAGGCATCTCTGTTGAAGGTACAATTAAGCTAAGAGCTGAAGGAGCCAAGGGTGTGAGCCCTGCAGACACTGCAAAAGCCTCTGGGCAGGACGAGTCACATGTGCAAAGGTCCGGAGGATAAAGCCCGCTCCTCTCCGGCTTCGCCTGAACCCTGGCTTCAGGAGCCCACCAGGAAAGATCCAGGTTTCTCTGCAGCCAAGGAGCTGGTTCCTCTCACTTTTCTCCTTATATAACGGCCCCTCGTCTATCTGGATGCGACAGCTCACCTTCCCTCCTGGGTACTCGTGAATGGTGTTGGCTGGCTGTCTCAGGTGTCTGACTCTCAGTGAGGGGTTGGAAGGCGAGGACTCAGTGTACCTGCCATCAGTGACAAAGCTGGAAAACAAGGAAGCCCGAGGACGCCCCGTCACAGGCCACTGGGGTTGCCAGCCTTCATCCTGGCCCCAGGAGCCAATACAGTAACCCCATCCACTGCAGAGAAGTCACTGGGACTTCCTCTCTCCCAGGCTAGAATCCGGAGGGCTCCTCCCGAGGACACAGAAGGTTGCGGGGTGGGCAAGCTGCGGCTCTCTGTCTGCAGACGGGAATGGGCCCCTCACTCCCCGGTGCCAACTCAAAACCACAGACTTCACCTCAAAAAGGGCAAGAGATCATTTACTCCAGAGCCCAAATGTGAGGGGGCTGGGAACACATTCTTTTTTGTTGTTGTTTTGTTTTTCAAAATAGAGTTTCTCTGTGTAGCCTTGGCTGTCCTACACTTACTTTGTAGACCAGGCTGGCCTCGAACTCACAGCGATCCGCCTGCCTCTGCCTCCCTGAGCGCTGGGATTAAATGTGTGTGCCACCACTGTCTGGTAATTGAAATTTTTAAAACAAATAAACAAACAAAACCCCCTCCTTTCCTTTTTGCTAGGATGGACATTGAACGTAGGTTCTCACACGTACTAGTCACGCACATGACCACGGAGGTGCCGCCACCTTGGACTCCCTTTTCTGAGGCTCGAGAGGAGGAAGGGCACCGTCCGGCTCTGGAAGGCCTGCTCTGTTATCCAAACCCAGAGCTTCCCAGGCTGAGCTGCCACTTGAGCTCCAGGCCTCTCTCTCTCTTGCAACCTGACTCTCAAGTCCTTGGTTCTCAGGAAACCCAAGCCTGTCCCAGGTGCAGAGCTCCTGGCCAAGAAGCTGGGCTTTTATCCTGCCTTGGGCTGCTGGCAGACAGGTTTGCCCCCGGCATCCAGCACTCAGTATGCTGGGCCACATTGGGCAGAGGGTCCAGGCTGAACTAGGGTTAGAGCCATGTTGACTTTCACTGTTGGAGGAGGGCTGGTAAACAAATTTTCCCCCCTTGGGACCCTGGCTAAGCCTGCCCTGGGAGGGCTCCTTATTGCAGAAATATTTTCTTTCTTTCTTTCTTTTTAAACAAATTTTAAGAATTGCATTGTGCGTGTGTGCATGTACACATGCGCGCACACATATGCCCATACGTGCCACAGCATGTGTGTGCAGGTCATAGGACAACTTCTGCCATGTGGGTCCCTGGAACTGAACACAGGTAATCAAATGTAGCAGTCTGCACCGGGTGAACTGGTCTGGTCCCTGCCAATGTAAGACTTGGCACTGTGAACTGAAGTTTCCAGGAGAAAGAAAGGGAGGGAGGGAGGAAAGGAAGGAATGAAGACAAAGGAAGCCTGCCATCTCACTGGCTCCAGAAATGATTTCTAGCCTAGCTTGTTGACGCAGGCCTGTCATCCCAGCTACTTAGGAGGCTGAGTCAACAGGATCACAGGTTCAAGGCCAGCTTGGGTTACAGAGTGAGATCAGGGATAGCCTGGGCAACTCAGTGAGACCCTGTTTTAAGATTAAAAGTGAAGCAGGCATGGTGGTGTACACTTTTAATCCCAGCACTTGGGAGGCAGAGGCAGGTGGATAGCTGTGAGTTCGAGGTCACCCTGGTCTACAAAGCGAGTCTAGGACAGCCAAGGCTACACAGAGAGACCCTGTCTCAGAAAAAAAAAAAAAAGATTAAAAGTGAAGCCAGGCAGTGGTGGTGCACATCTTTGATCTCAGGTGGATTTCTGTGAGTCTGAGAGCAGCCTGGTCTACAAAGTGAGTTCCAGAACAGCACAGCCAGGGCTACACAGAGAAACTGTGTGTGTGTGTGCGTGTGTGTGTGCGTGCGTGCGTGTGTGTGTGTGTGTGTGTGTGTGTGTGTGTGTGTGTTGGGCATGGAAAAAGAAAGAAAACAACCACAACAACAGCAACAACAAAAACATATGCAGCCCCAGGACAGGGGAGAGAGGGAGAGAGAGGAGAGATAGGGCTTTGTTTCTTTGGCATTGGCCACATACTATTGTCAGCCCCACCCATGGCACACACTGAGCACGGCATAGTTTATACCCACACTCTCCCCTTAGCATTCCTGGAATCTCCTGGAAGGTTGAATGGGACCTCTTTTTTTTTTTTTCAAGACAGGGTTTCTCTGTGTAGACTTGGCTGTCCTGGACTCACTTTGTAGACCAGGCTGGCCTTGAACTCACAGCCATCCACCTGCCTCTGCCTCCCAAGTGCTGAGATTAAAGGCGTGTACCAACACGCCCAGCCCTGACTGGGACCTCTTATTAAGTCTTTGCTCCCTCTCTTCCAGTCTCCCCTGGAAAGTTCCAGAGCCTTCCCTTCTCCCTCCTTCCATCTCTGCCACCAGGTAAGGAGAGGGGTACACACGGGCAGGTTGCATGCCCATGGCCCAGAAGACTGGCAGGGAAGACAAGACACAGGCTCCATGTCCCCAGCACGGGACTCAGGAGAGAGCTGTGCTTCTCCAGCAGGAACCTCAGGAAGCTGGGACTGGAGACAAACTCTTGGTTTGTTTGTTTTTTGAGGCAGGGTTTCTCTGTGTAGCCTTAGCATGAACTCACAGAGATTTGTCTGCCTCTGCCTCTCAGAGTTTTGGGATTAGAGGTGTGCCCCCACCATGCCTGGCCCCAAACCGTGTTTCTTGAGAGAGGGGTGGTATGTATCCCCTGAAGTCTGTCCTTCGTGGCCTCTACTGGAAGGCTACCTTTTATCCGCACCTGGTGCTTTGGGAGGGAACTGATGGGTCACAGCTGGGTGTGGGAGGCAGGGACGAACAAACAGGAGGCATAAAAGCCTTGCCAACCACAGGAATGCCTCTGGTCATTCACCAGGGCAAAGGAGTGGCTTTGTCACATGGTAAGCACACCGCGCAGGAGGCCAGGCTCACACCTCCCCCCCTTTGGAAGTGTTTCTGTGTGTGAAGACCTAACTACCTTTAGTTCTGCCTTCAGTGGGTGACCCAAGGCTTTAGACAGCCACAGGAGAGACTGGGTTCTTGTACTGTCCTCTGGCACCCATAGGGTGCTCACCAGGCAAATGGAGAAACCTCACCATGGTCTCTGACACCCAAGGGATCCAGCCTTGACCCTTGGGTTGGCCTTCAAGGCCTCCTGCCTTGGGCTCTATGCATCCTTCACTCTTTGCTGGCCCTGTGTAGTCTCCTGTAGCCCCTCAGGTCAAGCCTGGCTGAGGGTATCTGCTCTAACATGCATCTTCTATTCTGCCTTGGCCACATTTCAGTCTAGAGAGGCCTAGAGGGAGTCCAAGCCAGGGCCAGGGAGCACCACCCCGGGTATATACCTTGAATCTAAATAAACAAACATCCATGCGTAAAATAAAAATGCAAGAAAGAAACTCAGTGCAGACCACTGAAATGAGCGTAAGGCATACAGGGCGGCCACCGTAAGGTAGGGTAGTCAAAGAAGGCTTCCCTGAAGAGGTGAGCTATCTGCTGAGATCTGGAGGAGCCCAAGGATCAGCTATGAAAGAGGCAGGACACTGAGTCTAGCTGGCAGCTCCCTCTGCTGTGTTCAGCAAGGTGTGGATAAAGACTTCGTCCAGAGCTAGAGCTGTTGGCTGTCCTGGAACCAGACCTTGGTCAGCTGGGGCTTCCCAGGCCCTGCGGCTCTGTATCTGCTAGATGAGAGAACCAGGGAGGGGATGAATGAAATGGTGAGTGTGGGGTGTGTGAGTGTGTCAAGGATGTGCGGAAGAATGAGTGAGAGGGGGCCGGAGAGATGGCTCACACTTTAAGAGCACTGACTGCTTTTCCAGAGGTCCTGAGTTCAATTCCCAGCAGCCACATGATGGCTCGCAACCATCTATAATGAGATCTTCTGGCCTGCAAGTGTACATGCAGGCATAATACTGTAGACATAATAAATAAATAAAACAAACAAATCTTTATTTAAAAAAAAAAACAAATTAGAGGGTGAGGGAGGAAAAGGGTGTGGGACTTTTGAAAGATGGAGGGCCGTCTAGACAGGCTTCAGGCTCCTGGGAACTGTGGCTCTTCACCTGGAGTCCCTTGTGGTCTGTGTGGAGAGCTCCTGTGGGCTGAAGAAACTTAGCCCGAAGCAAAGGTATACTTTCCCAAGCTTAGGCTATCCCAGTTGCTAGGACAACAAGCACTTAGTGTGCACCTGCTGTGTACATGCTCTGCCAGTTTCTCCTGGCCACTCCATTAGTTTGTTGACCCCACCGAGTCTTTTCCCACCTGGCTGGCAGCCCTGGTCATTTCGTCCTCTGCAGGACCCTTCTCTCATTTCAGTGATCTGCACTGAGTTTCTTCCTTGTATTGTTTTGTTTTGTCTGGTTTGGTTTTTCGAGACAGGGTGTGTAACCCTGGCTGGCCTGGAACTCTTTGTAGACCAGGCTAGTCTCGAACTCAGAGATCCACCTGCCTCTGCCTCCCAAGCGGTGGGATTAAAGGCATAGGCCACCACTGCCCGGCATGACTTATTTTATTTTTAAATTTTTCGTTTTTAAATCGTGTGGGATTTAATGCAGGGTTTCTTGCATGTTAGGCCAGCACTTCACTATCAGAACCACATCACCAATCCTCCGTGTGAATTTTGTAGAGTCAAAAATGTTCGTGTAGAGCTCTGTGCGTTGGCACACCCCTGTAACCCCAGCACTTGGGAGGCAAAGGCAGGCAGATTGCTCCGAGTTTGAGGCCAGCCTGGTCTACAAAGTGAGTCCAGGACAGCCAGGGCTGAAACAGAGAAACTCTGTCTCCAAACAAAACAAAACAAAACAAAACAAGTTTATGTATGTGTTCCCATGCACCTGTGTAGAACATGAATGCGCGTGCAGGCTCTGGCCGTGTTTTCACCTGCCTGGGTGCACAGCGGAGACGGGGCTACCTTCGTGATTTCCGCAGGCAAGAAACTCTGATTTCCCATCCCATGAAGCTCAAGACAGTTTGACCCGTGGAAGCTGCAGCTCCGGCCCCAAAAAGAGCAGGAATCCCCCCAGGAGGCCACTTCCAATGGAAGCTGGTCAAAGCCCAGGGCAGGCATACAGCGGCAGAGTGGGGAAAAGGCGACCTGACTCCACTTGAGAGCTGCAGAGCAAGCCTGCCCCATCCTTCATATTGTAATGTCTCAGCTAAGGGTTCTATTGCTGCAACGAAACACTGCAACCAGAAAGCAAATTGGGGAGGAAAGGTTTTCAGCTTACGTTTCACAGCACTGTTTATCACTGAAGGAAGTCAGGACAGGAACTCAAGCAGGGCAGGAACCTGGAGGCAGGAGCTGATGCAGAGGCCATGGAGGGGTGCTGCTTACTGGCTTGTTCCCTGTGGCTTGCTTTCTTATAGAACCCAGGACTACCAGCCCAGGGAGATGGCACCACCCACCACGGGCTGGACCCTCCCCCATTGATCACTAACTGAGAAAATGCTTACAGCTGGGTCTCATAGAGGCATTTCCTCACCTGAAGCTCCTTCCTCCCTGATGGCTCTAGCTTGTGTCAAGTTGGCACAAAACAAGCCAGTACATATAACAGCAACAATAAAAAGAAACAGCACAGGCTTGGCCAGCCTTTAGAGACGTCTTTCCTGAGATTCGTGGCCAGAGGTGTAGGGAACTCTTCAGTGGGGCTGTAAGTCCAGCATGTGCACCACAGTTTCCCCAGCACTCACCAGCCAAAGCAGGAGGATTTTCTGTCCCAAGTCAGCCTAGAAAGCACTGTAAGACTGTCTCATAAAACCAACGCGGTCTCAGGTGGCCTTGTCACCTGTTCTGTAGGTGGCACTGAGTCTCTCAGGCTTCAAGTCCAGCTTAGAGTGTTGCTATTGTAGCTGGCAGCTGGCCAGTCACAAGGGGACACGCCACCGTGGGCACTGGCCCCCGGTCCATGCTTCCCGGAACCCCATTTTACATACTCGATACAGCTCAGTTGGTGGAGTGTTTGCCTAGCATGCACAAAGCCCTGGGTTCTATGCCAGGCGGGGGCGTGCTTGAAGTCCTGGTACTCAGGAGGCAGAGGCAGAAGGAACAGAGGTTCAAGGTAATCCATGACTCAGCTACATAGTTTGGGGTTACCCTGGGCTACATGAGACTGCCTCCTTCCCTGATGTAAACCTGCAATTTTGCAGAAACTCCATCTACGGTAAAAGGGTGTTTCCTGCAGGACAGTGGTGGCACACGCCTTTAATTCCAGCACACAGGAGGCAGAGGCAGGCAGTGCCAAGAGCCACCCTGTTAAGGGAGCTCACCAGGCATGTGGGCTGTCTAGGCGATCTGTGTTTGCAAGGTCTTGTACCACGATGCACCCCCAAACTGCTTCCAGCCTTCTGACATGCTGTCAGGAGCCATTGATTTGGGGAAGTCTAGGAGACATGAGATCTCTGGAGGTGATCCGGTATTTGAAAGGTCTGTATCGTGATGTACCCCAGAATTCCTTCCAATCTCTGACTACCCTGTCAGTTGTGCTTTGCTGCATCTCTATAAATTCTGGCATTAGAGCCAGGCATGGTGGCACATGCCTTTAATCCCAGCACCCAGGGAGGCAGAGGCAGGTGGATCACTGTGAGTCTAAGGCCAGCTTGGTCTACAAAGTGAGCTCAGGACTACATTCATGGCCAGCCCGGTCTACAAAGTGAGTCCAGGACAGCCAAGATTACACAGAGAAATCCTGTCTCAAAACAGATGTAAACTGTTATTTTCTGGGTACTGACCAGCTCTGATTGAGAAAACTTCCTACAGGATCTTATTGAAGATGTACCATTTGTTATTTAGATGAATTAATCCCTGATTATGGAATTCCCAATTTGATTCAAATAGTTTTAAAAGTTAAAACTAGTTTATGGCTGTAATAAATACCTTTGTGGACCTCCAGATGCCTCACTAAGGATAGCCTTGTAGCGGATTTGTGGCTTCAGATAAGCCTCCACTGCACATGGCACCACGAATCTTGGTATTCCACCATAAATATAGGCAATTTTGTTTAAACTTCGCATGAACCTAAGTGGAATGAAGTTGCCTAGAGATGTCTGAATTTACTGTTTCTTAGAATAAAAGACAGATAAAATTATTGTCCTGAGCTCATAATGAACTAAGAGATAGCTGGATAATGTATAGTCAGGTCTGTCCTAATTGATAAGTCGTATACTCTTATAAGTTTCAGACCAAATTAACCTTAGACCCTGTTGACCTTCGTCATTCTGAACTCAGTATGAGCTTATGTAATGGATACATAGATAAGAAATGTTTAGATTTAGACTCCATCTGTTTTTGTGATTAATTGTACTCTTTTGACTATGAAGTAATTCCCTTTTCTCAAAAGTCCAAGTATGGCCATCTACAATAAACGGGGCTGAAAACTGACAAGCTTGACTTCAGTTGAAGTTAAGATGCCTGACTTCACCTTTTCTCTTGAATGCATGTGTGTGAATGGTTTGTTTTCTCTCTCTTTCGTATTTCTTGTTTCCCTGTAGATTCCCAAGTAAGTTAGCAGACTCAGGGCCATCAGACTTCTCTGGCTAATGAGCCTAAGTCTACACTAGCTTACTGGAGATCTCCACAAAGAGGCCTATCCACAAATCAAAGAACCTCCTTTTACGACACCCCTAGAGAAGAAACCTTGGGCTCTTTTCCCCCTTCCCTCCTTTCTCTTTCAGTCCTGATTGGTTGCCTGAGCCATCAGCTCTGGCCACCCAGGAGATGAAGCAAACTGGAAGGGCATCCACATCCAGCCCCAGAGAACTCTACCCTGGACCCCTTCAGAGCAGCGGCCGGGCATTAACAAGGCAGATCACTATGAGTTGGAGACCAGCCTCGTCCACAGAGTGTGTTCCAGGACACCCAAGGCTACACAGAGAGCCCCTGTCTCAAAAAACAAAAAGACATGCCGGGTGTGGTGATGCATGCCTTTAATCTCAGCACTCGGGAGGCAGAGGCAGGCAGAACACTGTGAGTTTGAGGTCAGCATGGTCTACAAAGCGAGTTCAGGACAGCCAAGGCTACACAGAGAAACCCTGTCTCAAAAAAGCAAACTGACCAACCAACCAAAAGGGCAGTTCTTAGCCTATCCCGGGTTCTTGGTCTCCTCCTCCTCCTCGAGATCAAGGCTCACTGTGTAGTTCCGGCTGGCCTGGATCTCACTATGCAGAACAGGCAGGCCTTCCATGTAGAGAGACCTGCCTGCTTCTGCCTCCCAAGTGTTTAAGGTATTAAGGACATGCACCACAAGGAGTGTTTTTTGGTTGGTTGTGGGTTTTTTTGTTTTGTTTTGTTTTGTTTTGTTTTGTTTTGGTTTTGGAGATAGGGTTTTTCTGTGTAGCCTTGGCTTTCCTGGACTTGCTTTGTAGACCAGGCTGGCCTCGAACTCACAGTGATCCACCTGCTTCTGCCTCTTGAGTGCTGGGATTAAAGACGTGTGCCACCACACCCAGCGACTGGTTTTATCTTAACAAGATTGTAATCTCATCCAGGGTACCTCTGGAATGACTCTAATCTCAATTCTGGAGACAAACATTTAAGTACGACTGTCCTACACTGACCCAGTGTATCTTATACTTTACCCAGGTAGCTTTCTATTAACCTGGTGCTTAAGATCTATGGTAAAGGGGCTGTGGCTGTAGCTCAGTGGGTAGTCTTTACCAGCACGCACAAAGCCTTGGCTTCCCTCAACCCTGCATAAACTGGACACGGTGGCACAAGGCAGTAATCCTAGCACTCGAAAGCTAGGAGTAGGCAGATCAGAAGTTCAAAGTCATTCTCAGTTATATAGTGAGTTCAAAGCCAGCCTGGGAAACAAGAGACAATGCCTCAAAACAAAGAAACAAACAACAAACTATGTTTAAAACGTCAGGGCTGAGTACAATGGTAAATGCTTCTATTTCTAGTACTTGGGAGTCAGAGGCAAGCTGATGTCTCTGCGACTCTGGGGAATGCTTTCTTTTTGTTTGTGTTTTGTTTTGTCTTGGTTTTTTGGTTTTTCAACTAGCCAAGGCTACTCAGAGAAACCCTGTCCTGGAAAAAAAAAATCCTGCTGTCTCATTCCCCCTATCAATGGGATTAAGAATCCCCCAACACACTAGTTGATTTTTTTCCCCTTTAGTGCTAGGATGGAACAGAGCTCTTTAGATAAGTCCTCTACCACTGAGCCACACCCTAACCCCATGACAATTCTTTTAAAAAATTTATTATGGGGGCTGGAGAGATGGCTCAGCAGTTAAGAGCACTGACTGCTCTTCCTGAGGTCCTGAGTTCAATTCCCAGCAACCACATGGTGGCTCACAACCATCTATAATGTGGTCTGATGCATACTGTATACATAATAAATCTTTAAAAATTTATTATGTATACTGTGTTCTGCCTGCATGTACACCTGCACACTAGAAAAGGGCACCAGACTTAATTATAGATGGTTGTGAGCTACCATGTGGTTTCTGGGAACTGAACTCAGGACCTCTGGAAGAACTTCTGAGCCATCTCTCGAGCACCCTCCCCCATGACCGTTCTTTAGTACCTGGGGATGTGGGGTTGTGCATGCGTTTGTGGGTGTGCTCCCCAATGTGGGCACTTGAGGTCAGAGGTTGAGATGGGGTTGCCTTCGATTGATCTTCACCTTGTTTTTGGAAACGAGGTCTCCCACTGAATCTGGAGCTCACGATTCTGTCAGGTCCTCACATTTGAACAGCAAGCACTTTACTCATCTCCTCAGCTCTCAGCAGTTTTTAAAATTTATTTATTCATTTCTCACTGATCTGAGCAACCCAGGGCAGGGTCATCCAGACTTTCTTGTTTGACAAACATTTATTGAGTGGCCGGCCTGCACTCGTGTCCCTGTACATATTTTCATGACATTCTCTCTGACCCCAGCCTGGGGCCAGGTACAGACTCAGCCAGGGCTTGCAGACATGATATGGCAAATGGGAGACGGATCTGCTAGGCCCTAGTGGGTTTTGTGGAATACATGTAGTTGGAAGCTATCCACAGAGACAAGTCATAGCTCAGGCTGGTCTGCACCATCCTCCCCGCCAGGGAAGGTCATGCTCTGGGCCTAGAGGAAAAGGAGTCCACACTCTGAGATTCTAACTCAGGGCCCCAAGGGAGGTAGATTTGCAGTCAAGTCAGATGAAGGCTGCTCGCAGGCAGAGGAACATAGCTAGTTCCACTCTGGCCTAGCCCCGGGTTGCGTACGCACTGGTTCCAGATCACGGAAAAGAACAGGGAATGGAGATCTAGGGGCAGTCGGTCAGTGTGGGACGCTAGGGTCCAGTTCTGATGCTGTCTGCTATTGATTCCTCCGCATCTCTGGAACCCATCAGTAAAGATACAGGATGGCCTGAGAATTCTCACAGCCCAGCTGCCAGGGAACCTGAGTGCTTGGTGTTCACAGCTCTGGCCTGTGAGCCACCTACAGGCCAGAGAAACCAGAGACACACAAGCTTACGCACACTGAGAATTAGCACCCATTTCTGGCCCCCCATACTGGAGTGGATCTGTATTCAGGAAGTGCCACTACAGCTAAAATGCCAGGTACGGCTGGAGCCCAAGGCCCCAGGTCCTGTCTTATTCCAGCTGTGTCCCTACTGAAGCCTAGATGCCACCTCAACACCTGGTTCCTTGGCTGTGAACTCAGTTTCCTAATCCAGGTCTGGTGGTTTCATCTTCAGCCATGTCATACTGGCTTGTTTGCTTGGGCTTCAAAGGTCACTTGGGGCCAGGTGTCATCTGTACTGGAACACCTAGGACCTCTTAGAGGAAGCCCAGAGCCAGGCCATATAGCTCCCGGAAGTGAAGGCCACGAGCCACATCTAAAACACCTGTGCAGAGAGCACGGCCCCTCCCCTCAGTACCAGAGATGGAAGCCAGGGCCACCTGTACACTAGGCAGTGTGTGCTCACTCCACCACCGAGCCATACCCCTAACCCTGGAGCCGGTCATGTAAACCCGCTGACCTTAGATACCTACTTAAGTGCTGTGACTCTCAAGTGCTGGGCTTATAGGCAGGTACTACTGGCATTCTTTTATCTTTGGAGACAGGGTCTCACTATGTAGTTTCAGACATCCTGGAACTCGATACCTAGACCAGGGTGACTTCAAACTCAAGAGTACTGTCTCTGCCTCTCAAGTGCTGAGACAGAGCCTCATTAACTTGCTGTACCATCTCTGGGTTGATGAAATTCCTACCTCATCTTTTCTACCAACTTTCCAAGTCAGGCCCTCACTGAAGACCCCTGAGCACAGGCTAGACTTGACATGATCCTGGCTCCTCACACCTTTTTATCACCACGCCCATTGCTGCTCAAGTAAGCCACACACCACTGGCAGTTGGAGGCTGGTTTTTACACAAAGGCAACGTGGCTCACCAGCACACTGCTGCTGTGACTACCATCTGGCACTAGGGACGGGGATGGCCGTGGGGACTATGCTGTTACAGACACACCTGACACAAGCAGGGTCCCACAGGCACTGAGCAGGGTGGGAAGGGTAGGGCTGACCAGAGTCTCAAGCAGAGGATGACAACTGTGCAGGACACTGAATTAGAAACCAAGAAACCCAGCAGTGCCTTTGGAGCCCCAAGACTCCATGGAACCCCCAGAACGTCTTTTGTTTGGTTGGTTTTGGGTGTTGTTTTTTGTCTTTTGAGACAAGGTCTGTGTTTGCGTTGGCTCTCCTGGACTTGCTTTGTGGGCCAGGCTATCTTCGAACTCACAGCAATCCACCTGCTTCTGGCTCCCAAGAGCTGGGATTAAAGGCGTGTGCCACCACGCCCATCCACATCTGGGCTACCCACAGTAGCTGGCCTCAAGCCCACTGTGTAGCTGGGGATGACCTTCAACCTCTGAGCCAGCCTCGATCATAGCTGAGGCTATAGGATGTCTCATCATGCCCAATTTTATTTCCTGCTTCCGACAGCTGGGTCAGTAAACTTTACTTTCTAGAGCTGCCTCTAGAGATATAGGGACACTTATCAAAGCACTAACTCTGTGAGCTGGCAAGGAGGTATTTAATAATTCTTTTTTCCTTTATTTTTTTGTGGAGCTGAGGACTCAGGGCCTTATATATACTAGGTAACCCTACCATGGAGGCTCAGTTTCAGCCATTTTTAGTAATTCTGAGATAGGGTCCTGTTAGAGATAGCCTAGGCTGGCCTTGAACTTGCTCTGGAGCCCAGAAAGACTTTGACCTTTTGATCTTTCAGCCTCAAGCTTCCAAAGCCAACATCCCCTGGCTTTGATAATTTTTTGTTGTTGCTGTTGTTTTCCGAGACAAGGTTTATCTGTGTAGCCATGGCTATCCTAGACGCACTTTGTAGACCAGGCTGGCCTCGAACTCACAGTGACCCGCCTGCGTCTGCCTTCCGTGTGCTGGGATTAAAGGTGTGCACCACCACACCCAGCAATAAATAATTTTTAAGAAATTCTCAGATAGGACCTTTCTCTGTCCAACATGACAGGAGCCTCCTGCTCAGACAGACTAGGGCATGGCGACCTTGGAAGACTCCTTGGAGCCTATCGTCCCTGGGGTACCCAGGGTTCCGGAATACACAGAGCCAGGACAGCTGATGGAGGAGGGAGGCTGCACCCCCTGAGAGGTCCCTGCAGAAGCTGGGTAGACACTGGAGGCACCAGGGTTTGGACCCGAGTGGTTCTGCACATAACATAGGCCGGGAGCGGGCTGGTAGGGAGGCAGGCTGGGCATGTGCCCCGGAGGCCAGGCGGCCAGTGTCTGGCCATTGGCATGCTGCATCTGGGTGACAGGATGACTTGGAGTCAAATGAGGGTGGCAACTCTGTGTCGGGTAGGAGCCAGGTGCAGGGTTCAGCCTAGAAAGGAGTAAGAGAGAAGACAGTCACTCTACTGGCAGGGACGAGGTACACAGAGTCATTTAAGAGTGTGGACGGGGCCATAGCTAGCACTAGGGTTTGAGGAGATGAAAGACTAATGTTGGGAGGTGGGGGACAGGCTCAGGCTTCCTCCTGCTAGTGCCTGCAGAGCATCTGGATCCTAGGGATGGTGGGGCCACCTGTGTAGTGCTCAGCGTCAAGTCTAGGCACTAATGCACAGGAGGCCAAATGCATATGCGTCAGTCCAAGAATGGAGTCATGTGAGATTTCTGATTGTGACCTCAGTTTTTTCAAAACACAGACTTGTTCTTGGAGTGTGTTTTCATGCTCCTCCCGGGTGTAGCGGGCAGGAGTGAGTTCACTTCAGCTGTTGTTTTTCAGCTGCCTCTACGGAAAAACATGTTTTTGCCACATGCGGCCCTGACTAGACTGGTATGTGTACACACACACACACACACACACACACACACTATTTTCCCCTGGGGGCTGAGAATGGCTCAGTAGCAGAGCACTTGCTCAGTGTGTGTCAAGCAGAGTCACTTCTATCCCCAGCTCACTAGGCCACTCCTGCTTCCGGGAGTATTTTTTTCCTTTTACTTTTTTGAGACAGGGTCTCATTATATAGTCTTGACTGGCCTGGAACTTTCTATGTAGGACAGGCTGGCCTCAAACTCAGAAATCTGCCTGCCTCTGTCTTCCTTGTACTGGGAATTAAAGATGTGCATTATAATACCCACCCAACCTGCTTATTAAGATTATTTTCCATTTATGTTTCTGTGAGACCTTTCAGGAGTCAGTTCTTTCCCGCTACCCTGAGGTTCCAGGGATGTACCTTAGGTCCTCAGACTTAGTGACAGATGTCCTTATTCACTAAGCCATCTTTTCTTGCCTTCTAGTAAACTGTTTCTATTCCCCACCAGACCCCAAGACAGGGGTTCTGTGTGTAGCCTTGGCTGTCCTGGACTTGCTTTGTAGATCAGGCTGGCCTCAAACTCACAGCGATCCACCTGCCTCTGCCTCCCAAGTGCTGGGATTAAAGGCGTGCGCCACCATGCCCGGTCCCTCTATTTTTATTATAACAAACCACCCAACCTCTAAGCCCAATCAACCTTCTGAACAAGAGCAATCACAGTCAGCCACGTGGTAGCTTACTAAAATAAACAAGGTGTCCCGTCCCAGTGCTCTGGGTGACTCTTGAGACATCATGTTCTGTTCTGATACCTTGGCAACCAGTGACTACCAGCCACGTGAGGAAGAGAAGGAATTCCACAAAGGGCCACACACCCCACATGAGTCCAGGTCAAAGCTGCTTTCACCAAGAGTGTGAGCTTGTGGCCCCATCCCATTGCTGAGGGGGAAGTCTGTACCTCTGAAGCCAGCCAGGCTGCTAGGAGAATCTTCTGTACCAGGCACACATCTGCCCCTGAGCCACACGCCCAGCCCTTAGCTTCTTTAGATATGGTGAGCTGAGCTGGGGTTGCACTACATAGCTCAGGCTGGCCTCCAGCTCCCAATCCTCCTGCCTCAGCCTCCCCATGGCCCGCTTCTTCCTTGGAGCCTGGAAACGGTGGCTCAGTCAGTAGAGTGCTTCCCCAGTGTGCACAGAGCCCTGGGTTCTACTGCCTGCCCCTCATGAACTGGTCATGGGGGGTACATCCCAGTGATCCCTAGAACTAAGGTGGAAGTGGCAGCAGCAGCAGTTTAGGGTCATCTTGGCTACACAGCTATTGAAGAATGTCAAGGCTGTTTGAGAGCCTGTCTCAAAATAAACGAACAAAACACGCACACAATAAACAACTAGAAGAGAACCCAAAGCCAAAAGTGGAGTAGAGGAAAAATACCTCACAGCTGGGAGAGGGCGAGATAGACCAGGGCTGGCTCCTCATTTCTCAGGAAGACCCTTCTCTGGGAGGCAGCACAGACGGGGACGTGCTGGGACTGTAGAGTCTCCGAGGGGACACAAGGTGGAAATAACACAAGCGGCAGAAGCAGTGTGGGAAAGGAGGACGTGTAGGCAGGAGACCCCGGTCACAGCAGGTTCTTCCCTGGACTCAGCTGCTTTTATAAAATGTGCACGAGGCCCATAAGCTCTGGAGGCTTGCCTAATTGTTTGGGGGTTTTTGTTGTTGTTGTTTTGTTTTTGTTTTTTGTTTTTGTTTTTTTGAGACAAGGTTTCTCTGTATAGCCTTGGCTGTCCTGGACTCACTTTGTAGACCAAGCTGGCCTCGAACTCACAGCCATCTGCCTGCCTCTGCCTCCCGAGTGCTGGGACTAAAGGAGTGTGCCACCAGGCCTGGCTAGCCTAATTGTTTTCAACAGCAGACAAGCCCAGACTTGAAAAACAGTCAGCCTCAGCCTCATTTGCTCTTGTGGGGGAGGCAAAAATCTCCCCTTTTAGGTTTCCTGCCCTGTCACCTACTGAGCAGACTGTCTAAGCATGGCTAGCTGCCACAGCCCACAGAGTGTTTGCTGACTAAGCAGTGTTAAAACTATCATCACTATCGGCCGGGTGTGGTGGCACACACCTTTAACCTCAGCACTCGGGAGGCAGAGGCGGTGAGTTTGAGGCCAGACTCGTCTACAAAGAGAGTTCATGACAGGCAGGGCTACACACAGAGAAACTATCTCAAAAAACAAACAAACAAAAAACGACTGACTAGATGGTTCAGAGGTTAAGAGCACTGGCTGTTCTTCCAAAGGTCCTGAGTTCAATTCCCAGCAACCACATGGTGGCTCAATGCCATCTATAATGTGATCTGATGCCCTCTTCCCGCCTGCAGGTGTACATACATGCAGAGCACTGTATACTAAACAAACAAAAAAATAAATAAATAAATCCATCTTTAAAAAAAGAAAGAAAACAATATTACTATCTACAAATCACTCAGCATTACATGAAAGTGTCTTTGGCCAGTCATACTTGGTTCCTTTTCACACAGGGCAGAGGTTAGTGTTCAGAAGATATTTGTGCATAGATTTTCTTTCCTTACTTGTAGTGCTGGAACCCAAGGCCTCAGGTGAATTAAATAGGTACTCTACCACTGGGCCTTACTGGGGGATTCTAGGCAGGTGCTCTACCACTGGGCCTTACTGGGGGATTCTAGGCAGGTGTTCTACCACTGGGCCTTACTGGGGGATTCTAGGCAGGTGTTCTACCACTGGGCCTTACTGGGGGATTCTAGGCAGGTGTTCTACCACTGGGCCTTACTGGGGGATTCTAGGCAGGTGTTCTACCACTGGGCCTTACTGGGGGATTCTAGGCAGGTGCTCTACCACTGAGCCACACTCCAGCCCCTCACTGGGGGATTCTAGGCAGGTGCTCTACCACTGAACCACACCCCAGGCCCTCACTGGGGGATTCTAGGCAGGGGCGCTACCGCTGAGCCACACACCAGCCCCTCACTGGGGAATTCTGGGCAGCGGCTCTAACGCTGAGCCACACCTCAGCCCCTCACTGGGGGATTCTAGGCAGGGGCTCTACCGCTGAGCCACACACCAGCCCCTCACTGCGGGATTCTAGGCAGGTGCTCTACCACTGAGCCACACACCAGCCCCTTACTGGAGGATTTTAGGCAGGTGCTCTACCACTGAGCCACACCACAGCCCCTCACTGGGGGATTCTAGGCAGGGGCTCTACCACTGAGCCACACCCCAGCCCCTCACTGGGGGATTCTAGGCAGGTGCTCTACCACTGAGCCACACCCCAGCCCCTCACTGGAGGATTCTAGGCAGGTGCTCTACCACTGAACCACACCCTGGCTCCTCACTGGGGGATTCTAGGCAGGTGCTCTACCACTGAGCCACACACCAGCCCCTCACTGGGGGATTCTAGGCAGGGGCTCTACCACTGAGCCACACCCCAGCCCCTCACTGGGGGATTCTAGGCAGGTGTTCTACCACTGAGCCACACCCCAGCCCCTCACTGGGGGATTCTAGGCAGGTGCTCTACCACTGAGCCACCCCCCAGCCCCTCACTGGGGGATTCTAGGCAGGTGTTCTACCACTGAGCCACACCCCAGCCCCTCACTGGGGGATTCTAGGCAGGTGTTCTACCACTGAGCCACACCCCAGCCCCTCACTGGAGGATTCTAGGCAGGTGCTCTACCACTGAGCCTCACCCCAGTCCCTCACTGGGGGATTCTAGGCAGGTGCTCTACCACTGAGCCACACCCCAGCCCCTCACTGGGGGATTCTAGGCAGGTGCTCTACCACTGAGCCACACCCCAGCCCCTCACTGGGGGATTCTAGGCAGGGGCTCTAACACTGAGCCACACCCCAGCCCCTCACTGGGGGATACCAGGCAGGTGTTCTACCACTGAGCCACACCCGAGCCCCTCACTGGGGGGGGATTCTAGGCAGGTGATCTACCACTGAGCCACACCCCAGCCCCTCACTGGGGGATTCTAGGCAGGAGCTCTACCACTGAGCCACACCTCAGCCCCTCACTGGTGGATTCTAGGCAGGGGCTCTACCGATGAGCCACACCCTAGCTCCTCACTGGGGGATTCTAGGCAGGTGCTCTACCGCTGAGTCACACCCCAGCCCCTCACTGGGGGATTCTAGGCAGGTGCTCTACCACTGAGCCACACCCCAGCCCCTCACTGGGGGATTCTAGGCAGGTGCTCTACCACTGAGCCACACCCCAGCCCCTCACTGGGGCGATTCTAGGCAGGTGGTCTACCACTGAGCCACACCCCAGCCCCTCACTGGGGGATTCTAGGCAGGTGCTCTAATGCTGAGTCACACCCCTGCCCCTCCTTGGGGGATTCTAGGCAGACTCTATGCTAAACTAGAAGTACAACCCTTAGCTACACATAGCTGAGGAACTGTGTTCCCCTTCCTCTACGCTCCAAGGCTGACCAGCAACAACCTTTACTGGGTCTGCAGTAGCGCTGGAATGAGACTGAGAGCCAGTTGTGCGATTATACCTATAGCCTGGTATCTGAGAGGAACAGACAGGAACCTCCTGAGTTCAAAGCCAAGCCTGGCCTTCTATGACACAGACTTACAAAACCAAAGGCAGGGGTGGGTGGCAGCACAGCGGCAGAGCACCTGACCAGTGTGCGGAAGGCCTTGGATCCTACCTCCCAGCACTGAAACCAACCAAAAAACCAAAAAGGTGAAGGAATCCATCACTCACCTCCGGCTCTGGGCTGCTCTTCTTTCGGCAGAAGAACCTGAGATGTACTTGAACAGTGGAATCCTCCTCATGATGCTGAAGGGGAACTTCTGGTCAAGCTTCAGGGCTACTCGCTCAGAGAGGTCCAGGGAGTAGCAATAGGTGAGGCCGTCTGAGGTGGTGCATTAAGTAAAACTGAAGGCAGCAGGAGGGAGGGAGGCAGCTGACACGCCCTAGAGGACCCGGGCCCTGGAGGCCACAGGTCTGTGTCAACCTCTGCAGAGAACTGAACAGCCCCATCCATGTACCTCACAGGGACAATGCCACGTGTGGTGTGCGTTGGAATTCACACATAAACCTGAGCTTTCCACCACAGCCATCATCACAAGCCAGCCTGAATATAATGTGAACGTTTGCTCCACATCGAAGGCGCTGTACCTCAGTGCCCAAGCAAACTTCACAGGGCCTTTTGTTGGGGGAAGAGCCTAGTCTAGCCTCACACTTACACCCCGCCTACCTCAAACTCCTGAGGGCTGGGATTAAGAGGCGCCACCACCCCTACCATGGCAGTTTCAACGTGGCCTCTCTGGAAGCATTTTCTCCATGTGGTCACCATCTTTGTTGGTCCATCACTGCCTGTATAGCCACAAAGGTACAGCCTGTTTCATATACCTTTCAACAAATATTAATTACACTTGTTCTCTATGTGTGTACCTGCATATGGGTGTGAGTGTGCCAGTGCATGTGTGTGTCTCTGTGAGGGAACTTGGAGAACAACTTTACGGGGTTGGAGTCAACTTTCCTTCCACCATGACAGTCTCAAGGATCAAACTCAAGTTGTCAAGTGTGGCAGCAATCACTTTTACTCACTGGGCCACATTACTAGCTGCCCTACCATAAATAGTGAGCATCTAGTTTATGCCTGCACCAAGGGGTGAGCACAGGTTGAATATTTCTTAGGCCAAAGTTTAAGTGAAGTACCCCAGGTCTATGAATGCTTGCATAGGCATGACAAAATCCATAGGTGTCACCTGCGCCTCAGCAGCCTGAGGTGATTTCACATGGATTTTGGGTGCGTCCATGTTCTTATTTCAATTTAGTCAGGTCAAGTGCAGAATGTGCCACTTGTATCATGTTAAAGGTCAAGACATTTCAGATTTTAAACCAGTCTGGAGCTCAGAACTCCTAACTAGGAAGGCTTAGACCCTAATAGATGCCAGACAGGGCAGTGCTGCCTGTGCAGCTCCGTGAGCAACGGCCAGGCTGAGGTTCTAGAGGGCCTAGGTTGCATCCCAGCCCCGCCTAGAATGGAGAATCAAGGTATCAGGCTGTAATCCCAGCTATTCCAGAGGGCACTGGAGGATTAGGACTGTAATCCTCCGCCTCAGTCAGCTCCAGGCCCAACTGGACTATCTCACACCTTACTTCAGGATTACAAGAAGCAAGCCGGGACTACAAGAAGCAAGCTGGGAGTGGTGCACACCTACATCTTTGATCCCAGCACTCAGGAGGAAGAGGTGGGCCACCTCTGTGAGTTTGAGGCCAGCCTGGTCTCACTAGAGTTCCAGGCCATCAAAAACTACATAGTGAGACCCTGTCTCAAAAAGAAGGTACGTTCTGAGGGCAGGAGATCTAAAGATGGCTCCACAGTTAAGAGTGCCAAGTGCTCCTGTAGAGGACTCAAGTTCAGGTGCCAGCACCCACATGGCAGCTCACCACCATCTGTAAAGCCAGGGGACCTCAAGCACCAGCACGCAGGTGCACATACCCACAGACTTACCTATTAGTAAAAATAAATCTTTTTGTTTTGTTTTGTTTTTCGAGGCAAGGTCTCTCTGCGTGTAGCATTAGCTGTCCTAGACTCACTTTATAGACCAGGCTGGCCTCAAACTCACAGCGATCTGCCTGCCTCTGCCCCCCAAGTGCTAGGATTGAAGGAGTGCGCTACCACACCAGGCATCTTTTTTTTTAAGGACACACTAACAAAAATTTAACTGGGGTGTGGTACCAGGTGTGGTATCAAGTGCCCATAATCCTAGCACTAAGGGGGGGGGGGTCTTGAGTTTAAGGCTAGCCTGGGCCTTACAGCAAGATCCTGTTACAATGCCTCTCCCTCTGAGAGAAAGAAAACCAAGAGCTGGGATGTAGCTCAGTGGTAGAGTCCCTGTCAGTCACACACACTGCCCTGGGTTTGATACTCTTAACCCTGCAAAAACAAAACAAAACGCCAACGAGCCCAGGCCTGTTTCTTAATGTTTCCATGACCATCCCCAGGTGACTGGCATCTGAGATTCGTCCAACGAGCACTCTGTGTGAGCGCATGTTGTGTGGAGGCCAGTGGCAAACCTTGTGTGACCCTCAGGAATTAGGGTCTCTCTCTTGATCTGGAACTCACCAAACTAGGCTAAGCTGGCAGGCCAGTAAGCCTGAGGGACTTACCCGTGTCCACCTCCACAGGGCAGGGGTTAGAGCTGAAGTTCCAGGCTATGACTTACATTCTCAAGCTTTCACAAATGCTTCCCTCGTGTAGCCATCTTCCTAACTGTCTTCCAACAGAACCTCACACTATAGTTGGCTGAGTAGATTACACCTCAGTTTACAAGAAAAGTCAAGTCAGGCCGGTACAGTTAAGCTCAAATTGCTAACTGGCTGTGCTGAGCTGGCCTGGGCAGGCAACCGTATTCGAAGTTTCCAGAGTGGGGAAGAGAGCTGCCCAAGGCTCTCGGGTTTGCCAAGCTGGAGCCCAACCCCACACGGCTTGTGTGGAGCCTAAGACTGTACCTGACACCCCACACTCTGCAGTGGGTGTGCCCTCTACCGCGGCTTCATTCTGCGGTTCGCTCCCAGGAAGGATACATGATAGGCCAATCAAAAGGCCAGACACGTTGCTCAGGAAGGAGGTCTGAGGGATGAGCCAGGAGGCCCCGAGCAGCAGCCATGGCACGAGGACAGAAGGCACCACCACGCCGAACACCAGGGCCCGTCTCATCCGAGAGCGGACCGAGGTGACCCCCAGCATGGCAAAAGCCACAGGGGTGAAGCCCCTGGCATCCTCCACCTCACCCAGCTTAGACAGCGACGACACAGACTCAAATGACAGGTAGATGATGGCGGAGAAGACGGTGAAGATCAAGGTGAAGAAGCAATGGCGGACAGTGCCCACGGTCCTCTCGAAGTTGCCAGCAAAGCGCCAGATGATGATGGCCCCACAGAGGAGGGAGACGGGGTTCTCGTAGACGAAGATGTAGGTCACCAGCCTGTAAACTAAGGGTGGCTTCAGGTTAGTGGTCCAGTGCAGTGCTGGTCCAGCCAGCGGCAACCAGGTGCCACGGCAGCCAGGGAAGGGAGAGCAGAAGCTGGGCTGTTGGCAGGGCGCTTGCCTGGCGTGCCCAGAGCCCTGGGTTCCATTACTAGCACCACATACAGGAAGTGGTGGTGCGCACTAGGACACCAGCACTCAGGAGGGGAGACAGGAAGATCAGGAGTTCAGGGTCATTCACCAGCCACACTGAGTTTGCAGTCAGCCTGGAACTACGTGGGACCCTGTCTCAAAAGTGAAAAACAAAAATACAACAGGAAAGTGAGCATAGTGCCCATGACTCAAGGCATAGTATGTAACAGTCTCCGTTCCTTCCTGGATTCCCACGATTCAAAGCATGAGCACATAATGAAGTCTCTGTTCTTTCCTGGCCCTGGGGGCAGACGCTATCAACACCGGTTTCTATGTGTGAAAAAGGTAGCTTGAAAACTGGAGTGGGGGCTGGAGAGATGGCTCAGAGGTTAAGGGCCACTGCCTGCTCTTCCAGAGGTCCTGAGTTCAATACCCAGCAACCACATGTTGGCTCACAACCATCTATAATGTGATCTGCTGCCCTCTTCTGGCCTGCAGGTGTACATGCAGGCAGAGCACTGTATACATAATAATAAGTAAATCTTTTGCTGGGCATGGTGGTGCACACCTTTAATCCCAGCACTCAGGAGGCAGAGGCAGGCGGATGGCTGTGAGTTCAAGGCCAGCCTGGTCTACAATGGGAGTCCAGGACAGCCAAGGAGATACAGAGTAACCCTATCTCCAAAACAAAAACAAATACAAAAAAGAAAAAAGAAAAAAAGAAAGAAAACTGGAGTAGTCTCTGAACTTGTCAAATGACTCGATACTGTTTTAGGCTTTCTTTTAAAGACTGTTTTTATTTTTGTGTATCTGCATATGCCACTTGTGTGCAGGCGCCTGTGGAGGCCAGAGGAAGACACTGGATCCCCTGCAGCTGGAGTCACAGGCAGCTGGGAGCTGCTCCAGGTAGTGCTGAGAACCAAAAGCTGCAAGCTCTCTTGGCCGCTGAGCCAGCTCTCCAGGCCTCCTCTTTTAGGTTTGAATACTGGCCTACCTCACTGGGCAGTATGAGGGTTAGTTAACTGTACCGGCTTCAGGGTTGAGTGGGTGTAACATAACACTGTGTGCCTGGCTGCTAGCTGTAATTCTGGCCTCTCCTTCCACAGAGGCTGTTCAGGAAAAGAGGAAAGGAACCAGGAATTATCTTGTGGCTTATGCAGACTATAAAGTTATCCTTAGTAACATTAATAATACTATTAGAATATTAAAAGTCTTTTTTAAAGAGTGCTTTCTCTCTTTCTCCGTTGTGAGGTTTCACTATTGCCTGGCCTATAAACTCCTACATAGACCAGGCTGGCTCCTGTTTCATGAGGGCTGGGATTATAGATGTAAGTCACCTCACCTGTTTTGTTTTTTTTTTTAAAGACTAAGTTACATTACTTATTCCAGGCTGACCAGGAACTCAAATCTTCTTGCCTCCACCTTTTGATTGCTGGGACGACAAGTGTCTGCCATCCTCCTTGGTTTAATACTTTAATTTTTTTCTAAATATAAGTTGTCACTAAGGTACATGACTTTTTTTTCCCCCCAAGACAGGGTTTCTCTGTGTAGCCTTGGCTGTCCTGGACTCACTTTGTAGACCAGGCTGGCCTCGAACTCAGAGATCTGCCTGCCTCTGCCTCCCAAGTGCTGGGATTAAAGGCGTGCACCACCAGTGCCCAGCTCGGTTACATTATTTTTAAAAATGATTATTTATTTGTGGATATAAGAGGGTGCATGGAAGTGCCGCCACACCCCTGTGGAGTTCAGAGGAAAACCTGCAGGAGTCAGTTCTACCATGTGGGTCTCGGGGATCAAAGTCCAGCTCTCATGATTAGTGGCACGTGAGTTCACCTGCTGAGCAGATTTACAGGGCTCAATCTAACGTGCTTGTTTGTTTGTTTGTGATTGTTTGTGACAGGGTCTCACTAAGCAACCCTGGCTGGCCTGGAACTCACAGAGATCTGCTTGCCTCCAGCTGCTTCTGCCCGGCCAGTGATGGGATTAAAGGCACACATGGCTCTCTCTAATGTACTTTTCTATCTCTGTGGGCTAAAACCTTAACATGAAAGAGAGAGATGAAGTGACGGTGTCACTTAGAAGGTAAGTAAGGGCTTGCTTAGGGCTAAGTAAGCACGGTGATGCACGTCTGTGTCCTAGTGCTCAGAAGGCTGAGGCAGGAGGATCATGGGTCTGAGGCCAGCCTGGGCGACATAATGAATTCTGGCCGTTCTGGCGTAAATAAACAACAAGACCCTGTTTCAAAGGAAACAAAACAAAAAAGAGGATATGTGCCTCATCTAGACTGGCATTTTGCTGATTATAAGAAGTGCTACCAACTGTCATGGTGGCGCACACCTTTAATCCCAGCACTCGGGAGGCAGAGGCAGGTGGATGACTGTGAGTTCGAGGCCAGCCTGGTCAACAAAGTGAGTCCAGGACAGCCGAGATATCACAGAGAAAACCTGTCTTAAAAAAAAAAAAGGCTTAGTTCCTCTCAATACTATGATGTATTAGCTCTGTGATTCTGTGTAGTCAGCCTCAATTTCTGGTAAACATGCAGTGTAATATGGCCTGTCATGAAATCTCTGTGAGAATTACATGGAATGAATGCATGAGCCTCTGTTACATTGGGAGCGACCAGGATTTCCCAGAAAAGAATGAGGAAGAAACAAAGACTAGGACTCCCGTCTTTTACAAAAGGATGATTACAGACTTAGTTGGCCTGAGAAATTTCTCTCCCCAGGAGAAAATAAACACTTCACCAGAGGCTCCTTCTGTGAGCTGGAATTAAGAGTTGGGATTAAGGTAAAGACCGCGGCAGAAAATTCTAGACTCAAGACGAAAAGCCGTTCTTAGGGGTGTCAAGAGACGAAGTTCAATTGTCACGATGAAAGTGAGAGGCTTGTTTTGTTCTTGTGGGGCCCAGGCCTTCAGAGAATGGAGTCTGTGTTTATAAAAAACGGGGGGGGGGGGGGGCGGAGAAGGAAGGGTAATCAATCACCTTCGAGATCAAACAATGAATGGATCTGGGGGGACAAAGAAGGGGGCAATTTTGGTTAAGAAAGGAACTGGCGGAAATGATGATGAGGTTTTGGGCACGAGATGCTGGAGCTAGGTGATGGGCACAGAGGCTGGGGTTAGGGGGTCCCCGGGCTGAGGGAGCGCGACCTCCCGGCCCCGCCCCTGCTCACCTTGCCAGTTGCGCAGGGCCTCGGAGCGCAGAGACAAGTTCGAGGGTGCCAGAGGCGGCTGCAGCAAGAACAACCGGGGACCCGATACCAGCAGCGAGACCAGGGCGGTGAAGAATGTGGCAGAGGGAACCTCGGGACAAGAGCACCAAAACCGACGGGCGGGCCCCATGGCCGCCATGGCCACGAGACCTTCCCGCGCACCGCCCCTCTCACCAATTTCCGCATCCCCGCGGCGGTCTCCCGTGGCAACAGCGGAAGACTGGCCTCTCAAGCCCCGCCCTATGGAGGAAGGCCCAATCCCGTGGAGCTACTCGCCCAAAGGAGGCCGGGAGTTGTAGTTCTAGCTTGCTCACTGTAGGTGAGCAGGCTGGTTCTTCAGTACTCTCGCCCAGGCTTCAGCTTCCTTCTTCTTGCTCTTTAATTTTTGAAAACATTTAATTCCATCTGCGGACAGACGACAACTTCAAGGAATTGGTTCTCTCCCTCCACCTGTTAGACCCGGGTATTGAATTTGGATTATCAGGCTTGGCCTTTACCCACTGAGCCGTTTCTCTGTCCCTTTTTATTTTTTGCTTTTATTTTAGATTTTATTTGCTATTACCTCATGAGAGAGTGTGTATAGGTGTACACATAAGCTTCTTTACTCTCAGCCATCTTGAAGGCCCTTTAAACTGATTTTTAGCAGATATTAATTATACATAACAATGGTTTCATTTTGACATTTTCTACACGTGTATAATTATTTTGATTATATTTTGTCACAGCTCCATTACCCTCTCTCTTCCCTCCTAGTTTCCCTTATGCACCCATCTTACTTATTTCCTTTTCTTTCTTTCCTTCCTTCCTTCTATTTTTTTCGTGTGTGTGTGTGTGTGTGTGTGTGTGTGTGTGTGTGTGTGTGACCCAAATGAGTTTCATTAAAGTCACTTACTGAAGCAAGATGGGGTCATTTATGGAGTTTGGGCACTTAACCGAGAAAAGCTACATCACTGAAGAAAGCTACACCACTGAAGAAAGCTACACCAATGGTTTCCCAGCAACCATTAACGGCCAGCAGATCCTCCGAGAGGGAGTGGGACCTTGAGAGCCACTCCCTCTTGCATTTTTTTTTTTGTTATTATTATTTTTTTATTTTGTGTGTACGTGTCTGTTGTGTGGGTGTGTGCAGGTGCCCATGGAAGCCAGGGGCTGGAGTGCCAGGCAGTTGTGAGCGTGGATGCTGGGAACTGAACTCTGGTCCTCTGCAACAGCAGTGGATGCTCTTGAGCGCTGAGCCACCTCTCCAGCCCTTGCTTTAGTTTTTTTAAAAAGACGATCTCACGTAGCCCAGGCTAGCCTGGACTCACTCGGTGGCCAAAGTCAACATTGAACTTCTGACCCTCCACCTTCAGAATGCGGGGGTGGGGTGGGGGTGGGGGGTGGGAGGGTAGGGGGGCGAGGATTTAGGCATGCACCACCTCCCTCGGTTTATGCAGAACTGGGAATTCAAGCATGCTACTAACTGGACTACATTCTCAGCCTGTCCTTCCTACTGTAATGATTATGGCATCTTGCGATCCACAGAGCCAAACATCATTTGTGTTTGTCTCTGTTGCGCGAAAAGGGAAACTGAGTCTAGGAGGGTCCCTGAGTGATACAGTTAAGTGGCAAAGAAAGGATTTGAACTTGGGTATTCCTACCTGTATTGGCTGAGAAGGGGGTGGGAGGGACAAGTGAGTCGGAGGAGGGGGAGTGAGTCAACTGAAGGAGTGGGGATGGGGGGGGCGGTCTCAAGAGTTACACATGCGCTATGTCGCTTTAGCCTTTTACAGTTTGAAAGGCGCTTCCGGAAGAGGAAAAGCCCTTTCGGAGCTACACGTGCTTTAGCAGATGAAGTCCCCGGTGGGAAGAGAGTCTGGAATTAAATCCCAGTTTGCAGGGTCCCAGGGGACGACTTCAGATAGTCCTTTACCAGGATGTTTTGTTTTGTTTCGACAGTACTGGGCACTGAGCCTACAGCCTCATACATGAGAGGTAAGCGTTCTGCCACCGAGCTGCAGCCCCCATCTCTCCTCCTCAGCATCTGTATATTTAATAGCAGACTTCTTTTTTTTGTTTTGTTTTGTTTTGTTTGAGACTGGGTTTCTCTGTGTAACCTTGCGTGTCCTGGACTCACTTTGTAGACCAGGCTGGCCTCGAACTCACCGACATCCGCCTGCCTCTGCCTCCCGAGTGCTGGGATTAAAGGCGTGCGCCACAACGCCCGGCGCAATAGCGGACTTCTGAAAAACAATCAGAGGTAACCAAGAAACCATCCACTAAAGCCCAAATGAATCCAGCCAGCCAAAGAAACAAAAACTTTGCTCACATAACACCTACCACTAGGGGGCAGTAAGGGCTACAGACACAGGCTAGGAATAATGAGGTGTTTGAAAAGGGAAGGTACCCAGCCTGGGGACCTGAGTTTGACCCCCTGGACTCATATGGTGGATCAAGAGAACCGGAGAGCTGACTTCTGAAATCTGTCCTCTGACCTCCAGGCAAGCACCCACATACCCTGACACAAACAAACAAGTGAACATCATAGCCTGGAAAACCCAAGGGAGGGGGGGAGGGGGGAGGGGGAAGGACAGGCGTGGTCTTTCTTTCAACACAAACCACAACTCTCATTTCAAAGAGTTTATTCTTGAGCTAAATATAAGAAATGGTTTCATCAAGACCCTTGTGGGCCTTAGGGATCAAACCCAGGTCATGAGACTTAGCAGCAAGTTCCTTTACACCCTGGGGCACCCCCCCAGCCCCCCCCCCCACCCCGCTCTCATATGTTAATCCTGTGTTTTCTCCCTACTCTTCTGATGTATGTTCATGGTCTGCTATTTCCAGTCATGGTGTCTGGAAGATAGCCTTGAAGGGAAGACTATTCATGTTGCCCTTAGAGGTGAGGAGAGCCCCGTGCTAAGGTTGAGGCAGCAAAGAAGGCAGAGGCAGCATGAAGAGATGTATGTAGGCCACGCATCTCACCCTGTTTTGGTCTCCGATGAGACATCTACAGGCCCAAGACCTTTTCTGGTCCCTAACCTAAGCATCTGTATCATGACCCAGGCAAGGCACATGTCACCTACTGCAAAGCTGGTGGGGCCCTATAGTCTTCACTCGTTTTTCGAGACAGGGTTTCTCTGTGTAGCCCTGGCTGTCCTAGACTCGCTTTGTAGACCAGGCTGGCCTTGAACTCACAGCGATCCACCTGCCTCTGCCTCCTGAGTGCTGAGATTAAAGGGGTGTGCTGCCATGCTCGGGTATAGTCTTCACTCTTAAATAATTAAATAATTAAATAATTAGGTTTTTAGCATCCAGAAAGTAAGGAACAGAGCCGGGCATGGTGGCGCACGCCTTTAATCCAAGCACTCGGGAGGCAGAGGCAGGCGGATCGCTGTAAGTTCAAGGCCAGCCTGGTCTACAAAGTTAGTCCAGGACAGCCAGGGCTACACAGAGAAACCCTGTCTTGAAAAACTAATAATAATAATAATAATAATAATAATAATAATAATAATAATAATAATAATAATAGGGTTTTTTCCAGAAAGGGTTTCTGTGTGTAGCCCTAGCTGTTCTGGAACTTACTCTGTAGACCAGGCTGGACTCAGAGATCTGCCTGCCTCTGCCTCCCAAGTAGTGGGATTAAAGGTGTTCCTTTCTTCTTCTCCTCCTCCTCCTCCTCCTCCTCCTTCTTTCTGAGACAGGGTTTCTCTACGTAGCCCTGGCTATCCTGGACTCACTTTGTAAACCAGGCTGGCCTCGAACTCACAGCGATCCACCTGCCTCTGTCTCCCGAGTGCTCGGACTAAAGGCGTGCGCCACCATGCCCGGCTCTGTTCCTTACTTTCTGGATGCTGTGATAGTAACGACTTATGGAAGGAAGGGTTTGTTTGGGCTCTGGGAGTGAGGTCACAGCCCGCCCACAGTGGCAGGTGTGAAGTGAAATAGACGCAAAGCAGCAGCTGTCGGTTTGGAAAAGAAACAGACTCAGCTCCTTTCAACCGGGCTCTTTAGAATAAGGGCTGGAGAGATAGCTCAGGGGTTAAGAGCACTGACTGCTCCACCAGAGGTCAGGACAGCCAAGGCTACACAGAGAATCCATGTTGGGGCTGGGGGAAGAAAGCACACTATCAACTGAACCACATTCCCAGCTCCACAACTAAAAACATTTTAAAAAAAAATATTTATTTACTTGTACTTTAACGTGCATGCATGTCTGTGTGCCTCATACTTGCAGTAGGTTCTCGGGGAATGGAGTTACAAGCATTTGTGAGTTTCCATGTTGGGTGCTAGGAACTAACTCTAGGTCCTTTTGAGGAGCATTCAGTGCTGGGGACCACAGAGCCATCTCTGTAGGCACGCCGCAATTCTCTCTCTCTCTCTCTCTCTCTCTCTCTCTCTCTCTCTCTCTCTCTCTCTCACACACACACACACACACACACACACACACACACACATACACACACAGAGAGAGAGAGAGAGAGAGAGAGAGAGAGAAAGAGAGAAAGAGAGAAAGAGAGATGGGATTTTACTGCCTTCAATCTGGTTGGCCTCTAACTCTTCGGGTCAAGTGATCTGTCTTCTATGCTCGGACTACAGGCATGAGCCGATGTGCCCCAACTTAGATTCTTACCGCCTTTTTTGGTGGTACTGGGATACCAGGCAATGCTGTACTGCTGAGACACACCCTAGTCTTCCGCTTGTATTTGATATTTTCCTTTCTTTCTTTTTCTTTCTTTCTTTTCCCTCTCTCTCTCTCTCTCTCTTTTAAGAGAGAGGGTTTCCCTGTGTAGCCTTGGCTGCTTGGTATTTTTCGCAGTTAATTTTTTTTCCTTTGAGGCAAGTAATAGGTTTTCTTTACTGACAAAATAAGCCAATTCAAGTCAGATCAAAGCATAAAGGCAGCTTTATTGGCTGCAGCTCACTGGTCCCAAGGAAAGAAGCCAGAGGAGTGGCCATGGGGGCGGGGGGGGGGGGGGGGGGGAGACAGAGAGGAAGAGGAAGCACACTTAGGGTGAGAGAAAATGCAGAGGGGGGGGAAGAGGGAACCAACATGTCTGGATTATACAGGGAAGCCCAGCCTCAGGGCTGGAAAGTTCAGGCTAGAGGGCGGGGCAGGCCAGCCATGCTCTGTAACAGGTAGGGACTGAGGGATGCTGGGAGAACCTGGAGGCCAGGTCCACTCTAGTATGTTAAACATGCACCTCAGCTCCTTGTCCTGGATCTGGAACCCAACAGCAAGTTCCCATGTAAGCGAGACTGGCCTTGTACTCCTTCTGTCCCCACACACTGGGACTTCAAGCATGTGCTGCCATGTCTGGCTTGAGGTTGCGTCTCGACACGACAGTCCTCCAGGATGTCTGTGCTTCACACCACACTCCCCTCACAATCCTCAGGCTCTCGTCCCTGACTCCGTGAGGCAGCGCTTTGGGCAGCGCACCCTTGGCCCTTCTGGTTTCCTATGTTGCTTTGGTGTGGAGCCGTTCACATGTCCGCTGTCTGTTAGTGGGTTGATGGAAACGGTGTGGATACGGAGGCCTTGGCTGGGGCGGCTGCTTCTGCTCCCCATGGCTTCAGCCGATTGTGGACTTCTTCAGAAGGGGACCTCCGGGAAGTAAGAAGGGAAGGGATCAAGGTGAGAGGACTGTCCACACCTCCAGCTGAAGTGGTAGCTATGACAGTTTTTTTGTTGTTGTTTGTTTTGTTTTGTTTTTCGAGACAGGGTTTCTCTGTGTAGCCTTGGCTGTCCTGGACTCACTTTGTAGACCAGGTTGGCCTCGAACTCACAGTGATCTACCTGCCTCTGCCTCCTGAGTGCTGGGATTAAAAGCGTGCGCCACCACGCCGGGCTGCAATGATAGCTTATGTTCGGGGCTGGAGAGATGGCTCAGTGGTTAAGAGCACCACCTGCTCTTCCAGAGGTCCTGAGTTCAATCCCAGCAACCACATGGTGGCTCACAGCCATCTATAATGTGATCTAACACTCTCTTCTGCAGATAAAGCACTCATATGCAATAAATAAAATAGATAGCTTATGTTCACATGCCTCGTGCTATGGGGTCATCCCCAGGGCCCATGGGCACTGCTCCAGGATCCTCCAAGGAAGCCCTACATGTAAAATAATGTAGCACTATCGAGGTGGTGGTGGCGCATGCTTTTAAGCCCAGTACTCTGGAGGCAGAGGCAGGTGGGTCTCTGTGAGTTCGAGGCCAGCCTGGTTAACAGAAGCAGAAAGAAACCCTCTCTTGAAAAACAAAAACAAGTGTGTGTGTGTGTGTGTGTGTGTGTGTGTGTGTGTGTGTGTACGCGCACAGGCACGTGTGCACACTCACTGGTAAGGCGGCTCATCAGGTTAAGGCACTTGCTGCCAAGTCTGAGGACCTGAGTTCCATCCCCCAGACTCACACAGTGGAAGGAGAGAACTGACTCCCGAGAGTCATCCTCTGACTCCACATTTGTGCTGTGGCTTGAGAGCGCGTGTGCACACCAATACAAAACACATGACATTTATTTATTTTTTTCTAAGTAGTGGGCAGACTAGCAACAGGGAAGGGAAACCCAGGACTTGCTTCCTCCTCGCCACTCCTGGACTTGGATAACAGCAGCTCCAGTTCCTGTTTCTATTTCCCTCCTCGTCACCAGTCTCCTGACTCATATTTTGCTTCCTGTTACGTAAAACCTTAATCACGGTTCAGGCTCACTGTTGCATCATCCTCGGTGCTAACTTAACATCTGTGATAATCGAGCGTGGTGGTCCCCAGTCAGCCCAGCATCTGGGAGGTAGAAGCGGGAGGATTGGAACTTCGAGGCCATCCTTGGGTACACACACACACACACACACACACACACACACACACACACATAAGCTGGACTTCCATTTCCATGAGTTTTAAATCCAAAGATTCAGCCAGCAGTATATGGACATTATTCAGCGCCAGCCAGCCAGTGGTGCACACCTGTGATCATGGGCTTGGGAGGCAGACAGAAAGGTCAACAGTTCAAGGTCACCCTGTTTTACATACGGAAGTTGATGGCCAAATGGAAAAAAGAACGCTTGTGGCGGAGGGACTGCGTCTTGACTAAGCATGTAGAGACTGCGCGCGCATACTGGGTGTGTATACATGAGCATAAGTGCCCAGTGATGTAGGCCTTGAACTTTTTTTTTTTTTGAGACAAGGCTTCGCTGTGTTAGCCTCAGCTGTCCTGGACTCACTTTGTAGGCCAGGCTGGCCTCGAACACACAGTGATCCACCTGCCTCTGCCTCCCGAGTGCTGGGATTAAAGGCACGCACTACTACGCCTGGCTTGTTTTGAACTTTTTAAAGCCTACTTTATTTGGATTTCTTTAATGCTTGTGCCTCCTTTCTAACCCACCTGCCCTAGATAGGAGAGAGACGAGGTTACTGGGAACAGGAGAAGTAGAGCTTTTCAGACTCAGTTCCTTGGAGCAATTCCATTCTTTGTCAGCAGGATTCCAGCAGCCCCGTAAACAACAAACCAGCAAGTCAACAAAGGTGACTGCAGCCACAGTAGCGGGAATCTGGGGCAGCAGCCAGAATCCGGAACCTCGAAGCGTTCTCTGTAGCGGTTCTCTCTAGGAGCCTCTGGAAGTGGACCGATGGACAGGAAATGATGCCAAGACCAAAAAAACCCCACCTCTTGTTTTGGGCTCATATATATATGTATGTATGTATGTATGTATGTATGTATGTATGTATATGTATATATATCTCCTCTCAGAGTCCATACTAGGATGTTTATCACTTGGCAAAGACCACGCCCCCACAAGAGGCGGTTCCTCGTCCAGCGGACACCACCACCTGTTCTCTCACAAGTCTGTTTCCAGCTGACAGACACCGCACACCCTCACACGAGTCTGTTTCACATCCCACGCTTGGGATCAAAATGAAAACGGCGTGTACATCCACTACACGACGCGGAGTCCACAAAGGGGCATCAGATCCTCTAGATCTGAAATTACATGTGGTTGTGAACCACCGGACGCAGTACTGAGACCTGAGCCAGGTCCTCTGCGAGCACAGCAAGCACGCCTCGCTCCATGCCAGCCCTCCGGCTCCTCTGCCTCCTTTCTGATCATCATTTCTTTAATAACACTACACGCCAGCCATGGCTCTGCACTGACACCATATTAGCTATTACAAGTCCAGACAATATCAAAAGCATATGAGGAAGGGCACAGATTCCAAGCTTCTGCTACACTTTATTTATTTATTTATTTATTTATTTATTTATGGGCATGGTGGCACAGGCCTTTAATCCCAGTACTCTGGAGGCAGAGGCAGGTGGATCTCTGAGTTGGAAGGCAGCCTGGTCTGCAGAGCGAGTCCAGGACAGCCAAGTCTACCAGAAAAACCAAATAACCAAAACAAAATGAAGAACAAGACAACTTGAAGGAGTCAGTCTTCTCATTCCACCGAGGGGGGGGCACAGGGGTCAAACTCAGGTCATCAGGATGGGCAGCAAGTGCCTTTACCCACAAAATCACCTCGCTGTCCCAAAACCATTTTTGAAGAGGCCTCAGTATGAATTGTCACAGTTGGAGAGAGGGATAAATTTCCTATCCACTCCCAATAAAATCATGATGCAGGCAACTAATTAGCAACCCATAATAAAAAAGGGCATCAACAAAACAAAACAAAACAGGAATAGCTGCCAGAAACGGCGGTGCAGACCCGTAATCCTAGCACTTGGGAGACTGAGGCAGGAGGATCTAGTGTTCGAGGCCAGCCTGGACTACACGGTGAAAGCCTATCTAAAAAGAAACAAATAGATAATAAACAATAGCAAAAAGACAAACCCATCCAAGCAAAACGCCTGCTATGGGGCTGGGAATCAGCCTGGGCTGGTTGGCAGAGTGTTTGCGCCAGGTTCCATCCCTAGCCCTAGATAAACTGGGCATGATGATAAACACATTTAATCCTGGCACTCTGGCGGTAGAGGCGGGGGAGGGGGCGGGGGGGTTGTCTCTGTGAGTTCAAAGCCAGACGGGGGTGGGGGGGGGGGAGGCTACACAGTGAGTTCCAAGCCAAAGACCTTCCTGTCTCAATAAAGAAATAAAGCAACTTTCAGTGACTCCTTCTTCCTCTACAATGCTTGTATTTGGGATGGGGAAGAGAGTGGTAGGGGTGGGGTGCACGAGAGGGTCTGAGGTAGTAATTAATGAGCACCAGATAGCACACTTAGACAGCTGAGAGCGCTGTGCTTGTCCCAGCCTGGGGTGGTTCTTGAGTGGACCCACCTTGACCCCCAATGCATGTCTTTAGATCCTCGGGGAAGTCGCAGAATGACTCCCGGGAAGGTCTGGAGATCACAGTGGGGTTTAGGCTTCAACTCCCTTGTGGATGCCGAGCGTTGGGGTGGGGATGTGGGGAATCGGGGGTCTGGGGCAGCGCGGTGGTGTGCAGGACATCAGGATCCTATGGCGCCCCCTGGTGGTTGCAGTCTCTCCAGGCCCAGCTGCTGGAGACAAATCTTGGACCGCTGCTGGGTCTTCACTGCCACCTAGCGGCCAGCTCCATGCTGTTTCCTCAGGCTTTATGGATAAATGGTCCAGCATTTCCTGGACCCTCTTGGCCTGAGCCCAGGGATCTGCAGCGGTCTTAGAATTGCCCAATTGCTTGGCTCCAGGGAAGCAGCAGAAGGCTGACAAGAGGGAGGTCAGGAGCGCAAGGGACCCCTTGTAGGCCAAACCGAGCAATGTGGGAGTTAATCCTAAAAAATCTAGGAAACCTTGAGAGCTAAGCTTTCGAAGGGCAAGTTAAAGGTCAGCTCTTGAAGGGTTAGGACCTTCTGATGGTTTAGAAAGTGTGGGAGAAGGCCGGGTGGTGGTGGCGCACCCCAGCACTTGGGAGGCAGAGGCAGATGGATTGTTGTGAGTTCGAGGCCAGCCTGGTCTACAAAGCGAGCCCAGGACAGCCAAGGCTACACAGAGAAAGCCTGTCTTGAAAACCAAACCAAAACAGAACAAAAGCTGCGCCTGGTGATGTATGCCTGTGATCCCAGAACTAGGGAGATAGAGTCAGGAGGATCGGATCTCTGTGAGTCAAGGTCAGCGTGGTCTACAAAGTGAGTACAGGACAGCCAAAGATAAACAGAAAAACCCTGTCTTGGAGGAGGGGGGGCGGGAGAAAAGAAAAGAAAGAGAAAAAAAACCCTGGGAGAAACAAGCCCATTCAGACATTGGTGACAGGGCTGGAATTCCATTCTTGTCCCTTCCCTCTGCGTCCCCTAATGTCCCCCTTCCCCCTCTCACTTCCTCCTTTTCCTCCCTCTTTCCTTTGCCTCAAACTTGCTGAGGCAAATAAATAGAGGGTGACCTCCTAATCCCCTTGCTTCTGCCTCTGGAAAGCAGAGATTATGTACATGGGCGTGTGCACCCCACATCTGGCTCTTGTATGTATGTGCGTGCGCACCTGTGCGTGCATGTGTGGAGGCCAGATGCAATGGCAGGTGTCTTCCTCGGTTGCTCGACACTTTAATTTTAATTCTATTTGTGTGTGTGTGTGTGTGTGTGTGTGTGTGTGTGTGTGTGTGTGTACACATGTGCACATATATGGGAATTGTGGGGAGGCCAGAAAACATCTTCAGGAAACCATCCACCTTGTCTTTCTTTCTTTCCAATGTCTCACTATGTATTCTTGGCTAGACTAGAACTTGAAATGTAGACCAGGCTGGCCTGAAACTCACAGAGCCACCTGGCTCAGCTTCCCAAGTGCTAGGATTAAAGTTGTGTACTCACCTTGCTTTTTTTTTCCTTTCTTTCTTTCTTTTTTTTTTTTTTTCCGGTTTTTCGAGACAGGGTTTCTCTGTGTATCCTTGGCTGTCCTGGACTTACTTTGTAGACCAGGCTGGCCTCGAACTCACAATGATCTGCCTGCCTCTGTACCACCATGCCCGGCTTCTTTCTTTCTTTCTTTCTTTTTGGTTTTTCGAGACAGAGTTTCTCTGTGTAGCCTTGACTATCCTGGACTCACTTTGTAGACCAGGCTGGCCTCGAAGTCACGGCAATCCACCTGCTTCTGCCTCCTGAGTGCTGGGATTAAAGGCATACGCCACCACACTGGCCTTCTTTTTCTTTTTTAATTTAACATGCATTGGTGTTTTGCCTGCACGTATGTTTGCCTGTTGGTGTTGGGTCCCCTGGAACTGGAGTTACAGACAGCTGTGAGCTGCCATGTGGGTGCTGGGCATTGAACTTAGGTTCTCTTGAAGAGCAGCAAGTGCTCTTACCCGCTGAGACATCTCTCCAGCCCCACACCTTGCTTTTTGAGACAGAGTCTCTCCCTTTGACCTGGAACTAGCAGTCATGTGAGGCCACCAGTAAGCCCCAGGGATTGTCCCATCTCTGTCTGCGCCACCCCTCTCCCCCCCCATCATGCCAGAGTCTTCTTACGTGGGTTCTGGGGGTCAGACCCAGGTCCCCATATGTCTTAGCAAGCACTTTACCCACTGAGCTTTCTCCGTAGCTGACGCTTTTTTTCTGAGTCACAGGAGATTTGCCTCCCTTCCTGTCTTCAGTGAGTGTTTGTGGAGTAACTGAGTTCGTCTGGAGTTCACCCAGAGTGGTGTCTTCCAAATAAAATATTTGGACCAATTGTGGACCAACCTGAAAGCCGTGTGCAAGACACCTCAGCCAACAAGAGAAGACCATGTAAGTTTCCCAAGGGCCCATGGGATGCCCTCCAGGGCAAACAGGACTTGTATCAATCAATAGGAAAGGATGGGAATCAAAGTATGTGCTCTGAGCCAGGCACAGTGGTGCACACCTGTAATCTCAGCACTCAGGAGGCAGAGGCAGACAGATCTCTGTGAGTTCGAGGCCAGCCTGATCTACACAGCAATTCCAGGAAAGCCCTGTCCTGTTCCCTTGACATCAAGTCTCTCTGACCTCAGAAATAAAATTAGCCAATGACCCCAGCAATCCTCCTGCCTCTGTCTGCTACTAGTACTGGTCTTACCGGTGTGGTGTGGCCACACCCAGATTTTTTACATCAGTGTTGACTGTTTGAACTCAGGTTCTGTAGGGAAATTTTAATTCAGAACATGGCTTCTCTGGCAAGAAATCATATCCAAAATGATCTTCTAGGTCTGTGTGATCCAGCTGGAAACAGACACGCTTTTAACCCCAGGAGACAGAGGCGAGCAGATCTCTGGGTTCAAGACCAGCCTGGCGTTGAGCAAGTTTCTAGTAAAGAAAAGCTTAGGTCCAGGCATGGTGGTGCACGACTTAAATCTCAGCACTCAGGAGACGGAGGCATGCGGATCTCTGAGTTCTAGTTAATATTGTTCAGGCCACTTGCTTGAGAGTGCGTTGAGAGGCAGTGCAGTGGAGTTGAGTTGCAGCACTTCGGTTCATGGAATCCAGAGGCAGTTTTTACCAGGAGAGTTTTACAGGGGCAGGTTGAGGGGAGAACAAGCTAGACACAGGTGAAGCCAGAATGATCCAGAGAAAGAGAAGGAGCCACAAGATTAGAACAGACTGCTAGAGTTAGTATAAGGCCAAGCAGAACAATTCAGTGAGAAACTGAGAGAAGCCAGTCTGAACCAGTCAGCTGGGAGAGGAGTTTGAGGCAGAACAGCTGAGTTGAACCAGCCAGCCAGAGCTCAGCGAGAACTAGACGGTAAGTCTAGAACTAGCAGCAAGTCTCAGAGACTGAGCACATTCAAGGCCTAGGTTAGATTGTACGGAGGCTAGAAGCTTCCAGGACTAGGCCTAGGTTAGCAGATGTGGGCAATAAGCCTCCGAGATGACAATTACCTCAGGCAAATAAAAACTCCATTTACAAGGTTATAAAGTTTGAGCAAGCAAGCTCTCTGACCCACTGAATGAAGCCCCAGCCCTGCAGCAAACCTCTTCCCAGCCAGTAGGTCAAAGAAGCAGTCGCACTGCAAAGGAGAAAACATTTCACAAGATGCCTGAAAACAAAGTACAGACCGCAGCTAAAGCAGGACTCAGAGGGCCCTTTATATCTGTGAAGGCCAGTGGCAGGGCAGCAGCCAGGCACGGCGGCGCACACCTGGGATCCCAGCACTCAGGAGGCTGAGGCAAAAGGATTACCAGTTTGAGGCCTTCTTAGGCTACACAGTGAGACCTTGTCTCAGAAACAAAACAAAACAAAACAACTTCAAAGTACTAATATAGACTTATAACTTAAGAAACATGAGTAAGGGCTGGAGGAACAAAAGGCTCAGCAGTTAAGAGCACTGTTGGGTCTTCCAGAAGACCCAGGTGTGCTTTCCAGTACCCAGGGATCTGATTACATGCGTGCGCGTGCGTGCACACACACACACACACACACACACACACAGAGAGAGAGAGAGAGAGAGAGAGAGAGAGAGAGAGAGAGAGAGAGAGACACTTAATTCTAAACACCAAATCTCTTTAAAAAGAGCAAAAGAGTAAGAGCCTAGTAGAGTATTAAGGTGCACGTATGAGTGTACTTTTGAGGGTATTTGCATAACTAATTAAATCAATAAGGTTCTGACCCAGTGAGTTGATTAGTCAAGAGAATTAAAAACCTATGTCCCAACAAAAAGGTGTGTAGAAAAATGCATAAGAACTATGCCCACCTTAGTCCTTTTTTGTTTGTTTTGTTTTGGTTTTTGGTTTTTTTGAAACAAGGTTTCTCTGTATAACAGCTCTGGCTGTCCTCCAACTCTCTCTGTAGACCAGGTTGGCCTCGAACTCACAGAGATCCACCTCCCTCTGGTTTTGTTTTTATTGCTATTACAGAACACCAGAAATGAGGGAACTGATTTGTTTTTGTTTTTCTTATTATTTATACAGTATTCTGTCCTCGTGTGTGGATGGCACCAAATCTCATTATAGATGGCGGTGAGCTACCATGTAGTTGCTGGGAATCAAACTCAGGACCTCTGGAAGAGCAGACAGTGCTCTTAACCTCTGAGCCATCTCCCCAGCCCCTTTTTACTCTTTTTTGTTTGGCTGGGTTTTTTTTTTGTTGTTGTTGGGTTTTTTTGTGTGTGTTGTTTTTTGTTTTTTCAAGACAGGGTTTCTCTGTGTAGCCTTGACTGTCCTGGACTTGCTTTGTAGACCAGGCTGGCCTCAAACTCACAGCAATCCACCTGCCTCTGCCTCCCAAGTGCTGGGATTAAAGGCGTGTGTTACCCCTGCCCAGCTAAGGGAACTGATTTTTTTTAAGAAGGTTTACTTTGGTCCGTGGTTCGGAAGCTAGGAATGGTCAGGGAGTGGCACCAACACGCACTTAGCTTCTAATGAGACTGGGTGTGGGCAAGCCTTGGCACCTTTGGGGTAGTGGCTTCTCCATTCCCACAGCCCAGTGCTGTGAAGGTTCCCACGTCTCAGTGACTGTCAACTGTGTAATTGCTGCTAGGGCACTGTGCCCTAGATTGCCATGTTCTGAAATGTTCGCAGTTGACCCAGGGCACTACCCTCTATGCTTTCCAGAGAAACCTCAAGCAGCACTGCAGCTTCCACCCACAATGTCTGGCAGTCTTATCTAACTTCCTCTGTCCCCAGCAAGCGTTTCCATAGCCCTGACTTTTTTTTTTCTTTTAGGTTTTTCTAGACAGGGTTTCTCTGTGTAACAGTCCTGGCTGTCCTGGACTCGCTTTTGTAGACCAGGCTGGCCTCAAACTCACAGCGATCTGCCTGCCTCTGCCTCCCAAGTGCTGGGATTAAAGATGTGCACCACTATGCCCAGCTCTAACTTTCTTTTTATTGGGGGGGGGGCAGGTAATGTCTCATTGTGTTGCCCTGGCTGGCCTAGAACTCTCTATGTGGATCAGGCTGGCCTTGAACTCACAAAGATCTATCTCTGCCTCTGTCTCCAGAGTGCTGAGATTAAAGGTGTGCGCCACCATGCTCTGCTGATTAACTATTTACTTGATTGAATTTAGAGTCATCTGGCGGCTGGGCTTCTGGGGGCGCCTGTAGGAAATTGCTTTGGTTATGTTAACTCACATGGGACGCCCCATCTTTAATTTTAAAAAATTATCTATTGTACTACATTTGTCTGTGTATGCAGAACAGGGAAAGTCTATGTGCCACAGCACACATGGGTAGAGGTCAGAGGATAACCTTGGGTCGCTCACTTCACTCTTCCATCATGTGGGCCCTAGGGATGTTGAACTCAGGTCATCAGGCTTGGTGGCAAGTGCCTCTACCCCCTGATTATCTGGTGGCTCAGGAAAACTGTTTTCACCATGGAGGGCGCTATGCCGTAGGCTGCGGTCCTGGACTGTATGTGTAGCGGAAGTGAGCCGAGCACCAGCACTCACTCCCCTCTGCTTCTTGACTGTGACTGGGATGTGACCAGTCACCTCACACACACTTTTCACACCATGATTTTCCTGTGGATGCACACTGTGCCTTTAACAGTGAGGGGTACCAAACTCTGTCTCCTGTAAGCGGCTTTTGATCAATCAGACTGTTTTATTATAGGAACAGAAAATAAAGCAACACAGAGAGAGAAAGAGAGACAGACAGACAGACAGACAGACAGACAGACAGACTGACTGACTGACTGACTATTGGAACCAGAGTTGCAAGCTGGGATCCTTCACTCATCCCAGTTTGCCAATTACAGAGATGAATAGTGGTGAAAACCAGAACAAGATTCACTATTCATTCATTGGTGTGTTTGTACGGATCACATGTAAAGGTGCACATGTGTGTGCATTATGTGGAGGCCCAAGGGCAACCTCAACTGTCAGTGCTTTACCACCAACCACTTTAAGTTTTTATTTGTCTATGAGCACATGAATGTAGTGCCATTGGAGGCCAGAAGAGGGCATCAAATCTCTTGGAGCTGGAGGTACAGGTAGTTGTGAGCCTCCTGATGTGGATGCTGGGACCTGAACTTTGGTCCCCTGAAAGAGTATCAAGTGCTCTTAACCACTGAGCCATCTCTCCAGCCCCATCATCCACTTTATTTTTTTTTAACATTTTGTTTATTAATTTACTTATTGTGGGGTGTGTGTGTGTGTGTGTGTGTGTGTGTGTGTGTGTGTGTGTGTGTGTGTCCTTCCACTAAGTGGGTCCAGGGGTCTATTGTCAGGTTTGATGGTAAGTGCCCTCACTGAGCTATGTGGCCAGCCCACTTAAAGAAGCAACATGCAAACTTTATTATTTTTAAAAAAATTTTCTCAGCTAGTATCTCTTTACTAACAGGCTCAAACTTTATTTAACAAAGTTAACAGAGAAAGTCAAAAGCGTTCTTGTGAATGACAACAACGACAAAAAAAAAAAATCAAAAAACAAAAACCCTGAGGCTGGGAAGATAATTCACCGTCTAGAAGACAGCTTCAGTTCCCACATGGTGACTCACAGGCATCTATTACTCCGGCTCCAGGGGAGCTGGTACCCTCTTCTAGTTTAAGACATCAGGTGCCACAGGGTGCACAGATGTATATGTGGTCAAAATGCACACACACCATAAAATTCAAAAAGAAAATATGCATAAGGTATCTGAGGAAACAGGTGACCTGTAGGTGACAGTTATTATTATTGACCATCTCACAGAACAGGTTCTGATCTCTGTTCTGTTGCTGTGACAAAACCAAGAGCTACTGGCTGGTGTCCTCTAAAGAAACAGAACTGAGCCGGGCGGTGGTGGCTCACGCCTTTAATCCCAGCAAACTCGGGAGGCAGGCAAATGACTGTGAGTTCCAGGCCAGCCTGGTCTACAGGGTGAGCCCAGGACAGCCAAGGCTACACAGAGAAACCCTGCTGTGAGAGGGTGTAGACCAGATTTAGGGTTAAATCTCCCTGCTTCAGATAATCTGATCAAGGAAATCCCTCCGGGGAGCATCCAGAAGCCTGGGTTTTAGTTGATCCCGAAATGCGGTTTTAGTAAGGCATGGTTAACTATTAAACTGAAACTATTAAATGAGGAATTCTAGAAATAAAAACTCATAATTTAGCCCGGAGGTGGTGGTGCATGCCTTTAATCCCAGCACTTGGGAGGCAGAGGTAGATGGATCTCTTAGGTTAAGACCAACCTGGTCTACAGAGCAAGTTCCAGGACAGCCGGGGCTACAGAGTGAACCTCTATTGCCACCCTGCCCCCCAAAACCCCAAAGTCATACCTTAAATTTTTTGAAGGCCGCTGAGGTGACTCTTTGGGGAAGGCTCTTGTTGCCCAGCCTGGCAACCTAAGTTTAATCCCTGAGACCCGCATAGTGGAAAAAGAGAAAAACTCCCACAAGTCGTCTTTCTGCATGCACACTTGTTGGGGGTCGGTCTGGTTGCTGCCCAAATGAACAGGCTCACGTACCAAAATGTTTGTAACCTTTGGCTCCGAACTTATTCCTGTTTGACCAATAGGAAGCCATCACACCTGGGCAGGGCAGACGGGGTAGGCGTGGCTAAGGTTCCGAGGGCCCTTTGGGAGGGGGAGCAGAAGAGAAGGCAGGCTGGCGCCATGGGTTAGGTGGAGGAGAAGCACAGCATGATTTGGCTCAGATGACGGTAATTAGCAAGCATCTGGGATTCAGGATGGGAGGTAGCTCAATAGAAATTACTAGAAGCAGATGGCATGGGATTGGGACAGGTATCCCATACTTGCCCCATTATGGGAAGTAGTTTAGAGGATTAATATCAGCCCCTGCCCCAGGTTAACTAAGGCTATTTTAAAATCTAACAGGTGTCTGTGTCTTGATTGATTGCCGGAGGGTTAGAAAATATTGCCGCAATAATCATTATAGGACTAATAATAAACATTATTAGGCTATACTTATAACCTAACTGCAACACTCGCTCTCCACCATAAGGAAAAGGATGTAAAAAGTATTAGAGACAGAGTCTACGAAGCTACGTAGCCCAGGCTGGTAACCTCGCGATCCTTGTCAGCTCTGCTCCTACCCAGTGCTGAGCCTGTAGACGCGACCGAACACACAGCAGTTCCTAAGTGTTTAACTGTGTGGTTCTGAGACGTGTGTCGTCTTGTGCTCTCTATTCTCCCTGCCTCGGATGTCAAAACTGCCCGTGGCCAGCGTGCTGGCTAGGATACTGTCAGCTCGACACAAGCTAGGATCATGTGGGAGAAGGAATCTCAACTGAGAAACTGACTCGATAGGACTGGCCTGTAGGTAAGTCGGTAGGGCACTTTCTTTTCTTTCTTTATTAAAATCTGTTTTATTTTATGTGCGTGATTGTTTTACCTGAATGTATATATGTGCCCCTACATGCTTGTCTGGTGCTTAAGGTGGTCAGGACTACATAGAAAGACCCCAAAAGTTGTTTTTTTGGGGGGCACACAGTATCAACTTTAGTGGGTGTTCTTCCATTCCCACGATCCAGTGCTGGCAAAAGGTTCCTGTTTCCCTATGATCGATGACTGTGGAAACTCATGGGCTCGGAGAGTCTTGTTCTGACTTAGTGCAAATCAACTGTAGGTCAATGCAATTCATGAGTTCCTGAGAAACAGACCTCAGATTGCCTTCCAACCACAACTTCTACACATCTGCATCTCACTTCCCCCGCCTGTTCCCATAACAGGTATTCTGAAGATATTTCCACCGAAAGTATAGACACTTCACTTGGATCTTCTGATGCCTTGACCTCTGCATACATACTTGAACCTACATGAAACATATGCCAAAGGTAAAAGGATGGAGTGACCGTGCTTGCTTCTTGCCCCCTAATTGTATCCCTTCTCCATAACCACCCACCAATGCTTTCTGCATTTACCACCATTCAACCCTTCCTTGGTTCCTCGCATGTGAATGGGTGGACCTGGCGCCAGGCCTTCAGCCCGCACTGGGCGATTCTACGCAGGTGCCATGAAACCGAGTCACATCCCCAGCCTTATTTCTTTCTTTCTTTCTTTTTTTTTTTTTTTTTGGTTTTTTGAGACAGGGTTTCTCTGTGTAGCCTTGGCTGCTCTGGACTCCCTTTATAGACCAGGCTGGCCTCAAAACTCACGGAGATCCACCTGCCTCTGCCTCCCGAGCAATGGGATTAAAGGCGTGCGCCACCACACCCGGTGACTCCCCATCTGGTAAGAGGTGTCCTGCTCTGATAAAAGCGTCAAAGCCACCTCCGGATTGCCAAGGGCTGTTTCCTCTTCACTAGCTAAGGCTCTGGAGGTGTTTACTATAAACAGAAGCCATATCCGGGGATGTCCCCTTTTTGACAGCTCCCAGGGCTTATAAACCCCAGATTCATGAGTCGGGGCCCAATCCTTTTGGTCCGTCCTGTCCCTCCCTTTGGTATTTTGGCTTAGCTTAGACTTCTCTTTTACCCCAAAGCACAAGGCTTAGGATGCACAATAAAGGTTAGCTCCTGGCTTCACCGACTGTCTCTTTTTGGCTCCTGACTCTGCGGACTGCCTTCCACACTTTCCAAGCCACAAGCTGCAACACTATCAAGACTCCCCTCCTGGGTATATTCCAAGGAGTGGAATAGCTGGGTCTTGAGGAAGCCCTGTTCCTAGTTTTCTGAGATAGCACCAGATAGATTTCCAAAGTGGTTGTATAAGTTTGCATTCCCACCAGCAATGAAGGAGTGTTGCCCTTTCTCTACATCCTTGCTAGCAAGTGGTGTCACTTGAGGTTTTGATCTTAGCCATTCTGATGGGTGTAAGAGAAGATGCTCCACCACACAACAAGGACATATGCTCAACCATGTTCATAGCAGCCTTAATCATAATAGCCAGAATGTGGAAACAGCCTAAGTGTCCCTCAGTCGAAGAATGGATTAAAAAAAAAAAACGTGGTACATTTACACTATGGAATACTACTCAGCTATTAAAAACAAGGAAACCCCAAAATTTCTGGACAAATGGATGGAACTAGAAATGATCATAATGAGTGAGTTAACCCAGAAGCAGAAAGACTCACATGGTATATACTCACTTATAACTGGACACTAGCCCAAGAAGCATGTCACATGAAAGTCTTCATTTACCAGGAGATGGGGATAGATGTGAGGACATCCTTTTGGGACTCCAGGTGAGAGAAGTAGGGGAGAATGGGGAAATAGAAGGATCCAGAGGGTCCTAGAAACCTACAAGAAGAGCATCATGACAAGTAGATCTGGGCCCAGGAGTTCTGCTCAAACTACTGCACCAACCAAGGACAATACATGCAATAAATGTCGAACCCTTACTCAGATCTAGCCAATGGACAGGACATTCTCCACAACTGAGTGGAGAGTGAGGACTGACTTTGACATGAACTCTAGTGCCCCATATTTGACCACTTCCCTTTGGTGGGGAGGCCTGGTGGCATCCAGAGAAAGCATAAGCAGGCTACCAAGACGAGACTTGAAAGGCTGTGACACATAATGGAGGAGGAGGTCCCCCTCTGTCACAGACATAGGGGAGGGGAATAGGGTGAAAGCAGGAAGGAGGAAGGAATGGGAAGGTACAAGGGATGGGATAACAATTTAGATGTAATCTGAATAAATTAATTTAAAAAAAAAGACTCCCTTCCTGAATCCGGGCCATGGTGGCGCATGCCTTTAATCCCAGCACTCTGGAGGCAGAGGTAGGTGGATCACTGAGTTTGAGGCCAGCCTGGTCTACAAAGTGAGTCTAGGACAGGCAAGAATACCAAAAAAAAAAAAAAAAAAAAAAAAAAAAAAGACTCCCCACCTGACGCCGCTGGGCTCCTTCCTGCAGAAAGGCGTGAGAGTCTGGATTCTCTGCATCATTTTTGAGACTCCATGGGCTTTGTTATAATCTCGGCTTCCGACTCAACAACCCCGCTCCTGCTCGGTCGGTTCTCTAACGCAGAGCACTAGGGCCTTGGAGCTGTTCACCGAGCAAGCTTCCCTGGAGGAAAGGAGGACAACAGTTTTTAGCCAAGTGTAGAAAAGAGGGCACCCCTGAGACCCATTAATTCTTAGAAAGAGCTGCTTGCAGAACTGGCCTTCGGTTGACGTTGGGAAGTTGGCATCCATACAGTCCTGTAGGCCAACAACTTACTGATAAAGATGCACTGGTCCCACTGCCCCTGGTGCAGTTGTACAGATGATGTTGCCCAAGGATGCTGAGGCTTCCCATCTGAGGGGCAGACACTTGTCCCTCTGCATAGCCCCAAAACCCGCGGGGTCAAGGAACTCTCAGAATTCCTTCTGGGATTTTAGAATTTCAGTGTGGGCCAGGCCCAGGTGTAGCTAGTGAACTGGCCCCAGTAAAAAATGCTGGATTCTTGCCAGGCTTGGCACACGCCTTTAATCCTAGCACTCTGGAGGCAGAGGGCAGAAGCAGGTAGAACTCAAGTAGAGTTCAGGCTAGCCTCTTGCTTTTGGCTCTTTTTTTTTCTGAGACAGGGTCTCTCTGTGTAGCCCTGGCTGTCCTGGACTCACTTTGTAGACCGGGCTGGCTTCGAACTCACAGCGATCTGCCTGCCTCTGCCTCCCGAGTGCTGGGATTAAAGGCGTGTGCCACCATGCCTGGCTAGGCCTCTTCTTTTATGTGGGACTTGAGAATTCCTCCTCTGGGCCTACAAGAATCTCTTCCTTATTCCTCCTCCTCCTGTCCTGTCGGCTTCCTCCTTCCCAAGATTCATCGCTCCTCAAAGCCTGAGAACCTTTGCTCCACCCCTTCCATCTGCCTTGCCCAGGTGTAGGCCTTTTATTCAGCGAATCAGAGAGGTAAGGTGCAGGGCAGCAACAAGATCTTGGGAGCCAGTAATTAGCATCAAATTCGTGGCATTCGGGGACTTCAAGTCTGTAACTTCACACTGAAACATAGGATCATATCTGCAGGGGTGGCATTCTACAGCATGGGACAGCATCTTTATTTGTGGACCCTGCTTTGGCTTTGTGGGGCTTCACCCTCCATTAAAAACAAAACAAAACAAAACAAAACAACAAAAAAAAAAACTAACTAAAAAACCACTCAAGATTGAATTTACAACCACACTGACCCAGAGCTATAGGATGCTGTTGGACCCATCACTGCATATTCCAGGATGTCTAATTTACTTACTTTTATGAGCTTGACAGGAACATCCTCCTCCACACGCCTTCCATGGTGTGGAGGGCCCAGATCCTGCTGCTCTAGAGCCCCGCCTCAGTGCAGAGCAGGGCCCTGAGACAGACACGAGCACCCAATTCTGTTGAACTGGAGCTGGGAAACGGGTTTGCAAGAAGGAGGCCTGGAGTAAAGTCATCTGGGGCCGGAGGCAGGGACATTTGTCAAGACTGCCCCAGTGAACCATTTTTGGCACTCAGAAGAAACAAAAATGTAGTTGGTTGAGAGATTTGCATCTTCACATTAAATACAATAACCTCTTTAAAAGAACATCTGTAACTCGGAATCACCGTAGGAATATTTTCCCCGTGGGAATGGGCGACGACTATTACTACCATAAGAACTCTCTCCGTAGAGCCAGTTGGGAAAGCTTCATCGGCAAGCCACCAATCCCATCACACCTGTCAACCAAGACCTACCCGGGAATTTGCCAATAATTGTTTGCAGTGTAATAATTGCTCTTTGAGACAGGGTCCCACATAGCCCACCATGGCCTCAAACTTAGTATGTAGCTAGAGATGACCTTGAACTCCTGAGCCTCTTGTTTTTGCCTCCCGATTGCTGGCCTTATGGGCGCTCAAGTGTAGAAGAACGTCAAGCAACGGATTCCAGTTGCATTCTGGGGCAGGCAGCATGGGACACTTGGCGACAAAGAGCCACACGCTTGCTGCCCCCCTAATCTCCCAAACTCGGCTCTTCTCTGTCTCTAGAAGCTCTGTTTTCCAGGCCTTTCTGCCAGGCCGTGTGTGGAAGTGTCCTAACCACCTGGTGGCTCTTCCTTGTCCCTTTCTGAAGCTTCCTGGATCCCTGCTAGCTTCCAAAGAGTCCTTTGAACTTGGAGGCACATGGTACCCCCATTAATGTTTATTGCATCCAGGCACGGAGTCAGGAACTCAATAAACAGTCTAGCACTCTTTGCCCTTCTGGGAGGAAGGGTTCCACCTCTGTTTCCCTGGTGACGATGGTTAACACCGTGGCTGGTGGATCTAGGAAGGGGCCCTGCTCGCCCGTGCAGTGTAGACGGCATCACGCTAGGCTGCCGTTACGTACCTATGCGTTTGTTCGTCCAGTGGACGCCAAGGCCTTGCTACGGTTTTGTGTCGGAGGTGGATGCTTCAGGACCAGGCATTGTGCTGAGCACTTGCCATCCCAGCATTTAGGAGGCTGAGCTGGAGGAATCTGAGTCCCAGGCAAGATTGGGTCGTGTGATAAGACCCTGTATCAAAGACGAAGGGGAGAGGCAGGGATGGGAAAGGAGAGGAGGAGAGAAAGGGAAGGAAGAAGAAAGGAGATGAAAAAGGGAAAGGGAGCTTTTCCATTCACCACCTGTGCTGCAGGCACTGCCAAGATGCAGAGGCAGGTTTCCCTGTAATGACCTTCAAGGGGAAGACCAACATGTTTACTGACTTCCTCTGCCTCCTGAGTGCTGAAATAAGTGTAATTTAAAAAGTCATGAGGCGGGCATGGTGGCTCACGCCTTTAATCCCAGCACTCGGGAGGCAGAGGCAGGTGGATCTCTGAGTTCAAGGCCAGCAGCCTGGTCTACAAAGTGAGTCCAGGATAGCCAAGGCTACACAGAGAGACCCTGTCTTAAAAAACTAAAAAAAAAAGAAATCAAACAAAACTAGGTGGGTGAGTCCTGATGCACCCCCCGAAACACACATGCACTTCCATACGTGCAAGTATATACACACACACGCACGTGTAGATACATGCACTTAACAAAATGGCGGAGCATTTCCTTTGGATGTGGCTCCCACATCATTCAAAGGGCGCTCCTCCTGTCTGTAGATGGCTCTGCTCTCCATGGTTGATTTCCTTCTCTATCATTGAACGTGATCTCTCCATATCTCTTCTGTTCTGCTTGGGCCTCCGAGGAGAGATGGAATCATGGTATTGAAATAGAGAAAAGGGTCCCTTAGGGGCTGCAGCTGTCTCTTCAAATATCCCAGCTGCGCCAGCTGGTTAGAGAGAGCCCTGGATTTGCTCGCTCTCTGGGCTTCTTCATGTTCAAAGTGAACCCTTGACAGTCGTCCCTCCCATAGAGAGACCAAAGGGCAAGACACTGCAGAGCCAGCCACCTCTGCCTCCTCCCTGCCTCTCTCTGGGGCCACACCCCTTCCTGGATTGGGCTTGGGGTACATAGGGTAGATCTTCTCTAGAGCAGCTCACTGGGCACCCCTCGATGAGAGAGGAGCCCTCACCATTTCCCTCGAAGTCGGTTTACTGTGGGCCAGCCAGCATCCTGCAGGTGCATGCCAGTGCCTGGATTTCTGCATCCTCCTGGGAAGCCCCTCCCCTCTCCCTCTTCTGAACCTCTGGATCCGAGTAAGTGAAGGAGAGGACCACTTCTCAACTTGGTGTTTAAGCTGTCACGGGGTCACCTCCAAGTAAGTGTTCTCAGGACTTCCCTAGTACCCAGTACCGTGTGTGTGTGTGTGTGTGTGTGTGTGTGTGTGTGTGTGTGTGTGTGTGTATGACTATCTCTCTGATAGCAAGGAAGGAGGATGTCACGAGCCGCTGTGACACCACCAGTGTGTCTTCTTCCATTTTCCCTACCTCAGCCCACCCCACGTCCATGTTCCCAACATCTTTCTGTGACTTTCCCTTACTTCAAACCCCAAATGTCCTTCCCACCTTGGGAGAGAAGGCTGGGACAGGGACCAAAAGGGGTCTGGGGACAGTACCTACCCTGAGCTGGCTGAAGCCTGAGCTCCCGTAGGGTTCCGCCCTTCACGGTAAGACTGCTCTTGGCTGGATGGTTTGGGCATACAAGTGTGTTGTGCTTTCAAATTCTTGGTTTCCTCGATTCCTCACATCCTTGAGACCACTTGAAAGCAGAGCACACTTGCCCGGCCTCTGTTTCCACCTCATTCCTGCCATTTGTTTCTATTGTAGGGTTAGTGTTTGGGTGTTTGTTTGTTTGTTTGTGTTTGGTTTTGCAGGGGGGTTTCAGACAGGGTCCTGGAACTCACTTTGTAGACCAGACTGGCCTTGAACTCACAAAGAGCCGTCTGTGTCTGCCTCCCAAGTGCAGGGATTAAAGGTGTGTGCCACCACTGCCTGGCTTTTTTGAGGGGGAGATAGAGAGACACATAGCCCAGCCTGGCCTCAAATTCAACATGTAGTTGAGGACGACCCTAAACTCCCGATTCTCCTGCCTCCACTACCTAAATGCTGGGGTTACAGGTGTGTACTGCCACACCCAGTTTATGCAGCACCAGAGATGGAGCAGAGCTCAGTGCAGGCTCGTCAAGCACACTACCAACCCAGCTAGATTCCATGCCCTGGTTTGGCCTTTTTTTTTTTTTTGAGACAGTGTCATTCTGCAGCCCAGGTTGTTGTGAAACTCATGGAAATCCTCCTGCCTCAATGCTGCCCACTCCTGCCCCCATCCCCCTATCCCAACCCCTACTGCTGAGATTAAAGGCATGGGCCACTATGCCTGGTTTTACTTTATTTGTTTTTGAGACAGTTTTCCCTCTGAAGCAGAGCCTTACCTAGAGTCCCCTTTACCCCTGCCTCAGCCGCCCACGGGCTACAGTTACAGCACTGCAGACTCACCCTGTCACACTAGGAAGGGACGTCTCTGTTCCTGGTTTGAGCAGCCATTGAAGATCTCCTAACTGATGTCTCCTGTATCCGTTGCCATTCTATGGATGCTACTGAGCACAGACACTGGGCTGCCGTTACACAGGACTGTTGACCCAGTGGCTTCCACAGCAGCATTCACTGTCTCCTAGTGTGTGTGGGAGCTGGAGCACGAGACTGAGGCATGGGAAGGGATGGTCCCTTCCAAGGGCTGAGCAAAGGGCTCTCTCTGTCCAGGCCGGTTTCCTTCTCTATAGACAACCTTTTCTTCCTGTCTTCGCGTCTTTCTTCTATGTCTGAATCTGTCTGTGTTCAAACTTCCTGTTTTTTAAGTAAGAAAACTAGTGATTGGGTTAGTTAGCAAAGGAGTACCTGCCTAGAATCCCCCAGTGAGGGGCTGGGGGTGTGGCTCAGTGGTAGAACACCTGCCTAGAATCCCCCAGTGAGGGGTTCGGGTGTGGCTCAGTGGTAGAGCCCCTACCTAGAATCCCCCAGTGAGGGGCTGGGGTGTGGCTCAGTGGTAGAGCACCTGCCTAGAATCCCCCAGTGAGGGGCTGGGGTGTGGCTCAGTGGTAGAGCACCTGCCTAGAATCCCCCAGTGAGGGGCTGGGGTGTGGCTGAGTGGGAGAGCACCTGCCTAGAATCCCCCAGTGAGGGGCTGGGGTGTGGCTCAGTGGTAGAGCCCCTGCCTAGAATCCCCCAGTGAGGGGCTGGGGTGTGGCTCAGTGGTAGAGCCCCTGCCTAGAATCCCCCAGTGAGGGGCTGGGGTGTGGCTCAGTGGTAGAGCCCCTGCCTAGAATCCCCCAGTGAGGGGCTGGGGTGTGGCTCAGTGGTAGAGCCCCTGCCTAGAATCCCCCAGTGAGGGGCTGGGGACATGGCTCAGTGGTAGAGCATCTGCCTAGAATCCCCCAGTGAGGGGCTGGGGTGTGGCTGAGTGGTAGAGCACCTGTCTAGAATCCCCCAGTGAGGGGCTGGGGACATGGCTCAGTGGTAGAGCACTTGCCTAGAATCCCCCAGTGAGGAGCTGGCGGTATGGCCAATTGCACCTTACAAATGGCACAGCGTGGCTTTCAGGCCTGACTTTTGTCATTTAGTGTGGCGTTCTCAAGGTTTGCGCACAGGGCAGTGTCTATCAGCACCTTATTCCTTTTTGCAGCTGGATAATATTCCACTGCCTAAACGTCACATGTTTCTTCTTCCTGTTCCCTTTTTAGCAATTATGAAAATGCAGCTATGAATATTAGGGTGCACGTTTTGTGTGTGTGTGTGTGTGTGTGTGTGTGTGTGTGTGTGTGTGTGTGTGTGAATGACTCTATGTTTAACTTTGAGGAACTGCTAGTTTCCACAGAGGCCATCACATTTATATTCCACTGGCGTTGAGTGGAAGTTCCCAGTTACTTGACAGCACTTGTTATTTTTCCATTTTTCTTTAATTGTAGTAATCAAACCAAACTGCATGGAGGTTGGTCTTCGACCCGGCTCAGTAGGGTCGCCACCCTCACGCCGTTGCATAAAAGATCTTCTAACCTCTAGAAAATTTGCCCCTTGCAAATCTTCTAGAACTCTGTGGCCATCAAAAACTGTTCACCTATGCCCAGCCCCTAACAATCATGGATGTAGCTCAGATGTAGACCCATTGATGGACCAGTGGCTAAGTAGAGGGGTCAGCAAGGTGGCTCGGCAGGTAAAGATGCTTGCTTATAAGCCGAACCCACATGGTGGAAGGAGACACTTACAAGTTGTCTCTGACGTCACATGCACACTAAGGCATGTGTACAATGAACACCAACACTAAATGACAAATAAGTCAATAAATAAACAAATGTTTAAAAGAAAGCTTAAAGCTGGATGGAGTATGGTACACCTTTAATTCCAGCATTTGGGAAACAGAGGGAGGCAGATAGATCTCTGTGAGCTTAATGCTAGTCTGGTCTACGTAGTGAATTCCAGGACAGCCAGGGCTACCTAGTGAGACTCTGTCTTGAATAAAACAAAAACAAAACCCCTCAAAACCTCAAACAAACAAACAAACAAAATGGCTCCAGTAGACTATAGGGAGGTGGAGACCCATGGTACAGCAGGCCTGCTTGGAGGAAGTGGGTTTCCGGGGGCCTGCCCCTCAACAGCATCTGGCCTTCAGCCCTATGTTCCTCTGCTTCCTAGCTACCATGAAGTGAGCAGCCTTGCTCCACCTCAGGACTCCTCAGCCATGATGTTCCACCTCACCCCAGACCTAAACTCTGGGACCAAGGGGATTCCCTGAATCTGCGAGCAAAAGAAACCTTGCCTTCTTTATATTGTGGGGGTAGGGATTCAAGACAGGGTCTCTCGATGTAGCTCTGGCTGTCCTGGAGCTCACTGTGTAGATCAGGCTGGCTTCGAACTCATGGAGATCTGCTTGCCTCTGCCTTGTGAGTGCTGGGATTACAGGCGTGCATCACCATGCCTCTCAACCTTTTGGTTTTTAAATGTTCTCTCTGCCTCCCTCCTGCCCCTCTCCCTCCCTTCCTCACCCTCCCTTCCTCTCTCTTTCTCTCCTCTCTCTTTCCCTCTTCCTCCCTCCCTCTCCCTCTCTCTCCCTCCCTCCCTCCCCCCTCTCTCTTTCCCTCCCTCCCTCCCTTTCTCTCCCTCCCTCTTCCTCCCTCCCTCTCTAGCCTGGGTTGGTCTGGAATTCACTTTCTAACTCAAGCTGACCTCAGACTCTGATCAGTCAGTCCTCTTGCTTGCGCTGAGTGCTGGGGTTACAGGAGTGAGTCGCCACGCCTGGCTGGGATTGATAAAGAAAAGGAATTTATTTCTTATGGTTCCAGAGCCTGGGAAGTCCAAGGTCAAGGGACAGTTCAGAAGGGTGTTCTTCTTGTGACATATACAGCGGAGGGCAGAAGGGGAAAAAAAAAAAAGGGAGAAGGGGGAAATGGCAGCTCACCCTGTGTTCTGTGTGTCCGTGTGTGCACACATATGTGCATATGCATGTGCAGGCCGGAAGATTACCCCAGCTGTCATGCCTCAGGTGCTGTCATATGTCTCACTCATTCACTCACTCATTTACTTAGTTTTGAGATAAGATCTCTCAGTCCCTGTAGCTTACAATGTAGACTAGGCTAGCTGTCCTGCAAGCCCGCCGGGGTCCTCCTGCCTCCCCGGTTCTGGGGCTTCTGGGGCTACTACTTTGTGCCACCATGCCCACCTTATTTTTTTAGACATGGCCTCACTATGAGGTCCTAGCTGGCCTGGGATTTTTTTTCTATGTAGACGAAATTGGTCTTGAACTCAGAGATCTGCCCGCCTTTGCCTCCTGAGTGCTGGGACTTAAGGTGTGTGTTATTAAGCCCAGAAAGCTAGCTTTTTGTTTGTTTGTTTATCTAAACACGGGTTCTTCAGAGTGAACTTGGGTCTTCACCCTTGTGAGGCAAGCATTTTATCCATCGAACCATCTCCTTAGTCCTAGCCCCATCCTTTATCACAAACCCTCTCCCACAACAGCACTCATGTACCTGTGGAGCAGGGCTCTCGTGACTTAGTGACCCCCATAATGTCCCATCTTATGCGCATGTCTTATTTTCATTTCTGTCACTGTGACAAATACCCCCAACAAAAAGCAACTTTGGAGAGAAAGAATCTACTTGGCTCACAGTTCCAGGTTTCAATCCATCACAGCAGGGAAGTCCAGGCAGCCGGACCTGAAAGCTGCTGGTCACATCACCTCCAGTCAGGAGCCAAGAACAGTGAATACATGTGCGCTTAGTGCTGTCTCTATGCTTATACAGACCAAGGCCCAAAACAAGGATAGCATCTCCACTTACAAGGTTTTGCTTTCTCACACCAGTGAAGGCAACTAAGGAAAAATCCCTTGGGGGTGGGGGTGGGGGAGGGGGATGGAGAGGTGGCTCAGCTGTAAAAAGCACTGTCCACTCTTCCAGAGGTCCTGAGTTCAATTCCTAGAAACCACAGGGTGGCTCACACCCATCTATACTGGGATCTGATGCCCTCTTCTGGCATGCAGATGTACACGCAGATAGAGCATTATATACATAAAATAAATACATACATCTTTTAAAAAGAAAAGAGAAATCTCTCATAGTCCCTCAGGGAGACCCCTTCCCAATCAACTTAACACTGTGTCAAGTTAACACAACAGTTAAGCCAACTATCATAGTGCCTGTGTGTGTGTACAAGTGTATGCGTGTGTGTGTGTGTGTGTGTGTGTGTGTGTGTGTGTGTGTGTTTGGGGGATGCATGTATGTATGTGTGTGTGTGTGTGCATGTGTGTGTGCATGCGTGCGTGGGTGCGTGCGTGCATGGGTGCATGCATGTGTGTGTGTGTAAGCCTGAGTAGGAAGTCAAATGTCCTATCACCCTCTGGTTTATTCCCTTGAGACAGGACCTCTCACAGAACCTGGAGCCCCACCATTCTTTACCTAGGCTAGCTGGCCCGTAAGTAATGGTGGTCCCCCTGCCTCCCTATCACCTCCACCCCCACCCCCAGAAGCTGCCTATGCACAGCCATACCCTCCTTTTTATTCAGGCACTGGGGTTCACACTAGTGCTCTTTAAGCCACCTCCCCAGTGAGGGGGTCTTGCCTCTCAACACTGCGACGGTTGAGCTTAAATGTCGTAGCACGTTAACACCAAGAACAGACTCTAACCTCAGCAGATGAGGATGGGATCCTGAGCAGGGCGTCGCAGATTTCATACCTCTGTCTTCTGTGGCAGTGGTTCTCAACCTTCCTAACTCCGGGACCCTTTAACACGGTTCCTCGTGTAGTAGTGATGCCGCCCCACCCCACCCCCCACCCCCGCTCCAACCATAATTTCGTAACTGCGGTGTTACTACACATCTGTGTATTCTGGTGGTCTTAGGCCACTGTCAGTGAAAGGGTCGTGACCCACAGGTTGAGAACCACTGTTTTAGAGAATGCAGCCAGGTTTTTCTTTTTCTGTTTTTTGTTTTTTGTTTTTTTTTTTGTTTTCTAGTCCCCATCCAAGTCTAGGCCTCCTGGACATCAGCAAGGTTGGCAACAGGCCTTCCCTACCACCTGCTGCCCCCCCACTACAATGGACTGTAAGCCCCTGAAGCAGCGGGCTTAAATAAATATTTTCTCCCTCAAGTTCCTTCAGGCAGCTACCCTGTCCCCAACTCCTCCCCTTCTCACCTGCCCAAGGATCCTGCCACGTTATCAGATCAGCTCCCAGCCCTCGTGAACAGTACTCTGAACTGTGAGCAGTTGCCACAAGATCAAGGTAGAGAGTCCCGCTTATAAGAGACATCCACAACTCATTCCACACACTAGCGCCGCCCTTCCTGACTGTTGCAAATCTCCCTTCCCTTCCACTGATAACGGTGGTGATGATGGATGGAGATGAGCTTTTAAGGAATCTAGCAGTTTCCTAGGCAACCAGGGCTGTGCTCCAACCCCGCCCCTACCCGCCGCAATAAGAGCACCAGCCACTGCCTCTGTGTTCTGAAAGCTCAGGTCTGGGAAGGCCATACTTTTGGCTTCAATTGTGTGAGTTTGCTGACTACATATAACAAGCAGAAGTGACAGGATAAGAGAAGAGAAAGAGAAAACACAAATTATTAAACATTCAGCAGGAACCAACTGGGGAAGCCCACGGAGGCAGGAGTTTCTGAGCAGGAGTCCAGCGAAGAGCAGGACTTCCCATCAAGAGAGGTTTCCAAAGAAAAAAACAATTAGCTGGGCGGGCGTGGTGGCACACACCTTTGATTCCAGCACTCGGGAGGCAGAGGCAGGCGGGTCGCTGCGAGTTCGAGGCCAGCCTGGCCTACAAAGCGAGTCCAGGACAGCCAAGGCTACACAGAGAGAGCCTGTCTCGAAAAATCAAAACAAAAACAAACAAACAAAAAGAACAATTAACAGGAACTCTAGGGGCTAGAGAGATGGCACAGAGGTTAAGAGCACTGGCTGTTCTTCCAAAGGTCCTGAGTTCAATTCCCAGCAACCACATGGTGCCTCACAACCATCTATAATGAGATCTTGTACCCTCTTCTGGCCTGCAGGTATACATGCAGACAGAACACTGTATATAAAATGAATAAATAAATTTTTAAAAATTTAAAAAACAAACCAAAACAGGAACTCTAAAGATGGCTCAGTGATTCACAGCGCGTACCATGTTTGCTGAGGACATGAGCTCATCACCCACAGGACTCCTGTCACTCCAACTGCAGGGGATCTAATACTCTCTCATGGCCTCATATACTCACAGGGCCACACGCCCATCAACACATACTTAATCATTTAGAATTAAAAAGAGAGAGAGAGAGATTGATGCATGAATGCCTGGTGGCCACAGAATCTAGAAGAGCGAGGGCATTGAATCCTCCTGGAGCTGGAATTATAGACAGTTGCAAGCTGCCATGTGGGTGCTGGGGATTGAACCTGCGTCCTCCGGCAGAGCAGCCAGTGCTCTTAACCGCTGAGCCGTCGTCTTTCAGAAACTGACTGGGGAAGCTGAGGCAGCCAGCTGGTGTTCCCTGATGAACTTCCTTCTCATGGCTGAACTTCCTGATGCCGTCTCCCACCTCAGGCACCTTTATATTCATGATATAAACACTAGTGACCTCTGTTGGAAATGGGTCACCTTCCAGCTGTCCTCAAGGCCACAGTGTTGTCACTCTTGGTTGTTTTCTTGTTCTCTTTCCTTCTTGTCACAGAGTTTGTGTGTGTATGTGTGTGTGTGTGTGCGCGCGTGTGCGCGTGTGCGTGCATGCGCGTGCGTCGCTGATGCCCAGACACGGGGCCTTGGAGGACAATGAAACAGAAATGCCTGGGCATGAAATGTGGGGAGGGGAAGTCTTGCTTCTGGAGTCAGCTCTGTAGTGAACTCCAACAGCGCCTGACAGTGTAAGTGTAAGTATAGCGTACCACGTTCTGCTGTTGTGGCAGTACAGTCATAGGCACCAACATCCCTGCTGTGGTTTGAATGTGAAATGGCCCCCAAGGACTCATGTGTTTGAATGTTTGTTCCCTCGATGGTGGCTCTGCTCTGGACCATTGTCATGAAATTTCTGGCATGGAGCCTCTCCTCCCCTCAGCTGGTAGTTATAGGTCATTAAAAGTGTATCCTGAGGGGCTGGAGAGATGGCTTGGAGGTTAAAAGCACTGTTTGCTCTTCCAGAGGTCCTGAGTTCAGTTCCCACAACCATCTATAATGTGATCTGATGCTCTCTTCTGGCCTGCAGGTGTACATGCAGGCAGAGCACTGTATGCATAATAATAAATAAATAAATCTTTATTTTGAAAAAAAAAAAAAGGTGGATCCTGAGAGCTCTGGCCTGGCTCTTTGCTTCTTGGAGGTGCCATGCCCCTGTCAACACAGGTTGGGCCTCTCCTGCCCCTATAACAAAGCCACAACCCAAAATAAACTTTTCTTATGTTGCTTCTGTCAGTGCTGAGAAAAATTAATATCATCTTCTTCCTGGGACATGTCCTGAGATATTTTGAACTAATTTCCTCCTTTCTCCTCTGCTTCCTCCTCCTCTTCTTCTTCTTCTTCCTCCTCTCTCTCTTTCTCTTTCAGTTCAGTTTCACGTACATGTTTGGCAAGTACTCTATCACTAAGCCAGCTTCTGGGCAGGTGCTCTACTGACAAGCCACACTCCCCCCCCCCCAGGTACTCTGTGGTTGAGGTACACCCCAGCCCTCTTTTCTCATTTTATTTTAAGTCAGGGTCATGCTCAGTTGCCCAGGCTGGCCTTGAACTCGTTGTGTAGCAGGACGTTATCCCGGACCTTGTGGTTCTCTTGCCTCAGCCTTTCAAGTGGCTGGGGTGGGGGAGGGGCCTGCGCCACCAGACTCACATCTGACCTTAGAGAAATCTAGAATCATCTGTGTAAACTGCCATCTTAAGCAGAGTGTGGCGGTGCACATCTGAAACCCCGAAGCTGTCCTCTGACCTCCATCACACATTCTCCAAGGTACATGAGCACGCACGCGTGCGCGCGCGCGCGCACACACACACACACACACACACACACACACCCCACACTAATAATAAGTACATTTTTAAAAGTTCCAACAGTACAGCTGACATTTCAACAATTATTAGAAAAAAGGAAAAAAGAAAAACTAAAGCAAACTAAATGAAATAAATTTGAGAATTAAATTAAAAATAAGCTTCAGGGTGCACACTTTTAATCCCTGCACTCAGGAGGCAGAGGCAGGTGGATCTATGTGAGTTCGAGACCAGCTTGGTCTACAAAGCACGTCCAAGACAGCCATGGCTACACAGAGAAACCCTGTCTTGAAAAAAAAAACCAAAAACCAAAAAATAATAAGCTTCCATTTTAGCTGACACAACAAGGCATACTTTAGGTCCAATACAACGGTGTCCGTTCTTTTGATATCCGTGTGGTGCAGTGTTTGACACTGAGACAGATCTGGCCAGCACCCCACTTCTCAAATGGAAACACCCAGACTCACAGTAGTGGGGAGTCTGAGCTGGTCCCGGGGCTGGAGCCGGGGCTCCTACAGCTCTGGGATGCATCTTTCCATTCCTTCCTTTGCCATCTGCCCTCCTGCCCATGCCCCTTCTTCTAGAAGCTTCTCCCGGGGACTGGTACTTTCCCGATACCTGCTGCTTCTTTCTCTTTCTATCTATCTTCCCTTTTCTAGAACTTCCACCTTTGTTGTATAGCAGGAGTGAGCTTGAACTCAGGGTCCTCCTGCCTCAGGCTCCGGGACCGCGTCACACCGGACTTTCAGGTCTCCCCTCCTCTCCTCTCTTCCTCTCCGCTCCCTTCTCCTCTCCTCCTTCCCCTCTCTCCTCTTTCTGCTCTCTTCCTTTTCTCTCACTTCCTCTCCTCTTTCCCCTTCCCTCTCTCTCTTTCGCGCTTTCACTAAACAGCCTTGGCTGAACTGTACCCCTCCATGTAGCTCAGGCTACCCTTGAACTTTCAGTCTCTCTGTTTCAGCGTCCCAAGGCTAGGATTACAGGCATGTGTCCCCCGGTCCCACTTCTCACTCTTTCTTTAAATTCTCCTCCTCTGCCTCTCACTTTCTAGCCCTTCAAAAGAAAGGATACCGGCCTAGTGATAATGCCTTCATAAAAAGTATCCCCCGGCCGGGGGTAGTGGCGCATGCCTTTAATCCAGGACAGCCAAGGCTACACAGAGAAACCCTGTCTCAAAAAAACAAAGAGTCTCCTTTTATAAGATTCCCATTTTCTCCTGGTAAACTATGGATATAGGAGCCATCAATGCATGTGCAAGCATGAGGACCTGAGTTCAAATCCCCAGCACCCGTGTATATTCTGTGCGTGAGTGGTGGCCCATCTACAATCCCAGTTCTTGGGAAGTGAAGACAGTGGGATTGCTGAGGCAGGTTGGCTAGCCAGAGTAGCTGAACCAGTGGGCTCTGGGTACAGTGAGGAACCCTGCCACATTATAAAAGGTGGAGAGTGCTTGAGGAAGGGATTTATTGTCAACCACTGGCCTCCATAGGCACACATGCATGCATGGACATGTGCACACACACACAGAGGTGCACACACACACAGAGGTGCACACACACACACACACACACACCAACAACAACAAACAGGGTTGGGAACCCCCAGCCTAATCCCCTAGATAGACTATAACTATGGAGTGGGTGGCATTTTAAGGCCTTGGAAAACCCCCTAAAGGTGTTAGCGATCTGAGATGCACCACACTAAGCCCTCCCACTGATGACCTTTTGGCAACCCACTCGGATTACAACATTAGGCCCTGGTCATCCCTGCCCTGCCCTGCCATGTACTTCTCTCTCCAGATAACCATGATTTTCCACTTCCTCTTCCTGCCATGTGTTACTGCATCAAGACCCAGATTGACAGTGGGCTCACCTCTCAGAATTGCTAAACAGCAAGGACTTGGGTGGACACTAGAAAATGCAATAATGGCGGGGTGGTGGGGGTGGTGGTGGTGGCGGGGGGTGGGGGGGGGAGATGGCTCAGTGGGTAAACACTTGCTGCCAAGCATGAGGATCTGAGTTCTTCCCCCAGAACCTAGACAGAACCAGTCCCACAAGATTATCCTCTGATCTCCACATGTATGTTATGGCACACAGACTCCCTACCCCCAACAAATGCATGCATCAATTAATCTATATATATATATATATTTTTAAAGCTGGGTTTTAGCAATGTGACCTTATAAGCCCAGCGCTGGAGCAGACAGAGACGGTGATCCCTGAAGTTCATTGGCCAACCAATGAACTTCTAGCCAAATCAATGGCCTCCAGGGTCTATGAGAGATCCTGTCTCAAAAACTAAAAACTAAGGTGGGCTGAGGCTGGAGAGATGGTTCACTTGTGAAGAATGCCTTCTGCTTTTGCAGGGTCTAGTTCAGTTCCCAGTCTCCAAGTTGGACAGTTCACAACCGCCTATAACTCCACCTCCAGGCAATCAGGCACCGTCTTCTGGTTTCTGATGGTACCTATACTTGCATGTGCAAGTATTTAAAATAAAATTAAATCTAAATAAATAAATGTGAAGAGAAATAAGGGAAAGGTATTGAACATCAACCTCTCTGGCTTCCATACCCACGTGCACTTCCTCGAATGTACTCACATGTTTATGTGCATACATGGTATACACATATGTCATATGAGATACATTGACAAAAAGGTAACAAAAGAGATTGTAGGCACTCTAGCTACTGCCCTGTCCATTGATCTCTTGTAGTATACCCAACAAACTATTTTTTCCTATCCAAAAAAAGAAAAAAAGAAAAAGAAAGGGTTTTGTTGTTATTGTTGTTTCAAGACAGGGTTTCTCTGTGTAGCCTTGGCTGTCCTGGACTCACTTTGTAGACCAGGCTGGCCTCGAACTCACAGCAATCCTCCTGCCTCTGTCTCCCAAGTGCTGGGATTAAAGGCATGCGCCACCACCTCCCAGCCATGAAAAATAAAAGTTTTAAGACATTCCTGCAAGTTACTCTTAGACACACACACACAGAAACACACACACAGAAACACACACAGAGATAACTAAATTGATAACCAAGTAAATTATAATAATTTTTTTTAAGCGTAGGTTGGAGAAATGGCTCTTCCAGAGGACCTAAGTTCAGTGCTAAGTTCTAGCACTCGTATCAGAAGTGCTGGGGTTAAAGGCATGTGCCACCACTGCCTGGCATGTTTAAAGTTCTTAAATGGACACTGGCTTGGGTATTTTATCAGGTCCCAGGGTCCTGTTTAGATACCTACCCCTATGTCTTCTCACCATTTTTCCTCCCATTCTCTTCTGAAAACAAGCTGCCATCTCAGGGAGCCTGTTTTTATCCCTCTAAGTGATGGATAGATGAATGGGAAGGCAGAGTCAAGGGTGGATGGGTGGACAGGTAGATCGATGGATGACTGGATGGGTAGATGGATGGATAGATGGGTGGACAGACAGATCGATGGATGACTGGATGGATAGATGGATGGACAGGTAGAGCAATGGATGATGGATGGAGAGATGGATGGATGGTTGGATGGATGGATGGTAGATATATGTTCTGATAGACCAATGGAAGAATGGATGGACAGGTAGATCGATGGATGACTGGATGGATGGAAGGAAGGCAGATAGGGAAGACTCTTCCCATTTGTGCATCTACAAAAACTGAAGCTCAGAAAACCAAGTTACTTACCCAGGATCCCACACGATAAGCAACGGAGCCAAGTCATCCAAAACATTTGCCCTTGGCCTTGGCCTAGGCAGGATGACAGCCTTCTCCCAGCTCTTTCTTGCTGGACTCCCCCTTAAATAATCCCTGACTCAGCTGGACAAGAAATTGGCAATAACTTCTGCCTTTTTGGACCACAGAATACTCATGATTTTCGAGGAAGTCTGTGGGGGAGAGGGAGGGGGGAACAGCAGTGTTTGCATCTCTTGAACTGTCCATATAAAGGCCAGTGGGAAGGAAGTTGGGGTGTCCTTCAGAAAACATCCTCATAGCTTTAGGCCCTTTTTCCTGCACCCCAGCTTTGAGCTCTGAGCAGTGCCGGATCTCCAGGACATGGCAGGACCCGCCACAGTTATCGCCAGCCTTCTTCTGGTAGCCTGCACGTGCTGCGTCTTCCTCACAGGTGAGAATATGGACCCAGCCTGGGGCTGCTGGTAGCAAAAGCTCCTGAGGGCAAGGCGGGTTTGGCATACTGGAAGGTAAAGGAACCGAGAAGCCTGGGGTTGGGGAAGGCCCTAGGGCTCTGACCTCCTGGGGTATAACAGGCTCTGTGAGTGCGGCTAAGAAAGCCTATGGCAGGCTGGGTGCTGATTCTGCTCTTCTCTCTCTCTCTCTCCTTTTAGACTCTGTGACCATTCCTTCTTCTTGCTGCATGTCCTTTGTTGTCAAGAAAATTCCAGAAAACCGAGTGGTTAGCTACCAGTTGGCCAGCGGCAGCATCTGTCCCAAGGCAGGGGTGATGTGAGTATCTAACCCAAGAACTTCCAGGGTCCCTGGGGAAGTTCAGCCCTTGGGCATCTCTGAAGATGGCACTAGACCTCTCTGGACTTCAGATTCCTCACCCATAAGACTAGTAAGAAGCAAGGCAGTGAGGTAGACCAGTTGGTAGAGTGCTTGCTTAGAATATATGAAGCCCTGGATTCCATCTCCAACATCATGTGACAACCAGGACATGATGGTATAGACTATCATTCCAATACTCAGGAGGCTGAGAATATCCACCAAGCACCAAATGGAAGCTAGACATTGTTCATGGAAGGAAATACAGGATATGATATTAGCCTAACGAATCTTCTCAACAATTCCATGAGACAATGCTGGAAAGCTTGCTTGGAATCCCCCGGCAAGGGGCTGGGGTGTGACTCAGTGGTAGAGCACCTGCCTAGAATCCTCCAGTGAGGGGCTGGGGGTGTGGCTCAGTGGTAGAGCACTTGCCTAGAATCCCCCAGTGAGGGGCTGGGGTGTGACTCAGTGGTAGAGCACCTGCCTAGAATCCCCCAGTGAGGGGCTGGGGTTGTGGCTCAGTGGTAGAGCACCTGCCTGGAATCCCCCAGTGAGGGGTTGGGGTGTGGCTCAGTGGTAGAGCACTTGCCTAGAATCCCCCAGTGAGGGGCTGGGGTGTGACTCAGTGGTAGAGCACTTGCCTAGAATCCCCCAGTGAGGGGCTGGGGTGTGGCTCAGTGGTAGAGCAGCTGCCTAGAATCCCCCAGTGAGGGGCTGGGGTGTGGCTCAGTGGTCGAGCACCTGCCTAGAATCCCCCAGGGAGGGGCTGGGGTGTGGCTCAGTGGTAGAGCACCTGCCTAGAATCCCCCAGTGAGGGGCTGGGGTGTGGCTCAGTGGTAGAGCAGCTGCCTAGAATCCCGCAGTGAGGGCTGGGGTGTGGCTCAGTGGTCGAGCACCTGCCTAGAATCCCCCAGGGAGGGGCTGGGGTGTGGCTCAGTGGTAGAGCACCTGCCTAGAATCCCCCAGTGAGGGGCTGGGGGTGTGGCTCAGTGGTAAAGCACCTGCCTAGAATCCCCCAGGGAGGGGCTGGGGTGTGGCTCAGTGGTAGAGCACCTACCTAGAATCCCCCAGTGAGGGGCTGGGGGTGTGGCTCAGTGGTAGAGCACCTACCTAGAATCCCCCAGTGAGGGGCTGGGGGTGTGGCTCAGTGGTAGAGCACCTGCCTAGAATCCCCCAGTGAGGGGCTGGGGGTGTGGCTCAGTGGTAGAGCACCTGCCTAGAATCCCCCAGGGAGGGGCTGGGGTGTGGCTCAGTGGTAGAGCACCTGCCTAGAATCCCCCAGTGAGGGGCTGGGGTGTGGCTCAGTGGTAGAGCACCTGCCTAGAATCCCCCAGTGAGGGGCTAGGATGTGGAAAAGTACAGTACTTTTCTAGCATGCACAAAGCCCTGGGTTTCATCCTCAGCATGGCAAACCCAAAAGCAATCATAGAGAGCACATAGGACTTCTCCCATTTTACTGAAGGCAGTTGAGGCTCAGTAAGACCAGTAGCTCAAGGTCATGTGACCAACCAGGCCTCAAGATTGCACACAGCTTCACAGCCACCTTTAACTTGAGGTAACAGGCATGAAGTCGTGTCTTGAGCAAGGGTGCATAGGAAATGACATGCTAATGTTCCCCCCAGCTGGCATCAGATTGGTTCAGGCATAGAAAGGGGTGTCCCAGGCTCCCCTCTCAACTATAGAATGCCCAATAGCCATGTTTCCATGCATAGTGTGCGCTGGTGACACTTGCCTTTTAAGGTGTGTGCATGTGCATGTTTTGTGTGCCTGCCTGTGGAGGACAGAGGCCCATCTTTGCTGAAATCAAGTATGCTGTGCACCTTCTTCAAAATAAGGGTCTTTTGCTGGGCGTGGTTGCACACGCCTTTAATCCCAGCACTTGAGAGGCAGAGGCAGGTGGATCACTGTGAGTTCAAGGCCAGCCTGGTCTACAAAGTGAGTCCAGGACAGTCAAGATAACATAGAGAAACTCTGTCTCGAAAAACCAAAAAAAAAAAAAAAAAAAAAAAAAAGATGTGCGTGTGTGTGTGTGTGTGTGTGTGTGTGTGTGTGTGTGTGTGTATACACATGCATGGAGGGTCAGAACCTTGTGGGTCCCAGAAATAGAACTCAGGATGTCAAGCTTGGTGACAAGCCCTTTTTATCTGTCGAGCCATCTCTCTGGCCTACTCACCAACCCAGAACTCAGCAAGTAGTCTAGGCTGGCTGGCAAGCCTCAGGGATCCACCTGTCTCTGCCTCCCCAGTGCTGGGATTACAAAATTTGATTTGATTTGTTTTTCAAGGAAGACAGGGTTTCTCTGTGTAGCCTTGCCTGTCCTGGAACTAGCTCTGTAGACCAAGCTGGCCTTGAACTTACAGAGATCCACTTGCCTCTGCCTCCTGAGTGCTGGAATCAATGGCATGCGCCACCACCTCCTGGCCATTCCTAGAATTTTTTTTAAAATGGGTTGAGGATTGAGCTTGGATTCCCACAGTTGCAAGGCAGACATTTTAGCCACTGAACTGTTTGTTCAGCTCAGTTTCCCCATTATAGATAGAGACCAAATCTCTTCCATCACATCCAGCATTATAATTCAAAGGCACAACCTCCTCTGCCTCACAAGGAGGCCATAGAAAGAGTGTGGCATCTCCACACCCCACTGCCCTTCTGTCCCTCGGAATGCACAGGGGCGAACAGCTGAGACTCCTGGTTCCCCACTCTCACTTCCTCATGAGGGGAAAGTTAGTCCCAGGACCTTGCCAGGCCTCAAACTAAAACCCCTGTTGCTCTTCCCTGCAGCTTCATCACCAAGAAGGGCTATAAACTCTGTGGTGACCCCAAGTTGCCATGGGTTCAGAAGTACATACGAAATCTGGATGCCAAGAGAAACCGGACTTCTGCAGGTGCCAGGGCACTGGGCACCAGGTTTTCCATCCAGAGTCGCCGTGGCAACAACACAGAGGTTTAGGCCCTTCTCCTCCGTCCCTGAACTTGGACATGGGTATTGATGCCTGGCCAGGCTGCTTTGGATTCGGCACACCAGCTGGAATGGGGCCTGAGTTCATTTTCCTATTCTTAGCATTCCCTTTAGGGAATGTGTTTATTCTGTGAGAACCCAGGGGAGCTCCAAGCGTGCCAGAGTTCTGGTGTTTCCTGTGTTGAGTGAGAAGGTTCCAGAAAGATGGCATCAGCCATACTGTGTTCTCCTCTTGTGTGGCTCGAAGGCTTCATCAGAGTCCGGGAGCATAAGACCGGAGTACATGCAGGTGTACCTTGCTTGCAGGTGTACCTTGCTTGCAGGTGTACCTTGCTTGCAGGTGTACCTTGCTTGCAGGTGTACCTTGCTTGCAGGTGTACCTACCTTGCTTGCAGGTGTACTTTGCTTGCTGTTGGCTTCCATGAGGTCCTTGTCTTCTGGTGGGGCCTGAGGGTTGTTTGTCTGTCCACATGTGGGTGAAGATCTGTCAAGTTACAGTAGTAACTTCCAAGCATGTTGGGTGGGTGGGTGGGTGGGGGTATTCCAGGAAGGTCCCACATCCAGAACTTTGAACAAATAAAAAACTCAGTTGAAATGGAAGCCTCAATGGCAGTGTTTTTAAACTCATCAGCCTTTGTAAAGAAGGGGATGGAGGGGCCTGGGGTTGTGGCTTAGTTGGTCGTGTGCTTGGCTAGCAGGCACAGGTCATACAGTATCAACCACAGCAATGCAAAATGGTGGTGCATGGTGGTGCATGGTGGTCCATGGTGGTGCATGGTGGTCCATGGTGGTGCATGGTGGTCCATGGTGGTCCATGGTGGTGCATGGTGGTCCATGGTGGTGCATGGTGGTCCATGGTGGTGCATGGTGGTGCATGGTGGTGCATGATGGTCCATGGTGGTGCATGGTGGTCCATGGTGGTGCATGGTGGTCCATGGTGGTGCATGGTGGTCCATGGCGGTCCATGGTAGTGCATGCCTGTGATCCTAGCACTCAGGAGATACAGGCAAGAAGATCAGAAGTTCAAGGTTAGCCAGACATGGTGGCTCATACCTTTAATCCCAGCCCTCAGGAGGCAGAGAAAGGAGGAACTCTGTGAGTTTGAGGCCAGCCTGGTCTATATGGCAAGCTCCAGGACAGCCAGGGCTACATAGAGAAACCTTCTCTCAAACCTCCTTGCCTGAAAAAAAAAAAGACTACAAGGCTATATAGCTACATAGGAAATTTGAGGCCAGCCTGGCTATATGAGACTGTCAAGAAGGGAAAGGCATCTTTAGCTACATAGCTAGTTCAAGGCCAGCCTGGGATACACAGGACTTTGCCATGGAGGAATAAAGGAAGGAAGAAAGAATGGAAGGAAAGATAGAGGGAGGAAATGGGGGAGAAGGGACAAGAAGGGGAGAGGCATACACATATAAATTCAGCAGTTACAAGGCTGAAGCAAGAGAATCATGAGTTCAAGACTAGCCTGGGCTACGTAGCAAGAAATTACCTAAAATAATTATGATGATGATGATGATGATGATGATGATGATGATGATGATGATGATAATTCTAACTTTAAAAGGGATCTAGAGGCCAAGATGGAGGGCCCAGCCAACAGAGTTTAATTCCTTTGTAAGCATCTAATTTCAAGGTGTTCCTCTTGGTGACATCGTTTGCTCCTTGCAGCTTTGAGGGACAAGAAGTTTATATGCTTTTAGTACTGGACTCTTCCCTACACATTGGTGAAGGGAAGACAGGGTGGGAACAGAGGGAAGAAACCAATCCCAGGGTTTTTTCTCCCCTTACTGTGTGAGATACAGTGGGGTACATCAAGAGCATAGATATGGTCACTATTCTTAATAAGCCAAGTAAAACGTGACTTTTCCCATGGAGGTGGCTGTCCCCTGCCTGTTCTCAACTCTTGGAGAACAGGATCGACTACGAGAAAAGCAAGTGTGCTCCAGAGAGGTTCCTGGGCTACATATGCAGGGCGGGGAAGGAATGAGAGCTCCAGGAATTCTGTCATATATGGCCTTTGGCCTTCACTGATACCCTGGAATAAAGATCAAAAGGGCTTGAGATGCAGCTCAGTGATAGAGCACCTGCCTAGAATCCCCCAGTGAGGGGCTGGGATGTGGCTCAGTGGTAGAGCCCCTGCCTAGAACCCCCCAGTGAGGAGCTGGGGCGTGGCTCAATGGTAGAGCACCTGCCTAGAATCCCCCAGTGAGCGGCTGGGGTGTGGCTCAGTGGTAGAGCCCTGCCTAGAACCCCCCAGTGAGGAGCTGGGGCATGGCTCAGTGGTAGAGCACCTGCCTAGAATCCCCCAGTGAGGGGCTGGGGTGTGGCTCAGTGGTAGAGCACCTGCCTAGAATCCCCCAGTGAGGAGATGGGGTGTGGCTCAGTAGTAGAGCACCTGCCTAGAATCCCCCAGTGAGGGGCTGGGGTGTGGCTCAGTGGTAGAGCACCTGCCTACAATCCCCCAGTGAGGGGCTGGGGTGTGGCTCAGTGGTAGAGCACCTGCCTAGAGTCCCCCAGTGAGGGGCTGGGGTGTGGCTCAGTGGTAGAGCACCTGCCTACAATCCCCCAGTGGGGGGCTGGGGTGTGGCTCAGTGGTAGAGCACCTGCCTAGAATCCCCCAGTGAGGGGCTGGGGTCATAAGACACTCAAGAGCTCAACAAAAGTCATGTAGTTGGGACAAAGATGCCGGAAGTTTCTAGGTATCTAGGTCTTTTTGTAAAAGACTCCTTATCCCCATCTCTTAGAAAATTCTGAAAGTTCTGGGGTCCAAAACTGGGGTCCGAGACTACATGCATGTTCACACATACATACATATATACATACATACCTAGATCTTATGGTCCACATTCCCCCACAACATACTGTTTTTAATGATTATTTGAGGATTTCATACAATGCACCTTGATCACACCTGCTTCCCATTCCTCCCAGGGTCACCCTCCCACCCTTGTGCCCTCCTAGCACAGTCCGTCTTTAATATGGCACGTCATCTCTTTCTTTTCCAAAGGCCTAGGGCCGCGCACAGGCACACGTCTCCGCCACTAAGCTCTATCTCCGGCCCCTTCTTATTCTGCCTTTGTAAAATTTACGGTAACATCTCACTAAGTTTCCCACACTGACCTTGAACTTGAGACTCCCCCATTTCCATCTCTGCAAGAAAAGTCGGTGTTCCAGGCCGCGTAACATCTAACCTCTCTGAGCGTCAGTGTTACTCCTCTGCTAAATGAGGATAAGACCTTTTCACTTTTGCTGTTTCCCCAAAAGTACAAAGCTAAAGCGTTCGGATGTGATAGGGGAGGCGGGGCAGGGGGAGGTGGCTCAGGGAGCAGGAGCAGGAGAACAGGCTAGGGGTTCAAAAAGGTCATGGGTCGGCTGGCAAAGCCCTTGTGGAGTTCAATCTCAAGAATTTACACACAAGCCGGGTGTGGTGGTGGCACACGCCTTTAATCCCAGCACTCGGGAGGCAGAGGTTGGTGGATCGCTGTGAGTTCGAGGCCGGCCTGGTCTACAAAGGGAGTCCAGGACAGCCAAGGCTACACAGAGAAACCCTGTCTCAATGTAGAGACAAAACCAATGCCATTTTGTGTGCAGGGCCTGAGAACCTGACACGTCCACCCTCAAACCCTGTAACCTGGAGTTCCTCATGAGTTTCAGACTTGCAGCTAGCAACCTTTCCTAGGAGCTTGCACCTAGGCCAACCAATCAGAGCTACAGGTCACTGTGGGCCCTGGTCCCCCCAGCCAATCAGCTTAAAGGGCAACATTCCTGTACCCCTTAAACCTATCATGTAACATCAAGGCTTGGAAATGGCATGGAAACACTCCCCCCACCCCCCTGCAGTTTTTTCCTTTAAAAACCCTGTTCCCCTACCACTAGGGGCCGCCATCTTCTCTACTCATGGGGGTAGGGAGTTGGGGGGGAGTAGGGGGTGGGGGTGAGGGTGGGGTGGGGGTGGGGCAGTGGAGGGGGGGTGAGGGTAGGGTGGGAGGGAGGGTGGGCCTGATTATCCAGGTTCTGAGCTTGATTAATAAATGAGACTCTGTGTGATTTGCATCTGGCTGGTTCCTGGTGGTCTTTGGGGGTTTTACAACTTGGGCTTTACATAGAAAAACAAAACAAAACAAAACAAAAAAAAGCTGCCTTGGTCCTGGGGTCTGTTCACAGCAATAGAAACCCTAACTAAGACAGGACCTGAGACTAAATTCCACATTCACAAAAAACTCCAGCGTCCACATAAAAAGCCAGGTATGGTTGGGAGTGCCTGCAGCCTGTGTTGGAGCAGAGGGAGGCCGATCTAGCTGAGTAACCAGCTAGACAGAAGGGTGAGCTATGGTTCAGGGAGAGACCGTCTCTCAAGGGAATAAGGTAGAGAAAAAAGAGGAACTCGCTATGTCCTCCTACGGCCTCTACATATTCACATTCTTATCTGTGCGCCACCCATTCATGAGCATGCAACACACACACACACACGCACACGCGCGCGCGCGCACACACACACACACACACACACACTAAGCGGGAGAGCAACTGAGGAAGACACCAGATGTATGGCCCTCACACGTGTGCACTTGTGCATACATGTGCTCACACATGAGCAAATATGTATATACAATAAATAAATAACATAAAAATAAAAAGAAGGCACGATGTGGCTGAAGGCACAGTTCAGCCTAGCAGGCATGGACTGAGGGCCACCCCCTCAGGCTTAGCCCTCACTTCCGAGCGTGCCCTTGATCTGTGTCAGCTGGGTGACAGGGAAGAGTGATTTTCCATCGTCCAGAAGAAAAACAAAGCGTCCCGAGCCAATGAATTGAAAAGGCAGTTCTAAGAAGGAGAAGCACAAACAGTCAGAAAACACATTGGAAAAAAAAAAAGTATCCGGTATCTTTATTTAGCCACCAAGGAACTGAAAATCAAAACACTGAGATTCCATCTCAGCCTCACCAGAGCGGTTCTCCCTGGGGAACAACATGGGGCTGGAGAGACAGCTTAGCTGGCTAAGAGCACTTGCTGCTCTTCTGGAGGACCTCGGTTCTGTTCCCAGTGCCCACTCCAGGTGATGCACAGCCTTCCTCTGGCCTCCACAGGTACCAGGCACAGACGTGGTGTATAGACATACAGGTAGGCAAAACACCCATATACACCACATAAAGTAATAAAATAAAGTTTAAAAGTCGTTTAAATCCACATGTATACATAGAGGGTTTTATTGAGCTGACTGATGTGTGGAGGCCAGAGGACAGCTTGTAGAAGCTGGTTTTTCTCCTTCTACCATGTAGGTCTCAGGGGCCAAACTCAGGTTGTCAGCCTTCGCAGCAAGCCACTTTACTTTCTGAGCCGTGTCACTGGACCCTTGGCTTTAAAAAAAGAATGAAATTATGTCTATTTGGGGATGGATGAAACTGAACATCATTATGGAAAATGAAATCAGCCAGACTCAGGTGAAAAGCTTGTGTGTTTTCTTTCATTCAAAGAATCTATACCTACGTTTAAGCATATATATGTTTGACCCCTATAGGCACATAGGGGGTGGCAGTGTTAGGAGGTGTGGCCTTGATGGAGTGGGGCGTGGCCCTGTTGGAGGAAGGGTGTTACTAGGTGTGGGCTTTGAGGTTTCAGAAGCTCAAGCCAGGCCCAGTGTCACTTTCCCTTCCCGCTGTCTACAGACACAGATGTTGAACTCTCAACTACACACACACACACACACACACACACACACACACACACAATATGCACACATCATGAAAGTAGAAGTGGTGTGTTTGGGGAGAAGCGGGTCAGAATGAGATAAGAGAGTATAACAGAGCAGGGCGTGGTGGCGCACGCCTTTAGTCCCAGCACTCGGAAGGCAGAGGCAGGCAGATCGCTGTAAGTTCGAGGCCAGCCTGGTCTACAAAGTGAGTCCAGGACAGCCAAGGCTACACAGAGAAACCCTGTCTGGAAAAAACCAAACCAAACCAAAATAGAGGGTAACGGGGTGAACGTGGGCAAAGTCTATGACATTCCTGTATGAAAATGTCGTATGAAACCTAGCATTTTGAATGCCAACTGAAAAATAAGTAAAATAACTAGATGAGGCTGGAGAGATGGCTCAGGGATTAAGAGCCTACGCACTCTTGCAGAGGACCTGAGTTCTGTTCCTAGCACCCATGTCAGGTGGTACCACCCGTAACTCCAGCTCCAGAGGACCAGATGCCACACACATGGGTGCCCACAGATATGCAGACATACATACCGGTAAATAAAATAAAGTAATAAGTGTTAAAAATAAAATAAAATTAGGGCTCAGCATATGTATCCCACTATGGATGGAACCATTCCCAGGCTGGTGGTCCTGGGTTCTTTAAGAAAGCAAGCTGAGCTGGGCACGGTGGCACACGCCTTTAATCCCAGCATTCAGTAGGCAGAGGCAAGCAAATCTGTGAGTTCTAGGCCAGCCTGATCTACAGAGTGAGTTCTAGGACAGGCAGGGTTACATAGAGGGGCGCAGCACCAGGCACTCTTTAAGTGCTGAGCCATCTCTCCAGCCCAAAATCTGTCTGTCTTTTTTGTTTTGTTTTGTTTTTTGAGATACGGTTTCTCTGTGTGGCCTTAGCTGTCCTGGACTCGCTTTGTAGACCAGGCTGGCCTCGAACTCACAGAGCTCCACCTGCTTCCAAAGACTTTAAGCAAATAGCATACACCTGTAATCCTAAGGTATGAGTGGCTGAAGAAAGAGGATCTTGAGGGTCAAGTGCAGCCTGAGCTACAAAGTTTAACCATACTCAACAAAGGGTCAGTGTAAGAGCCGGGTGAGGTGGCGCACACCTTTAATCCCAGCTCATGGGAGGCAGAGGCAGGCGAATCTCTGTGAGTTCGAGGCCAGCCTGGTCTACAAAGTAAGTCTAGGACAGCCAAGGTTACACAGAGAAACCCTGTTTCAGGGTTTTGGGGGGTGTCAGTGTATAGATTGGGCTGTCCTTTCCTCTGTGCTGTACTTGTGCTTTGAATGTGAGGTAGCCAACAGACACACAGACACAGACAGACAGACAGACACACACAATCCCACCCCTGCTCATGTATGGTTGGTGGTAGTTTAGGGAGATTTATGAAGACTTTGGGAGGTAGAGCCTAACTGGAGGAAGAAGGTCAATGGAGGGCGGGCCTTCCAGATCACAGTGGGGACCCACTTCCTCTCCTGTCTTTGATTTTTGACACATTACACACCCTATTGCTTTTCCAGAGGACCCAAGTTCAATTCCCAGAATCCACTTCTGGAGGCTCACAGCTTCCTGTAACTCCAGCTCCAGGGGAATCTGGCGCTCTCTTCTGGATGCCATAGGCAACTACACTCACATGTACATACTTACACACAGACATACACATAATTAAAAACAAAACAAAACAGGTGGACGGTGGTGGCACACGCCTTTAATCCCAGCCGAGGCATAGGCAGGTGGATATCTGTGAGTTCAAGGCCAGCCTGGTCTACAACACTAGTCCAGGACAGCCAAGGCTACAAAGGGAAACCCTGTCATGAAAAAACCAAATAAATAAATAAATAAATAAATAAATAAGCTAGGCATGGTGAGACACTCCTTTAATCCCAGCACTCAGGAGGCAGAGGCAGGTAGATCTCTGTGAGTCAGAGGCCAGCCTGGTCAACATAGTAAGTTCTGAGCTAACCAGGGCTACAAAGTGAGACTCTACATAAAAACAATAAAATGAATCCTTAAAGTTCCTGTTTCCAAATACAGGCACATTGAGGGGTCTCAGTGTTTCAACATATGAATTTGGGGGATGAAAACACACTTGCAGCCGGGCGGTGGTGGCGCACGCCTTTAATCCCAGCACTTGGGAGGCAGAGGCAGGCGGATCGCTGTGAGTTCAAGGCCAGCCTGGTCTACAAAGTGAGTCTAGGACAGCCAAGGCTACACAGAGAGACCCTGTCTCGAAAAACCAAAAAAAAAAAAAAAGAAAACACACTTGCGTCTGTAACACATGGGCCATAGGAAGAGAGCCTGGGCACGTGATCTGCTCTATTCCAGTCCCATGACCATGATGACAGAAGAATTTTAGAATGTCATCATGGCAGCAGATGCTCAACTGGCTGGCTAGACCTTGGGAAACATCCCCGATGGGATGTTCTGAGATGTCCATACAAATGTAGTCAGATCCCAGCCAGGAGCCTGGAGGGTATGGCAGGGACTTGGACCATAGGGGAGGGGGCAGCTGGGAACCAAATAGGACCCAGAGGGGCTGAAACAAAGGGTATGCTTGGGACTGGGGGTGTAGCACTAGGCTCTGGGTTGGATCTCCTACACCAAAAAAAGGAGAAGAGTAAAAGAAAAGAGGAAATCCTCAAAGTTGTGGGTACAGTGTTGTGCATGAGTACCGAGAAAGTAGATTCCGGCAGAAGCTCCCTTGCTCGGAGGGAATCCTCATGTTTCATAAAAGAAACACCAGTGATCACTAACCACACAGGGAGGACAGTGATTGACAGAACCACAGCCAAACCAGGGAACTTAGGCACACATGTAATCCCAGCACTTGGGAGGAGTAGGGGGAAGATCATAGTTTAAAGTCAACCCATTAGACAATGAGGTTCTAGTAAGTCAAAGGCTGTACTGGAGAGGTGGCTCAGCAAAGGTATCTGCAGCCAAGCTAGATGACCCGAGTTCAAGTCCCAGGACTGACCTGGGGGGAGAGAACTGACTCTGAAAGTTGTCCTCTGATTCATAGATGCACTCCGTACAATGTTCACACCCTAACCCCGACAACATACACATAAATACACATACACACATATACATATATACTATACATGCACACATACATATATATATGTATATGTATACACACACACACATATATACTATATACACACATGCATATATATGTTTTTTTCAAGACAAAGTTTCTCTGTGCGTAGCCCTGCCTGTCCTGGACTCACTTTGTAGTCCAGGCTGGCCTCAAACTCACAGAGATCTGCCTGCCTCTGCCTCCCAACTGCTGGGATCAAAGGTGTGCACCACCACTGTCCAGCTGGAGGGTACTTTTGAGATGTATCTGTACTGGGTTAAACCGCGTCCTTCAGAGCTCATTGTCCACTCAAACCCCAAGAGAAATGGGACAAACGGAATCTTTGCAGAGGGGATTCTTCAAGCAGAAGAGAAGCCTTGTCTAGGTCCTGGGACCTGGGTCTGCCAGGCAAGTGTCCTCCTCCTGAGCCACATCACCAGGTAACAGGTCTTGACTTGAGTTCCAAGGGTCACCTGGACCACAGTGACTGCAGCAGCCAAGACAAATCCTAAAGAGCAGAATGGAGTCTGGGATCTGGGACCCTGCTCAGCCCCTCACTGGGGTCTTCTAGAGAGTCTCTCTGTGGCCAAGCTCTCTGGGGGCTCTAGGCAAGCATTCCAGCACAATGCCACCTCTCCAGTCTTTTTAATTTGTTTTATTTTGAGACAGAGGCTCACAATGTAGCCCTGGGCCAACATCAGATTTGTGATCCTCCTGACTCAGCGCCCGCCCCCCAGGGCTAAGATTATAGGTGCGCAACACCACACCAACCTGTAGTTTAATCCAATTTGTAGAAGTCGGTTTCTCTGTCTAGCCCTGGCTGCCCTAGAACTCACTTCGTAGACCAGGCTGGCCTCAGAGATTCACCTGCCTCTGCCTCCCGAGTGCTGGGATTACAGGCGGGTGCCCCCATCACCTGGCTGGACTTTTAGAACAATGTAAAAGGGTATGGTTATGCGATAGCTACCCTGAGCTAGGATGGACTACGTGGTGAGTCCCCTTGTCCCTGGAAACAGCCAAAATAGCCCAGATGACTATAAGGGAGGTGGTTCGAAAAGGGTTGAACCTGGGTGTGGAAAGATGGCTCCCAGATTAATAGCAAGAACTGCTCTTACAGAGGACCTGAGTTCAGTTCCCAGCACCCACCCAGCATCTGTAACTCCAGAGATCACTGCTTTCCTCTGGTCTCCACAGGCACCTGCGCTCACAAGTACATCCCACCTCCCCACACACACATGCAAAGAATTAAAATTTAAAAATAAACCTTTTTATTGACTTATTTTTAAAGAGTTGAGGCCAGGCATGTGGTAGTGTACGCCTTTCATTCCAGTACTCGGGAGGCAGAGGCAGGCAGATTTCTGAGTTCCAGAACCAGCCTGGTCTATAGGGCAAGTTCCAGGACAGCCAAGGCTACACAGAGAAACCCCGTCTTGAAAAAAAAAAAACAAGAAGAAGGAGGAGGAGGAGGAGGAAGAGAAGAAGAAAAAGAAGAAGAAGAAGAAGAAGAAGAAGAAGAAGAAGAAGAAGAAGAAGAGGAAGAAGAAGAAGAAGAAGAAGAAGAAGAAGAAGAAGAAGAAGAAGAAAGAGTTAAGTCAAACGATATGTACTGCCCCACCTAAAATAGATTTGGTGGTGAAGATCAGGCCTCAGGATGCTACCGTAGAAGGATCACAAGCTTGAGTCCAGCCTGGGCTACATAGACAAACGATATCTAAAAAGAAAAGTCCAGAAGGTTCACAAAATTATGTTCAGAAGCCCAGCATCCTGTGTGGAACAAGGACTTCTGCTGTGAGGTTACTCAGGTCATTTCTCCAGAATATGACTTCATTTTCTCTGCTTCTATTTTCAGATAAGAAAGCGTTGACTTGGCTGATAAGTACAGACTCTCAGCAGCACCCCTCTGCCTCTTGGGACATATTTGTAAGTTGTCTTTTTCCTTCTCTTAGGGAGCAAATTGTTTTCCAGAAAGCTCCTTTGGGGCCTCGGAGCTTTACTCAATCAGTAAACCATTTGCCTTAGAACATAAGGGCATGAGATAGGTCCCCAGAACCCATGGTTTCTTTTCTTTTTGGAGGGGAAGGGCGAGGAGGTTTGAGACAGGGTTTCTCTGTGTAGCCCTGACTGTCCTGGAACTAACTTTGTAGATCAGGCTGGCCTCGAACACAGAGAACCTGCCTCTGCCTTCTGAGTGCTGGGATTAAAGGTGTGCACCACCACCATGCGGCCAGAAGCTGTTTTCAAAAGAGCCAGCCTTGATGGCATGCATTTGAAACCCCAACACTGGAGAGGTGGAGACTAGCGTATCCTTGGGGCTCACTGGCTAACCAGCCTGGCTTAACTGACAAGCTTTAAACTCCAGTGATATACCTTGCCCCCACCCCCCACAAACAAAACAAAACAAGAAACCTTGAGGGGCTGGAGATCAGCGGCTAAGAGCACTTACTGTCTTCTACAGGACCTGATTTCATTTTTCAGGACCCACATTGGATGACTTACAATCATCTGTAATTCTAATTCCTGGGGGTCCAAGACCCCAACACCCTCTTCTGCTCTCGGTCTCTCTCTCTCTCAGTCTCTCTCTTTCTCTCAGTCTCTCTCTCTCTCTCTCTTCCCCTCTCTCTCTGTCTTTATCTCTCTGTCTCTGTCTCACTGTCTTCTTATCTCTCTGTGTTTGTCTGTCTGTCTCTCTCTCTGTGTCTCTTTGCCTGTGTCTGTCTGTCTGTTTCTCTCTCTCTCTCTCTCTCTCTCTCTCTCTCTCTCTCTCTCTCTCACACACACACACACACACACACACACACACACACACACACACACCTTTGTTTTCAACCATAAATTTCTCTGGAATGTTCTCCAGGCACTGTACAGACTCCCAGAAGACAAGACAGGAGGAATTCAGGAGACATCTATAAAGGACCCAGATCAATGTACCATGAAGACTTTCTCTCTGAGTCCCACTGTTCTCCTGGCCTTCATCCTCGATATCCACCTTGGAGTTACCACACATATGTAGCTGGTCCTCCTCCCCTCTCCCCCTGATGCTCCTCTCCCTGACAGGAGCACCTCCCTGTTTTCAGGTGGGAGCAACTTGTTTAAACCCTGCTGCCTCTATCACAGCCAGAAGATGACCGTGGAACTGTGTGCAGGAGTTCACCAAAAGCAGCTGCTTCTATAAGGACATGATGTGAGTGATGCTATGTCCTGCCGCATCCAGCACATCATTGGGTGGGGCCTGGGTCAGTGGCCGCAGTGACAGACTGGACCATGGGGAGAGGAATCTGGGAAGAAGGTGTCTCAGTTTTGCTTCTTGTCTTTGGGGGGTGGGGGGAACTTTGATCAAAGCAATTTAAGAGAGAAATTCCAGGTTCTAATCTCTTCTGGTTTGCTTTCTGTTGCTATGAAAAATATTTTGACCAAAAGCAACTTGGGGAGGAGAAGGTTTATTTCGGGTCACACTCTATTACTGAGGGAAGTTGGATTTTTTTTTTTTTTTGGTTTTTTGAGACAGGGTTTGTGTGTGTGTGTGTGTGTGTGTGTGTGTGTGTGTGTGTGTGTGTGTGTGTGTGTAGCCCTGGCTGTCCTAGACTCACTTTGTAGACCATGCTGGCTTCGAACTCACAGAGATTGCCATGTGGGTTCTGGGAACTGAACCCGGGTCCTTTGAAAGAACAGCCAGTGCTCTTAACCACTGAGCCATCTCTCCAGCCTCCTTATTTTTGGTCTTTTGAGACAGGGTTTCTCTGTGTAACAGCCTTGCCTGTCCTAGACTTGCTCTGTGGACCAGGCTGCCCTTGAACTCACAGATATCCACCTGCCTCTGCCTCTCAAGGGCTGGGATTAAAGATGTGCACCATCACACCCAGCTAGGAAGTCGGATCTTAATTAAGGCAGGAATGGAAAAAGAGAACACGAAGGGATGTTACATATTGGGCTTGCTCTGTGACCCATGTTCTCTGCTAGCTTTGTACATAGCCCAAGTCCACCAGCCTAGCAATGTGCCTGGGCCCTTCCACGTCGACCATCAAAGAAGACAATTCTTCACAGATGTGGCCACAGGCCAGTCTTGACAATCTTGTTTTTTTGTTTTTTGTTTTTTTGTTTTGTTTTTGTTTTTTGGGTTTTTTTGGTTTTGGTTTCTCTGTGTAGCCTTGGCTGTCCTGGACTCACTTTGTAGACCAGGCTGGCCTCAAACTCATAGCGATCCGCCTGCCTCTGCCTCCCGAGTGCTGGGATTAAAGGCCTGCACCACCACCGCCCGACTATAAATGTAACTTTTAAGAAGATCTGCCTGGCTAGGCATAGTGGTGCACCTTTAAAGCTAACACACAGAAGACAGAGACGGGCAGATCTCTTTGACTTCAAAGCCAGTCTGGTTTATACAGTGAGCTCCAGACTTGCCAGGACTACAAAAGGAGACCCTGTCTCAAAATAATCATGTCCAACCTGGAGAGATGGCTTAGAGATTAAGAGGGCTGACTACTCTTCCAGAGGTCCTGAGTTCAATTCCCAGCAACCACATGGTGGCTCAACACCCTCTACAGTGTAATCTAATGCCCTCTTCTGGCCTGCGGGTGTACATACAGGCAGAGCACTATATACATAATAAATAAATAAATCTTTTAAAAAATCATGACTATGATGATGAGAGATTATAATGATTTAAACAATGAAATAGGAAGATAAACTTTGCCCTCCAGATGTGCACATACAGGCACAAATACCTGCATACATACATGCATACCACATATACACACACACACACACACACACAGGGTCTCTCAATCAAACCTTACCAATAATGCCTTGCTCTGGGAAATCCCTTCTATGCACCTTCTGTGCCTGGAATCCTAGGCAGGCCACCCTGTCCATCTGGACTTAAATGAGCACAACAACAACAGCAGCAATAAAAAAAACTGACCCGCAAAACACAAAGGGTTTTAATAATACCAGTTTCTTAAACCCATGAACATGGGGCATCTTCCATTTGTTTGCACTTTCTTCAATGCCAGTGAGCTCAAAGCCAAGCCAGTGAGCAATGGCTACTCTAACTAGGCCGGAAGGAAGCTGGCTGAGATCCTGAGGTGTTGGAGTTGCCCTGGAAACAGGTATTGAGATTAGGACTTGCATCTAAGGCCTCGGTGGTGGCCCACATCTTTAATCCCAGCATATGTCTGTGAAAAAGCAAACTATGGGAGGTGGAGGCAGAAGGATCAGGAGTTCAAGGCCACACTAGGCCACCTTAGACCCAGGGTCAAAAAACCCAAACCCAAACCAAACCAAACCAAACCAAACGAACATGCCTGGGGATGGCCAGCATGCAGGAAGCCCTGTTCTAGTTCCGAAACAGAACACAATGGATGTGCTGCCTGGTGCGACTAGGGAGGTAGAGGCAGGAGGATCAAGAACTCAGCGCCATGGAGGCTATAGAGACTATTTAGCAATTAAGAATGCTTGCTTTTGGAGAAGAGATCTCAGCATGCGAGAGCATGCGCGCGCGCGCGCGCACACACACACACACACACACACACACACAATCATCCATCACTGCAGTTCCAGGGCAACTGATACCCTCTTCTGACGTCTGCAGGCACCAGGCATACATGTGGCGACCATACAGAGATCATACGAGCAAACCGATCACATAAAGAAACAGGTAAACGGGAAAAAGTTCAAAGTCATCCTCAACTACATACAGAGTTTGAGGCCATCCTGAGCTACATGACACCCTAACTTGAAAACCGAATAGTTGGAAAAAAAAAAACCCCGAACAGGAGGGCCCAGATTCCAGCACCCGCAGCAGGTGGCTTACAGCTACTGTAACTCCAGTTTTTACCAACACCTTCCTCTGGCCTCTGCAGACATCTGCAATCACATACATATTAATGAAAAAAAAATCTTTTAATATTCATGGGACATGGAGAAAACTTATACTCACTAGAAGCTTCTTCTCTATTGGGCTGGCTTTCCTAGCACTGGAATGTGCTGTGCAGCCTCCTGGGGAGGAAAAGTTATCACTGCTCACCCAGCTGTGAATCTGGGTGTTTTTTTTGGTTTGGTTTGGTTTTTTACGAGACAGGGTTTCTCTGTGTAGCCTTGGCTGTCCTGGACTCACTTTGTAGACCAGGCTGGCCTCGAATTCACAGCGATCCACCTGCCTCTGGCTCCCGAGTGCTGGGATTAAAGGCGTGTGCTACCACTGCCTGACAAAGATTTATTTATTTATTATTATGCATACAGTGTTCCACCTGCATGTACACCTGCAGGTCGGAAGAGGGCATCAGATCACATTCTAGATGGTCCTGAGCCACCATGTGGTTGCTGAGAATTGAACTCAGGACCTCTGGAAGAGCAGCCGGTGCTCTTAACCTCTGAGCCATCTCTCCAACTGCCCAGCTGTGAAACTGGTGAACAACAATAACGCTGCCCAGGCAAAGTAAGGTATGCCCGTGGGTGCAATAGTGGCATAGTGGCATAAATGTCGCAAGGCTAACCAATCACCTGCTTGGATTTAAAACCTACTGCACTGTAAGAAACATGTGTCCGGTACTGTTGACCTGGCCCTAGGGGTAAATCTACTCCTGCTAGATGGACATAATATCAAACTGCCTTCTAAATAAACGAAGCCCTCTCTCTACCCCTAGGTTAGCGCAGCTCTCGGGTCTCACCAGAAAAGCATCTTTGTGCAGTGGATGGCAGTTTATGCAGAAACTCACATCTGCTCAAAGCGCAGGGAATAAGCATCAGTGGAGTGCTCAGGCACAAACGGGGCCTTTATATCACACCCTCCTTCCCAGAGGTCAGGAGCCAATGCGGGAGAAGAGGGGTAAGGATTCTAAGAGCCAGAGATCGGGAGGAGCCAGGCTGAAACGGCAGAACCGAGGCAGTCATGAGCCCACGTCACGGCAGCTGCAGTTGCCTGCACACGATCCCTTAAGCACGAAGCCGGGGGGGGGGGGGGGGGGGGTTCAGAGGTCCCTTACCCATAAATGAGCAGCAATGGACGATTGGTAGCTTATTTGGATCGTGGTCAGCGTTGGGTCTCAAGGAAACCTGGGACAACTCTCACTCAGGATTTCCCACCCCACCCCCTATTCTAAACCTCTCCCCCGCAGGGGCTGCGCTTTCACTTCTCCCCACCCCACACCCCCTCCATTTCCCTTTCCTGTGTAAACTTAGCCACTTTGGCTATGTAGTCTCCTGGCCTCTTGGTTCCTGTTTGGCTCTGCTCGTAGCTTTCTCTTGGTCTGTTTGCCCCGCCCCCTTTCTCACTCCTCCCCCTCCCCCCACCCCACTGTTTCTCTCTCATGGCCATGTCCAGTCTGGACTCTTCCAGATGCCTCTGGCTGTTTTCTCCCTCATATCTATAATAAACCTCCTCAACCATACCTTGCAGCCACCGGTCAGGACTGGTAAATATATCACACATAGAATTACAGTGAAAAACTCTTCTGGCTGGTAATGCCCATGGACCCATGTTATAGGATGGATCTGAAATGTCCCCCGTGGGCTGTGTGATCAGCAGCCTCAGAATGTAGCCGCTACGTAGGTCTTCCCCGCCGCCATGATGGACTGTCTTCCCCAGAACTGTAAGCCAAAACAAACCCTTCCTTAACTGGCTTTTGTCCGCAACTTTGCTAAAGCCAGGAGAAAAGTAACTAAAATGACAGAAGCTGGGCAATGAGGCATCCAGTCAGTAAATACAACATGCCCAGAATACAAGAGAGAGAAATATTTGGGGAATTTTGGGCCAATAATTGGTGTTGGGGGCTGGAGAGATGGCTCAATGGTTAAGAATACTGTCTGCTTTTCCAGAGGTCCTGAGTTCAATTCTCAGCTACCACATGATGGCTCACAACCATCTATAATGTGATCTGATGCTTTCTTCTGGTATCCAGATGTTCATGCAAATAGAGTACTCATATACAATAAATAATAAAAATTGAAAAGAAAAAAAAAAGAACTCAGGAAACAGAGGCAGGCGAATCGCTGTTGGTTCAAGGCCAGCCTGGTCTACAAACCAAGTCCAGGACAGCCAGGGCTACACAGAGAAACCCTGTCTCAGAAAAAAAAAAAAAAGAATTGGTGCTGGGCATCATGGTAGAGACTTGAAATCCAAGCACTTGGGCAGTGGAGCCAGAAGAATCAGAAGTTCAAGGTCATTGTCAGCCACATAGTGAATTTGAACCGAGCTTGGCTCTATGAGACCCCCAACCCCCCAACCCAAACCCAAGGATCAGCTGAATGTGGCTTAGCTCCCTGGAGAAACAAACGGATCTTCCTTTCTGCCGCCCCCCCCTCCTTGCTCCATTTGGTAATGACATTGTCTCCTCCATTAGGAATCCATTAGTTCAGCTGGGTCTGGCTCGAGGAGTCCATTAAGGCTCCCCTGGGCGTAGCCAGGCGTCGATCCAGTGCATTAGAGCAGAGACAGGGCTGGCTCAGCAGCTGCCTTCCCAGGCTGAGGTCTGTTGTTGCCTCATCTATTTTCAACTAGCAAACCCAGGGGGCTCGGTTGAGGGAGTCTCTACATCAGCACAGCCCCGTTTCCACAGTCTGTGTGCTGTGAAAGAAATGCTGCTGCCGCGGATAAGCAGCTTCCTATGTCTTCCTTTGTTTTCCGTGGTTTTTTGAAACAAAGTTTGACTATGTACCTCCGGCTGACGCAGAATTCATCATACAGACCAGGCTGGCCTCCAACTTACTAAAACCCTCCTGCCTCTACTCCCCTAGTCCAGAGGTTTCAGGTGTATACCCCCATCCCTAGTTCATGTGGGGACACTAGGCAATCGCGTACTAGCTGAGCTAATGAGCTAACGAGATCTTGTGCCCTCTTCCGGCATGCAGGCGTTACAAGCAGGCAGAGCACTCTATACGTATATAAACACATCTAAAGTAAATAAATACATCTAAAATAAAAAATAAATAAATGTTTAAAAAAACCAAAGGTGGCGCACACCTTTAATCCCAGCACTTGGGAGACAGAGGTTGGTGGAGCTCAGTGAGTTCAAGGTCAACCTGGTCTACATATTGAGTTCCAGGCTAGACAGAGCTACATAGAGAGTCTCTCTTTCTCTCCGCCTTGCCCGCCTCCCCCCCACCCCACCCCACAAACACACACCAAGAAAACCTGGATCTCCACAAGACTAGACTTGTCAAGAGTCATTGGTGGAGAGAACTTACCGGGAGCCCTCTCCTGTGTTAAACCATTGGCTGCTGCTGGATTCTAGGGGAGGTTTAAACGAGGTGGGAAAACAGGTTCTGAGTGCGCTGCACTATTTATTCTAAGGACTGGGATCCCAGGGATGGATTAAAAAGAGAAAGGACCCAGGGCTGGTGATGCACACCTTGACTCCCGGCACCCAGGAAGCAGAGGCAGGCAGTTCTAATATCATGTTCCAGGCCAGCCAGGCCACACACTGAGGGCCTGTCTCCAAATGAGGGAAGGGACTTGGTACGGCATTTCATGTCTGAAATCCCAGCCCATGGCAAGTAGAGGCAGAAGGATGAATTCAAGCTCATCCTTGGTTAGCCCGTTTGAGGCCAGCCTGGGCTACATGAAGCCTGACCCCAAAACATACAAATAAACAAACAAATGAGAAAATAAGCTAAGCGCAAGCATTCCTCTCTGTCTCCTGCCGTAGACCTTAATGCGGCCAGCTGCCTCAGACCCCTGATGCTCCCCCATGACAGACTGTACCCCTTCAAACTGTGAGCCAAACCTTGATGGCTGCTTTTGGCTGTAACTTGGCTACACCTGCAATTAACTGAAAACCCAAGTTGCTAGGCATACCTGTGAGGGGTTTTCAGTAAATTGGATCATTTGAAATAGGAAGGCCCACCTTAAATCCAGGTCCACTTAAGGTCAGAAAACCCACCCTCAAGCTGGGCCACACCTTCTTGAGGCAGCTTATGTAAAGGACAAGGAGGAAAGAAACGCTCGCTTTTCGCCTGCTTGCCCTGCTCTCTTGATTTGTTGGCACTAGAGCCTACTGCTTCTGGATTCCAGCGTATAGTGTAGCTGAGAGAGCAAGCCTCGTGGACTGAGCAAGTGTGTGTGTGTGTGTGTGTGTGTGTGTGTGTGTGTGTGTGTGCGTGTATGTACATATATATTCATTTTATCATTTGAGACCTCCCCAGACCCTCTGGACTAATTTGCTCTTGTCAAGTATTTTGTTACAAGAGAAAAAGTTACAAATAAAGGAATATAGAAGGCATTCAAGGCTTGATGAGGCCTTTAATCCCTGCACTCTCGGGAGGAAGAGGCAGGCAAATCTCTGAATTTGAGGCTAGCCTGGTCAACAAAGCGAGTCCAGGACAGGCAAGGCTACACAGAGAGACCCTGTCTTGAAAAATTAAAAAAAAAAAAAAGCTATATTAGGTCCTATGTATGGACTCCCCGTCCTGGTGTTAGTGGCTTCCTAAGAAGAGCCAAGAGATTTGAGCTCACATGCTCACATCGTGTGCTGCTATGCACTGTGTTGTAACTGACCGAGAACACCCTCTTCAGCGCCGGCACTTTATAGCGGACCTCCCAGCCTCTGCATTTATGAGGAATAGGCTTTGCTTTATCTGTTTCCCGGCCTCTGGCATTCTGCTATACGACCAGAAAACAAGCTAAGATAGATCCATCCATCCTAACTTTATTTCCTACAATCCACCAGGTGACTGAGGTGGAGATGGCTAAACACCCATTTCACAGATGAGAAAGTTGAGGGTCATGGATGTTAAATACACACACTTTTTTGGGGGGTTGGGGAGGGTGTGGTTTTGAGACAGGGTTTCTCCTGGCTGTCCTGCACTCACTTTGTAGACCAGGCTGGCCTTGAACTCACAGTGATCCGCCTGCCTCTGCCTCCCCAAGTGCTGGGATTAAAGGCGTGCGCCACCATGCCCTGCCTTGGGGTGCTTGTTTTATGGAACACCCGCGTCTAAGTCACTGTTCTGTTGCTGGGAAGAGACACCATGGCTATGGCAACTTTCATAAAAGAGAGCAGTTAAACTGGGGCTTGCTTACAGTTCAGAGGATGCCATCACGCCCAGCCCAGAGACATGATGCCAGCAGTGGGCCCCAGGTCAGCCCATTCCACAGCCTGTGCTGCCCCCACTTACGTAGCCTCACTCATCTGAGCCATGGCTAGCTGCACAGGGCACTTATCTCTGGGAAAGTTCCAGACTCAACATCTTCCTTGTCTGCTACCAAAAGCCTGAAGCGTTTTTGTTTGTTTGTTTGTTTGTTTGTTTTTCGAGAGAGGGTCTCTCTGTGTTAGCCTTGGCTGTCCTGGACTAGCTTTATAGACCAGGCTGGCCTCAAACTCACAGTGATCCACCTGCCTCTGCCTCCCAAGGGCTGGGATTAAAGGCGTGTGCCACCACCGCCCGGCACCTGAAGCTCTTTTTTTAAAAAAATATTTTATTTATTGATATTTATTTTATGTATATGATTGCTCTATCTTCATGTACATCTGCAGGCCAGAAGAGGGCATCAGATCCCAATATAGATGATTATGAGTCACCCATATGGTTGCTGGGAATTGAACTCAGGACCTCTGGAAAAGCAGATGGTGCTCTTAACCACTGAGCCATCTCTCCAGCCCCACCTGAAGCTCTTTTAAGAGAAGACAAATCCAATCAAGTGTGGTAGTGCACATCCATGAAGCTGAGGCAGGAGGACAGCGAGTTCAAAAGCACCTTAGGCCACAGAGTGCTCCGTAAAGGCAGAGAAAAAGAACGCTGGCATCTTTCTAGTCCTCCACCCTTGACGACACCAGAAGTAGCTATCTACTGCCACCTACTGGTCACTTTTTATAAAACCTGTTAATCTGTGTGGTGTGGCTGCTTTTGCCTGCAATCCCAGCATTCAGGAGGATGAGGCAGGGGGAATCCTGTGTTTGAAGCCAGTTTGGACTATACATCTAATTCCAGGCCAACCTTGGATACGTAGGAAGATCCTGCCAAAAAGTATGGAAAGAAAGAAGTAGGAAAAGAAGAAATGGAAACGTAAAACAATATTTGTTTGAGATAGGGTCTTATTCTTTTGCCTAGCCTGGCCTGGCACTTACGATGCTCTTGATTCCACATTCTGGCAAGTAGAATATAGGCATGTGTCATCACGACTAGTGAACATTCCACCGCAGACACCAATGCCACAGCATTATTAGCTTCTATGTAAGAGCCCTGCAGGCAACATGTCCTACCATTGAGCCATGCCCCCAACCCCTCACTGCGGGATTCTAGGCAGGTGCTCTACCACTGAGCCACACCCCAGCCCCTCACTGGGGGATTCTAGGCAGGTGCTCTACCACTGAGCCACACCCCAGCCCCTCACTGGGGGATTCTAGGCAGATGCTCTACCACTGAGCCACACCCCAGCCCCTCACTGGGGGATTCTAGGCAGGTGCTCTACCACTGAGCCACACCCCAGCCCCTCACTGGGGGATTCTAGGCAGATGCTCTACCACTGAGCCACACCCCAACCCCTCACTGGGGGATTCTAGGCAGGTGATCTACCACTGAGCCACACCCCAACCCCTCACTGGGGGATTCTAGGCAGGTGCTCTACCACTGAGCCACACCCCAACCCCTCACTGGGGGATTCTAGGCAGATGCTCTACCACTGAGCCACACCCCAACCCCTCACTGGGGGATTCTAGGCAGGTGCTCTACCACTGAGCCACACCCCAACCCCTCACTGGGGGATTCTAGGCAGATGCTCTACCACTGAGCCACACCCCAGCCCCTCACTGGGGGGTTCTAGGCAGGTGCTCTACCACTGAGCCACACCCCAGCCCCTCACTGGAGGATTCTAGGCAGGTGCTCTACCACTGAGCCACACCCCAGCCCCTCACTGGGGGATTCTAGGCAGGTGCTCTACCACTGAGCCACACCCCAGCCCCTCACTGGGGGATTCTAGGCAGGTGCTCTACCACTGAGCCACACCCCAGCCCCTCACTGGTGGATTCTAGGCAGGTGCTCTACCACTGAGCCACACCCCAGCCCCTCACTGGGGGATTTTAGGCAGGTGCTCTACCACTGAGCCACGCCCCCAAACCTTCACTGGGGGAATTCTAGGAATTTCTCCAGCTCTGAGTTACATCACCATGCCTCTTTTTATGTTTAAACTGAGGGTTCCACTAAGTTGCTCAGGATGGCTTTGAACTTACTCTCTACCCCAGGTCTTTGACTCTATTATCTCTCGTCTCAGCTGTATGAGTACCTGGACCATTGGGACATATTTCTTGATTTTTTTTTCCTAATTTTTTTTTAAAATTACATTTGGGCTGGAGAGATGGCTCAGTGGTTAAGGGCACTGACTACTCTTCCAGAGGTCATGAGTTCAATTCCCAGCAACCACATGGTGGCTCACAACCATCTATAATGTGATCTGATGCATACTGTTTACATAATAAATAAATCCTTAAAAAATTACATTTATTGGCTAGATATAGTAGCTCATACCTTTAATTCCAGCTCTAGGGAGGCAGAGGCCAGCACATCTCGGAATTCAAGGCCAGCCTGGTCTACAGAAAGAGTTCCAGGACACCTAAGGCTACACCAAGAAACCCTGTCTTGAGCATACCACCCCCCCAGCCACTTGTTTGTTAGGAGACAGAGGATGTTCAAAAAAGGCCCAAGCTCTGCAAATGCAGAAGACAGAGGCCATATAAACAACCCATAAGGGGTTGGCCTCTCCAAGGAACAGCGAATGCTTGTGGGTTTTAGCACAGTTGTCCGCTCACTGGGATGCTGAATGTGTCTGTGTCTGGACACAGGCTGTCTGTCCTGGGGTTGGGGGAGGGGGAGACACTGCAGGTTAGCCAGTGTTGTCTAATCGTTGTTAACCGTTCTGTGAGGTTCCTTTTCATGATCATTTCTGCTTAAGCTATTTCACCTTTCGTTTTGAAATCCTTCCCTTTTACGGAGAAAATGTGACCGCTGTGAAGATGCTTGTAAGGAAAGCCCCTTCCCTCCCTTTTCCTTTAAGTGACAAATCTGGGTGACTGAGGGTGTGAAGTTTTCTTTTCACTTTGTTTCTGATGAACATTTGTCTTTCAGAATAGGGTTGTGTGATAACTTTTAAAAGAAAAACAAAACTTTTCTTGGTTTAAAAAAAAAAAAAAGAAAGAGTTGGCCTCTTGCCAGGCAGTGGTGGCGTATGCCTTTAATCCCAGCATTTGGGTGGCAGAGGCAGGTGGATCTCTGTGAGTTCGAGGCCGGCCTGGGCTACAGAGCGAGTTCCAGGACAGCCAGGGTACACAGACAGAAACCCTGTCTCAAAAAAAGAAAAAAAAAAAAGAGGTGGCCTTTTACGACCCAGTGCCATTTAAATTCTGCCCCTCCCCTGCTCCCTGGCCCACTCCCTTTCCCGTGCCTCTGTTTTTTGGTAAACCGTCTCTACTTCTCCTGTTCTCCATGTGACCTGGGTTAGTTGTTTTGGGATGCAAGGCGCCAGCTATTTCAGCAGGTGCTTTGCAGATCCTAACCCACACCTGTGAATATCCTCAAAGCAGATGTTAAATACATCCAGACTATTTGGGACACACATTGCCCGTTATGTTGTATTAACACAGGTGCCCAGGGAGGTCAGAAAAGGGCGGTCAGAGGACATGTGCATCTGGGGACTCGAACTCACACTGCCAAGCTGAGTGACCAGTTCCTTTTGCCTGCTGAGCCATCTCACTGGCCCTGACTTATTATTTCTGACTGGTCTCATGTAGCTGAGGCTGGTCTGGAGCTTGCTATGTAGCCAAGGATGATGACCTTGAACTTCTGAGCTTCCTGCCTCTATCTTCCGAATGCTGGGATGGCAGGCGACGTACCACGGAACGCTGCCGGGTTTATGCAGTGCTGGGGGTGGGGTGGGGGTGGAACTCAGGGCTTCTTGCACACTTAGACAACAAGCACGCTGCCAAGTGAGCTGCACGTGTCTCCCCCTGCCCCTCCCCCCCCCCCCCCAGTTCCTCCTTTTTGACCTACTCGGTTTCAGAGGAAAACTAACTCTCTTGAATCTTTTCCTACCCGGTGCCTCCAAACCACAAATTCCTCTTTCCTACTCTGGTTTACTTTAGTAAGAGCTAGGCTGGTCCCTTAATCCCTGTTTAAAGGGCTGGTGTTTATTGATGCCATAAAATCTGGACAAGGAGGACTAAATCCATCTTTAGCTGATCCCAGAGCGAGAGACAAGTGTGGAAGTCGGAATGGCCACACCGGGGGTCAGAGTGTTAGTAGCACTGCCTGTCCCGCTGGCTGGCCGTTGTTCGCTGAAACCATTCCCCCGGGTACTGGGAGTAGTAGCTCAGTTGGCTAAGTACTCTTCTTATAAGCACAAGGACTTGAATGGAGTCCTTGAATCCACATGAGACACACACCCCTACCCCAACCATACATGCACCACCACGCCCACCCTCACCACCACCACCACCCTCACCACCACCACCCACCACCCCCTCACAACCACTACCACCACCACCACTACCAAGACAAAACAGATATAGCGGTTCCTGCTTATAATCCAGGAAGCAGAGGTGGGGGTATCCCTAGGGCTTCCTGGCACACTTAGTGAGCTCAAAGCCAGAAAGAGACCCTGTCTCAAAAAAACACAAGATAGGGGTTGAGAGCTGGAGTTCAGTTCGGCAGTTTCAGCAGTTCCCAGAGGACCCAAGTTTGACGGTTCCTATGTGAGGTGGCTCACAACCATCTCTAACTCCGAGACATCTGACAACTCTGTCTGGCTTCGGCAGGCAGCTGCACATGTGTCACGCACAGACAACCTCCAAAACACGGTGCCCAAACCCATTTGTGCATTCTTTCCCACCAGAGTGAAGTTTACAGACTACCTCCTTCCTATACAAATACAGTTAGTCTCAAGCTAATGCCCCCATCACCCCGGACCCCCTACTGGCGTTCCTCCCACCTTCCCTTGGCACAAGCTTACTCATGGGACGCACAGGACTCGCTAAGTACCAGAGCTTGCCTTCTCTTCTGTTCTAGATCTTCACTGCCTCACCAGCTGTGCTGGCTAGTTTTATGTCAACCTGACCCAAGCTCGAGAGGAGGGAGCCTCAATTGAGAAAATGCGTCCGTAAGATGTAACTGTAAGGTATTTTCTTAATTAGTGACTGGCGGGGGGGGGGGGGGTGTGGGAGGGGGAGGGGGGAGGGGAGGGCCCAGCTCGTTGTGGGTGGGGCTCCTGGTCCTGGTTTCTACTAGAAGGCAGGCCCAGCAAGCTGTGAGGAGACAGGCAGTAAGCAGCACTCCTCCATGGCCTCTGCATCAGTTCCTACCTCCTGGTTCCTGTCTTGGCTTCCTTCAATGGTGGACTACAATGTGGAATTGTAGGCTGAATAAACCCTTTTCTCTCCAACTTGCTTTTGGTCATGGTGTGCCACCACAGCAATAGAAACCCTAACTAAGACACTGGCCTATTGTTGACACTACCTCCTCAGATCCTTCATTTCCATCTAGGCGGGGTAACTTGGTGCTCAAAATGCTATTGTGTAGTACATCAAAAGCCTTCAGTGGCTCCCCGGTGCTTTCGAATGCTTACTCCTCCTCCCCACCCCACTCCGGCCCCCGATGGGGTTTCTCTGTGTAGCCTTGACTGTCCTGGACTTGCTGTGTAGACCACACTGGCCTCGAACTCACAGAGTTCCGCCTGCCTCTGCCTCCCTGAGTGCTAGGGTTACAGGTGTGTGCAACTATGCTTGCTTCCTCCTTCTTTTCTTTCTTTTTTTTTTTTTTTCTGACACAGGGTTTCTCTGTGTGTAGCCTTGACTGTCCTGGACTCCCTTTGTAGACCAGGCTGGTCTCAAACTCACAGCGACCCACCTGCCTCTGCCTCCCGAGTGCTGGGATTAAAGGAGTGCGCCACCAGGCCCGGCTCTGCTTTCTCCCTCTTTTATGCCTCTATCAAATGTGGATTTTGACTCAAGCTTCCTAATTTCAGAGAAATCATTGGCATTTTCAGATTAAACTCCTCTTTCGTTGACAGCACAGTGGCTAAACCAATTGCTGTAGATCGAGTGTGTGCATATCACCAGGGTTAGGATCCTGTGCAAGCTGGGTTGGTGGGCTGTCTGAAATTCAGAACTCAGGAGGAGGAGCTTGGGGACACTAGAGCAAGCTGGCTGGTGCGGCTAGCCTATCAATAAGCTCTGGCTTTCACAAGAGCCCCTACCTCCTTGCAAAACACAAGAGTGATGGAGAAAGATCCCTGGCGTCAGCCTCTGGCTTCAATGTGCGCATGTGTGCGTTCATGCACGCAGGTACCCATGCACATGTGAGTGCACAAGCAAACACACACACACACACACCTTTTTCATTGTGGGAGGCTGGCGGATCTGTGGGCCATGGGCATACAGGTGTATGCCTGTAATCTAAGAGACTGAGGCAGGATTTCTGGGAGTTCAGGGCCAGTCTAGACTACTCAGTGAAACACGGTCCTTTTTTGCTGTTGTTGTTGTTTTGTTTTGTTTGAGACGGGGTTTTTCTGTGCGCAGCCTGGATGTTCTGGAGCTCACTCTGTAGACCAGTCTGGCCTTGAACTCAGACATCCACCTGCCTCTGCCTTTGAGTGCTGTGGGCCACCACCACCAACCGTCTTGAAACACTGTCTTTTTTGTTTGTTTTGCTTTGTTGTTGTTTCCTGAGACAGGGTGTAATAGTCCTGGCAATCCAGGAACTCTCTTTGTAGACCAGGCTGGCCTTGAACTCACAGAGCTCCACCTGCCTCTGCCTCTCGGGTGCTGGGATTAAAGGCCCCCCCCCTCCCCGCCACCACCTGGCTTACTGTCTTTAAAGAGCCTCACTGGTGAGTTAGCTCAGTGTATAAATTGCTACTTAGCCTGACCATCCAAGTCGGATCCCTGGGACCCACATGGTAGAAAACAGAATCCGATTTGCTTTTTGACATCCACAGGTCATGCACTTCAGCGTGAACAGAGTCCCACACATACACACAGGTACATACATACACACACATTACGAAAAGCTAAGCATAGCTGTCCATGCCTCTAAATCCTAACACTTAAGAGGAAGAGTCCAGAGGATCAGGGATTCAAGGGACTCAACTACATAATGAGTTCAGTGCTGCCATTAATGAATTAAAACGTTGCCTAATTAGCACAAGTGAGACCCTGGGTTCTACTGCATAAACAGATGGATAGAATCACCAGGTTGTTTAATGCTTAACAATTCTATGAGGAATATGTAACTTTTTTTTCTTTGAGTCCTAGCCTGTGGGTGCCCTTGGCTGAAATCGGAGCAGGATGGGAGCAGTGGGCCCCACCATAGCATCTGTGTGTGTGGCGGAGGGGGGGGGGGTCGGGGAGGGGAGCGGGGTCCGAGGAGGGGACAGGGGTGGGGTGGGGGGCGCGGTTTCTACCAAGGTAAGATGTGGATGGTGCGCAGTTTGGAAAGCTCTGCGGAGATACAGTCCAGTACTTGGAGACCCAGGTCTGCGATCCTCCAGAAAGGGCAGAGATAAGATGGACCGGGAAGAGATTGCTACTTGCCAAAGCCCGGCTCACTGACGCGGAGCTCCCCTGGCAAGCCGGGTAAGAGTTACGCGGGCATATTTCCCGGGTTCGGCTTATCCATGCCACAGGTGGCGCCTCCGGGACCGCTGCTGATAGCGCTCAGATACCCGCTGGAGTGAGGGGCCTAAGAGGTGGTGCTTCGAAGTAGGGTGGAGTCAGCAAGGGCTGGTCCAGGCAGCTAGGCCCTGCCCCATTATGATGACGGACAAGCCTTCACACCAATCATGGTGCTGTTTTGGTCCTGTGGGGAGGAGGGGAGACGACAAGGAGGAGGGAGGAATGTAGCGTGGAGCCAGCGAGAGAAGGTTAGGGTAGCTCTCCAGGCTCAGCCCGGCTGTGATGACAGATAAGTATTCAGACCAATCACAGTGCGCTCAGGGGCCCGGGAGGCGGTGCACCAGGCATGGGGAGGAGCCTCAGAGGGCAGGTTGGGACAGCAGCCCTCCAGGTCCTGCCTACTAATGATAATGGACAAATCTTCAGACCAGTCATAGCATGCCGACTGCCCCGAGGCGGGCCAGCCGGCGAAGTGAGCTGAGCGCCTCCGAAGTGGGAGGAGGCACGTGGGGAAAAGCCTCTTGGAGAGATGGGGTGGGTCCTGAGGGAGATGGACGGCACTGTCAACCAATGGAAGACGGAATCTGTGCCCGTTAGCGCCGGATCCCCGCGGGTAGGGCGGGGCAGGAGGCACCGCGGGGATCCCGGGGCGGCCCGAGGGCCCCTGACTCTGTTCACTCAGGCAACATGGATCGGATGGCCAACTCTATGAAGCAGGTACCCAACCCGCTGCCCAAAGTGTTGAGCCGGCGCGGGGTCGGTGCTGGCCTGGAGGCTGCGGAGCGCGAGAGCTTCGAGCGGACTCAGGTGAGGATTGGGAACCCCCGGGGCATCCCTGGGCACCTGGAGCGATGCAGGATGTTGGAGAGACTTAGAAAGCAATGAGGATCTTGCAGGCTCTGGAGGGGATTAGGCATGGTGGTGTGATCAGAATCCTCTTGAGGTACGGAACTAGTCCCACAGAGGTCCGGGACCTTGGCATCTCTGCTGGCCTGGGGATCTGGGTGCACCCCAGGGACCTGCAGATCCGTGCGGCTGAGAGGTCGGACCTGGCGTGCTCCATCAGCGGTCCCAAGGGAGGCATCAAAAAGGGACTGGTGGAAGGGTGTACTCCTGGGTAGGAGAAGCACTTGGGATTCTCCTGGTTTTTGAAAGTATGGGGACACCGACTTAGGGGTGTGAAGGATGGATCTCGATCACTTCACGTTTGTATTGACTTCTCCCTCACTCCTCTGCATCCTGTTCTTCTGTGCTTCTTACTTGTCTCTCAGCGGCCCCGTCTGTTGGCCTTAGGCTGGGCCGAAGGGGTCTGCGTGATGTGAAGGAATGTAGGAAATGCGAAGTGTGGCCCAACTTGGAAAGTGACGAGGCCAGGGGTGATTGGAGGAATGGGGAGGTGGGCAGTCTGGGGCCGGAATTGAGGCACTTGGACTGTCAGACCCTTCCTTGCGTGTCTGGCGGGATATTAGCTGTCCAGTGACACTCAGAATCCTGATTTGAGGCTTTGTTTTCACCCTCCAAAATATGCCTGACAGCTACTAAGCAGACCGACCGCCTTATTTGTCTGGTCTGACCAGGGCAGATGGCCAAAATTCCATCGTGGTTATCAACAAAAAGCCACTATCGGCTTTTAACTCAAGCTTTTATGCTTGCTGTATTGATTGGACTAAATCGAGCTGTGAGGCGCTGGGGTAGGGGGTGTAGTCATCAATTCATCTGTATGTAAAATCCACTTCTGAGAGTGCAACCTTTCGGATCCCACTGCCGAGGCTGTAGATTTCCTTGTTCTTCTCTGGTTCTCCGAGCACTCCTTTGAAGATCCAGTTGACTTCTTCTGCCAGAGGCAGAAGAGACAGAGAGGGCCCGTGTGTTCTGTAAACGGACTGTGCACAGAAAGCAGAAAGCCTTTTTACAGACCCCATGGGACTTTAATCCACCTCTTGTTTCTGAAACCTCCGGGAGCCACTTCTTATTTCTGAAGGAAAGTAGGGTAGTTGTACCCCGAAAGGGGAAGGAGAGACTGCCATTCACTCACCTCTCAATGTCCAACAGAGTTTGTGTGTGTTTTAATTTCTCATATCTTCTGAACTGACCCCCCTTTTTTTACAAAGGGAAATTTGTGTTTAACTTTGGGCATTCCTGCAAAAAGAGTTTTCATACCCCCTCCCACACCTTCTCTCTCTCTCTCTCTCTCTCTCTCTCTCTCTCTCTCTCTCTCTCTCTCTCCACAAACACACACACACACACACACACACACAGAAAGAAGAAAACAAACTGGAGCTATTTTATAGCATCCTGTCCTTTGACAACCTTTGATAACGTAAAACAAGAGCAATAAGCTAGACCTAAGAGTTTGAGTTTGGGGCCATTGGAGATAACTGACGGGTAAAGGCTCCTGCGGTCAGTCTGGCCACCAGGGAGGGAACCATCTTGTCCAAGTTGTCCTCTGACCTCCATTCTCACACTGTGCCATGAGAAGCCCCCCATACACATATACCAAAAATTTAATATAGAGTGGTGGAAATTAGGCATTTGAATGTTTTCAGCCACAGCTAACATTTTCCCTAGTTGTCCAGGGGACACTCATCAAGGAGAGTGGTAGATCAGTGTCTCATTTTACCTTCTGTAGAAAATTTGTGAGTAGCCAGATTTGGGGTGTGTGTGTATGTGTGTTGAGGTCTATACCACAACAGAGTTTTCCAGTTGTTAAAACTCCCCCCCCCCTTTTTTTTTTTGCTTTATTAGACAGGATTTCTCTGTGTAGCCTTGGCTATCCAAAAACTCTATTTGTAGACCAGGCTGGCCTCGAACTCTCAAAGATCTACCTGTCTCTGCCTCCCAAGTGCTTTTGCTGTTGTTGTTGTTCTGAGGATCTTACTATGTAGCCCTGGCTGTCCTAGAATTTGCAATGTAGACCAGGTTGGCCTTGAACTTTCATCAGTCTCCCTGCCTCTGCTTCCCTTGTGCTGAGATTACAGGCATGAGCCACCACAATCCAACTCAGCTGTTGAAATTCTTTAGAGCTGGCAGGCATGGTGGGACACTCCGGCAATCCCAGCACTCAGAAGGCAGAGGCAAGAGGATCCTCGCAAGGCTGAAGATAGTGTGGTCTAAATAGCAGATTCCAGGCTAACCGTGGCTGTGCATAAGTGAGACCCTAGCTCAAAACATTTCAATAACCCCCAAACCAAAAACATCGGTATCTTAAAGAGACCAAGAGGAACAGCAAAGGTATTATAATAATAAGTGTAGCTAATTATGATTTTGGAGGCCCTCTAAATACAGGACTTTATTTGCTATCTTTTAATCTTCTCAAGAGCTGATGGAGTGGTTAGAAGCCCCATTTTACTCAGAGGAAATGAAGGCCTACTGAGGTTAAATAGCTTGCCGGGTAACGCAGCTGGAAGTGGTCCTAACCTTGACCCACTGCCTTGTGCTGCTGCCTTTCAGTCCTGGACGGATCTGGAAGACATCTGAGTTGCGTCCACTCCTTTTGGTTTTGAGCCAGGGTCTCTTGTGGTTCAGCCAGTCTCAGACAAGGACGATCTTGAACTCCTGATTCTCCTACCTCCACTTCTGGGTGCTGGGCTTGCAGGAGTGGCCCACCACGCCCGCCAGCTCTAAAGAATTTCATGCCTACTTTATGAGGTGCTGGGCAGAGAACCCAGAGCGTCATGCACGCTGGGCGAGCACTCCACAAACTGAGCCGTATCGCCAGCCCATAGGAGACCTTTTAGTTTTGGGGCCAAGTGTGATTTGATGCATGGAGCCATGTGCCCTCAAGGGAGTGGTCTAACTTTCCTAATCCTCAATTTTCTAACTGTAAAATAAAAGTAATATAGGGCTGGGGAGATGGCTCAGTGCACAAGCATGAGGACATGAGTTCATATCCCCAGAACGCAACAACAAAACAAAACAAAACGGGTGCAACTCCTGTTGTAGCTGAATCAGTGAGATTCAAGTTCAGTGAACTGTCTCAAAATAATAATAATAATAATAATAATAATAATAATAATAATAATAATAATAATAATAATAATAATAAAATAATAATAATAATAATAATGTGGAAAGCAATAGAGGAAAATGCCCCCTCTGGCCTCTACATGCACACGCGCGCGCGCGCGCACACACACACACACACACACACACACACACCAGGAATCCTTTGCAGTCTGTTGTCCATGGGCCATATACTCCAGTAAGTCTGGGGCACCAGGCCATAGTGTGTTATCACATTTATGCTAGCCCACATCTTAGCTTCCTGTGTCACCTCTTGGGGGGGGGATGGCTGTGAGTGTCATTTTCCATCGGGGGACCCTTGTAGAAGGTAGGTGCCTGAAGGACAGACATAACCAAAGGAGTCAGAGATGAGAGAGATGGTGGTTTGTATCTGTACTGCCACGTACTCGGGAAGGTGAGGCAGGAGGATTGAATGAAGCCAGGAGTTTATGGCCAATGTGGGCAACGGATTGAGACCCTATCTAAAAAACCCAAAACAAGTAGGGTATTCTCACTGCTGTGATAAGTATCTGGCCAAAGCAACTGAAGGGAGAAAGGTACAGTTCATCAAGACGGGAAGTCACAACAGCGGGAGCGCGAGGCGGCTGGTCACATTGCAGCCACAGTCAGGAAGCGGAGAGACGGATGCTGGTGCTCAGCTCTGTTTTTATGTGGTCCAGAACCCTAGCCTAGGGAATGGTGCTGCCCACATTCAGGCTGGGTCTCGCTCCTCTGCTCAGGCAAATTCTGAGAACACTGGCATAGCCAAGCCCACCGGCATGTCTCCTAGATGATTCTAAGAGTCTCAAGTTCTACTGAGGGACTCCCTCTTCCTAGATGCTTATAAATATCATGGTGACAATTGAGATTAGCCACGGGGTCGGGGTGTGGGGGCTGCGCTAGAGAAATTGCACTCCATCTTCTGAGAGAGGGCTAGATCTTGGACTGCTTACAACCTTCTGTGACTATAGCTCCAGGGGTCCTAGTGACCTCTTCTGACACCCTTAGGCACTGTGCTTACATCTCATACACAGAGACGCACAAACATACACATAACTAAGGAATCAAAATCTTGAAAAAAAGATTCACCGTTAGAGCTGGTGTCCATAGCAAACGCTTCCGATCCCAGCTGCTCAGGTGACTGAGGCCTGGAGTCAAGGGATCCAGGCTAGCCTGGGCTACAGGAAAGACTCAAAAAAAAAAAAAGCAGCAAGGTAGTCAGTCGGTGATGTGCTTGTCCAACAAACACGAGAAACTGAGTTCAACCTTCTATAAGCCAAGTAAAAGAAATCTAGTGTAATTCTAGTGTTTGGGTGGGAGGCAGAGAGAGACAGATCCCAAGGGCTTACTGGCCGGCCAGCCTAGTCTACTCTATAAGTTCCAGGCCAGTTAGAGACTCTGTCTGGAACAAAAAAAAGGTGAGCAGTTCCTGAGGGACCACACCTGAGGTGCCCCCTGGCTTTCTCATGCACATACACAGATGGTGTGCCTGCTCATCGACACACACATGTGCACACAGACACCAGGAAAGAAATGTATTCAAAATGTAATAAGTCACCTCGGGCTATGTATACTAGGTATGTATGAAACAACTAAATTTTGTGTTTAGATTCAACCCTGGCTCCTAAAATATCTCAGATGTCTATAATATGAAAAACTGTTCAAAACCTGAAAGTGTTCTTGTCCCAAGGGAAAATGCTGGTTTCCTTTTTTTCTGGTGCTAGAGGTGGAACCCTACAACTGAACCACGCCTCCCCCTCACTGGGGGATTCTAGGCAGGTGCTCTACCACTGAACCACGCCTCCCCCTCACTGGGGGATTCTAGGCAGGTGCTCTACCACTGAGCCACACCCCAGCCCCTCACTGGGGGATTCTAGGCAGGTGCTCTACCACTGAGCCACATCCCAGCCCCTCACTGGGGGATTCTAGGCAGGTGCTCTACCACTGAGCCACACCCCAGCCCCTCACTGGGGGATTCTAGGCAGGTGCTCTACCACTGAGCCACACCCCAACCCCTCACTGGAGGATTCTAGGCAGGTGCTCTACCACTGAGCCACATCCCAGCCCCTCACTGGGGGATCCTAGGCAGGTGCTCTACCACTGAGCCACACCCCCAGCCCCTCACTGGGGGATTCTAGGCAGGGGCTTCACCACTGAGCCACAGCCCTAGACATTCTGAACATTTGGATAAGGGATGCCTCACATCTAGGTAGCCTGAGCTGGTTCTTCTGAGAGAGAAAAGGTCTGACTGTGCTACTGTGCTGCTTTCAAAATGAGAGCTGGAAGCCGTCTTTGAAGAGCCTTCTTGCTGTCAAATGTCTCAGCTTATGAAGCTGTAAGCAGGCCTCCACACTCAAAAAATAACGTTTCTTTTTCTCATTTTCTTCTTTCCTCTTCATTTTTGGAGACAAGCCTTCATGTAGCCTGGGCTCGCCTCACAATCTCAATCCTCCTGCCTCCACCTCCCAAGTTGTGGGATCACAGGCATATGTGGTGCTGGTCTTTTTTTATTTTTCGAGACAGGGTCTCTCTGTATTAATCTTGGCTGTCGTGGACTCACTTTATAGACCAGGCTGGCCTCGAACTCACGGAGATCCGCCTGCCTCTGCCTCCCAAGTGCTGGGATTAAAGGCGTGAGCCACCACCGCTCTGCTTAATAAGTATATGTCTAGTGTGTGTGTGTGTGTGTGTGTGTGTGTGTGTGTGTGTGTACACTCCAGCAACAGTGCTTGTATGGAGGTCAGAGGACAACTTGGAATCAGTTCTCTCCTCCAAGTATATGGGTCCTAAGGATTGACCTCGGATTGTCAGGTTTGGCTCTAGCTTTACCGGTTGATTCCTCTTGATCCTTAACATATATATTTCTAGCAAGCTCTAAAATGCTCTATTGGATGTTTCTCTGTCTGGGGAGTAGGGACCAGGGCTTAGAGGCATAGGACTCTTAGAACCCTTGGGATTACACTTTAGGAAGCCATAGGACCCAAAGCACAGATTCCATGACCCTCTTGGGCCCCCCTAAAGGTTCTTTGCTTGGCCAGTCTTTCAAGGCAGCGACCAGGGCTGCCTTGCATACCCCAGTCATTGGTTTGCATAGTCCCTTAGGTGCAGTGTGGAGGAGATGTGGGTGTGGCACGGCTCAGCCCGGTGCAGTGGGCTGGTGGCCAGTCTGTCTGCCGCTGCTTCCAGAAGCTCCGATGGCCTGGAATACTGCCCACCTAGCATAGGGAATTTGTCAGTCCCACCTCCCGACAGGGTGGAGGCTGCTTCCTGTTTTTCCTGACTGGGCAGGCAGGGAGGAACCCCGTCCCTAGTACAGGCAGCTCAGTCTGATACTAGTGAGGGGAGAGAGACCCTGTGGTTCAGACAGCGGGAGAGAGAGGCATGTGTTTCTTGGATGGACTCACAGCTGCTCCCTCTGCTCATGCGATGGTGAGACAGGCCAGGAAGCCAGGGTGCGCCATGAAAGTCACCAGCTCTGCTTGTGACTCAGTGGTGGCTAACATTGACTCCAAAGCCACATTTCCATAGAAGCTCTTTGGGCCACTGACTTAAATAAAGTGCATCGTATAACCCATGGTTGTGGCCTTTTTCCCAGTACAGTATGAGAGGCTAAGAGATTTGCCCAAGAGTGCACAGGAAAGCTCTGAACCTGATCGTGTATGTTACTTGTTTTATTTTGTTTGAAACAATATCTCCCTTACTGCCCAGGTTAGCCTCCAACTTTCCATGTAGCTGACAATAACCTTGAACTCCTTGTATCCTACTACCTCCACCTTCTCAACAGCATGCCTGTCTTTACATTTTTCAAAAAAAATTAATTTGCATGCATGCATGTATGCACATGTAGAGGTCAAAGGTCAGTTCTTACCTTCTACCATGTAGGTTCTGGGATCTAGCTCAGGTCATTAGGCATGACAGTGATCACCTTCCACTGAGCCATCTCCCCTCCTCCGCCTCATAAAATCTTTCTCTCTCTCTCTCTTTCTCTCTCTCTCTCTCTCTCTCTCTTTCTTTTTATTTATTTATTTATTTATTTATTTATTTATTTATGTGTGTGAAGAAGCTGAAGAAAACTTAGAGGAGTCTGTTCTCTCTTTCCCCCATGTGGGTCCCAGGGATTGAGCTCAGGCTTGGCAGCAAGCACCTTTTTCACTGAGCCACCTTGCCTGCCTCTCCCCACCTTGTTTTTCAAGACAAGGTCTCTGACTAGGTGGTCAGTGAGCCCCCATAAAAATCCATCTGTGGGTAACAATTGAGATGTAATATGAATAAATTAATAATAATAATAATAAAAAAGAATCCATCTGTGGGGGCTCAGAGGTTAAGAGCACTGTCTGCTCTTCCAGAGGTCCTGAGTTCAATTTCAAGCAGCCACATAGTGGCTCACAACCATCTATAATGTGATCTGATGCCCTCTTCTGGCCTGCAGGTGTACATGCAGGCAGAGCACTGTATACATAATAAATAAATAAATCTTTAAAATAAATAAATAAATAGAAAGAATCCATCTGTGGGCTGGAGAGATGGCTCAGAGGTTAAGAGCACTGTCTGCTCTTCCAGAAGTCCTGAGTTCAATTCCCAGCAACCACATGGTGCCTCACAACATCCATAATGAGATCTGATGCCCTCTTCTGTCATATAGGCACATACCTAGGCAGAGCACTGTGTACATAATAAATAAATAAATCTTTAAAAAAGAAAAAAAAGAAAAAAAAGAATCTGTCTGCCTGGCTCTACCCCTCTCTATCGCAGGAATTACAAGCATATGCCGTCACTCTTGGTTGAATTTAAGTATTCATGCTTGCAGAGCTAAGCGCTTTACTCACTGAACCTATCTTCCCAGCCCTGTCCTTGACTTCTGCATTAGCCCAGGCTAACATACAGTGTGACCCAGGTGACCTTGACTTTCAGGCGCTGGAATCGCAGTGTACTGCCATACACAGCTGTATTTCTGTTATATCTCAGCGTGCAAAAGATTAAAACAACAATAACAACAACAACTGAAAAGAGAACTCCGCCCAGGGAGAAGGGAGCTGTGTGTAGGGATGCCCTTTGTCCACACCTGTTTCAAGTTCTGTCTCAGGCCCAGCCTCCCCAAAAGCGTTCTCCAAAGCATCCGGGAACAGGGAGCCAATGACCCATGAGTCACGTACCTGCCTGCGGCTTCCCGGTACTGCCATAGCTGGGAGCCAGGAAGCAGAGAGACCGTCATTAACCCGCACTTTGCGTGTGGTCTTCGGCTTCTATTCATTCTTCTGTCTACCTTCCACAGATGCCGAGGGGGTCCCTAAGTTTCTCCTTTATCTTTTTAGTGTGGTGGCCCAGCACTTAGCAGAGAGCTTTAGCCACTTAAGCACCGGTGTTGGTAAAACGCACAAGGCTCAAGCGGTGGCATTTTCGAAAGGAGGAGACGAGACCACAGAAGTGTCTAAGGAAAATGCAAGGCCTGGGCGGTGGATTCCTTCAGCCCGGATGAATGGCTCACGCTCCCAAGAGGAGCCCTGGCTGGAGAGGCCAGAGCTGTGGATGAGCATCTGGGAGATGTCACCTGGGAACGCACACAGGGGTGCTTTGAGTTTCTGGCTTCTATTCATTTGTGTCTTCTGTCTACCTTCTTTTTTTTTTTTTTTAAAGATTTATTATTTATTATTACGTATACAGAGCTCTGCCTGCATGTACATCTGCAGGCCAGAGGAGGGTATCAGATCACATTAGAGATGGCTGTGAGCCACCATGTGGCTGCTGGGGATTGAACTCAGGACCTCTGGGAGAGCAGACAGTGCTCTTAACCTCTGAGCCATCTCTCCAGCCCAGTAATAGGTGGCTTATGTTGTTGAGTTTGTGGCTGTTGGTTAGTGATGGAAACTGAACAAGGTTGGGACAACAAAATGACGCTGGGCCCCACGTGGTAGGAGAGAACCCCACTCCCAAATGTTATCCTCTGACTAGCATGTGTGCCCCACCCAAATACACAAACAAATGGTATTATAAGGTGAGGTGGGGGTGGGGAACAAAGCTAGGGCGTAAGCCATGTTCCCAGGCAAGACTCACAGTGACTCTCAAGTTCGACTTCACAGACAGACAAACCACCTTGAGGGACTCCAGGGGACCCCAGGGGACCCCAGGGGACCCCAGGGGACCCCAGGGGACCAACGCTATTTCATGTGAGCTTATCCTGGCCACAGATCAGACCCTGGAATTCCTCACTTGGCACCCGTTCCCAGAAGTTTATCCTGAAAGGACAATTCAGTGGTCCATTCGGAACATTTTTCCCCTGCTGGGCCACCACATTCTTTGACACAATTCCAGGTCAGAGGATCACAGGTCTAATTTACTTAGCATTTAAAGGGGGGGAAAATCTCTTAATGAAGTTGTGCTATTTTTTTTTTTTAAAGTGGGTGGGAAACCCCAGTGTCGTGATAAAAGTAGGATGGAGTGTCTGCGAAGAAGAAAGCAGGCTCGGAGACAGGAAGCGGATCCAAGACTGAGAGCCCCCAGGCATGTCCTGTTGTGCCCTGACACTTACCCAGGCTTGTGGTGGAGGTCTGGAATGTTCGGGTGTTTGTAGGCTTAACTACAGAGGAAGCATGCACTTGGACAGCGCCGCCTGAGCCGGAGAGCTGGCTCAGTGTGTCCAGACCTGACTGCCTGAGTTTGATCTTGGAACCAATGTTGAGGAAAGAGAACGTCAACACTCGGACGTTGTCCTCTGGCATACACACATATATACATGTATGTATGTATATGCATGTATGTGTACACATATATACATACACACATATGTATGTATACATATATATACACACACACATATACACACTGACACACAGACACACACATATACCACACACATCCCTCACACATCATACACACCACACAAACAGCCACACATACACTATACACAACCATACACACTGCAACAAGACCATGCACAAACACTACACACGCACCACACACATACCATACATAACCATACACACTACCACACATACACACATGACACACACGTTCACACCACACACACACATCATATACACCACATGTACTACCACACCACACCACAACCACACACACCACATGCACATATCACACACACACACACACACACACACACACACACACACGCTTGTGTGTCCCCTTAGAGAAATGCATGCAGAACTCCTCCTGACCAGGCCTCTTCAGAAGTGCAAGGTTGTGAAAGACCTTGAGAGGCCGAAGAGCTGTCAGGTGGGAGGATGCTCATATAAGGTACAATTATCTTGGGTTGCATTTTGGAGCAGAAAGAGCACGGGGCTGGACAGATGGTGAGATGGGAAGCAGTGAGGAGTACGCCTCACAGCTTGAAAGCCAGGTGAGGGTCGCGCGTGGTCTGGCCGACTGATGTGCACGTACAGAAGAGGATGGTTAATGTGGAAGGGGAGCTGGGTAAACCCCATGCTATTTCGGCGACTCCTTTGAAGAGCTAAGGGGATCTCAAACCAAGGTGCTCAGCAGAATAAACCAGATGGCGTGATCCTACCAAGTCCTCAGTGAGGGCTGAGTGGACTTGTGGCCCCTTCCCACCATGGACTCTTTCCCCCTGCAACAGCAGAGCCCCACGTGGTCAGAGGCACCAGACAGGGCGCAGCTCCGATCTCCTCTCCACCCGCCTCCTGTCTTTAGCAGGTGCCTCACACGAGCTCAGGATGTCTCGGAACCCCCGACCCTCCCGCCTCCACCTTCCAAATGCTGAGGTTTCAACCGTGCGCCGCCACCACACCCACATCACGTGACCACGAGGAGTGCCACTCTGGGCCCTGCTTTGTTCCCGATTTCTTTCTTCTTTTTCTTCTTGGGTCAGGGTCTCACTATAGCGTCTAGGTTGGCCTCAAACTCACACAGAGACTCTCTTGCCTCAGGTACCTGGGCACTGGGATTACAAACAAGCGTTACCATGTCTAGTTTACAGCTCTGTGTCGCTCCTGCCCCTCGTGGCGATGTAGAATGTTGCGTGGACACATGGGCTTGTTGAGTGGACCGAAGAGGGGTAGCCACAGCTGTAGCCCATGCAGAGTGTTGTCCTCTGTCTCCTAGTGCTGACGCCTTCCCCTCGTGTGTCCCCAGATTCCCTTGGCCTCCCCTAGGGCGCCCAGGGAGCCTTTGTCTGCTTTGTGACATAGAGCTTTAGGCCACGGGGTCGCGCGCGCACAGGTCACGGGATCGCGCGCGCGCACAGGACTGCTGAAGAGATGCATTCTGTTAAGGGATAATTAGCATTACTAAGGGGTGGTAAAGATGTGTTTTTGTTAAGGAGTGACTGAGAGGACGAGAGGGTGGGTCTGATGAACGCATGGGGGGGCAGCCGAATGGCGGACTGGGCGGGTGAGTTAACTCAGAAGTGGGGTGATAGAATAAATGATTAGTGGCCGGATGATGGATGAATAAAGGAATGGTTAAGTGAAGAAGTTGTTGAGTGAACCGAGGAGTTAATGGGCGAATAAGTGAGAGTAAGTACACGAGTGCTTGACCAAGTCAGTTGATGGTTGTGCAAATGGGTAAAAGCAAGCGCGGATGAGTCAGTGAGCGGTGCTTGAGGGACTGAGTGATAGAGTGAGTTAGTGAGCAGCGCTTGAGTGGCTAAATGAGGACCCTGAGCGAATGAATGAAAATCAATGTTTAGCACACAGACGGTGAGTGACGGAAGGGACCGAGTAAATGAGCAAGTGGACAAGCGAAGGGCTGCCCGACGACTCATGAGTGGCTAGTGTGTAAGTGAGCGAGGGATTGAGCGAATGAATGAATGGGCGATTGGATGGATGAGTGACTGATGAATGACTCGTGTGTAAATGAGTGAGAAAATGAACCAGTGAGTACGTGGCCGAGGGACTGTGTGAATGAGTAGTGAACAGATGCACGCTTGGCTGAATGCATGCATGAATGAATGAATGAATGAATGAATGAATGAAGGAGTAAGTACACTTACTTCCTGTTTGCTAGAGGGCTGTCCTCTACTTGGCTTCTCACCCAGGTAGCCCCGCCCCCAGCAAACGGTTCTCCGGCATGACTATGAAAAGTCTCGGAGCGCTTTGTTATTTTTTCTCTTGGACAGCTAGCTAGAAGAAGCCGGTCGCGCCTGTTTGTGTACCGCCGCCCCGCTCCAACATCTCTGGCTTCCGAGCTGCCTGCCAGGGCTCCGGAGTCCTCCTGGCCTCTCTCCTGTCGCTGAGAACTTCTTGCCACAGGAAATCGGGCTGATTTTGAGGGCCAAATAGTCTCTAAATATAGCCTGCCTGCGCAGATATTTAAAGAGCGGTGCCGACGGTGTTCTGTCTGCACGGGGGGGGGGGGGCGGAGGGGGGGCGGGGGGGAGAAGGGCCAGGCAGCTTTACGATCCCTTGTGAAGGAGAGCGGAGTCATACCAGGTTTTCTTGGGAGCTGAGCCAGGACCAGGTGTCAAGGTTTTAATTACAGATGTTCCAGGTGCTTCTCAAAGACCTGTCACCAGCCCGGGGCTTGAAGTTTAGATTTCTGTTTCCAGGCAGTCATCTCTCAGTTTAAAAAAACAAAAAAACAAAAAAACAAAACCTCAGGAGCTGGGCATGGGTGTGGCTGCGTGCAGCCATCTCCGAATGCAAAGCCTGATGCGGGAGGATCAAGAGTTCAAGGCTAGTCCGAGCTATGGAGGCTACTCCATCTCCAACAAAAGAAAAGCCCTAAGACAGCAACCCCCCACTCCTGTCCTGTGACACACGATGGATGACACAGGCATCCTTTCTGTCATACTCAGAGGAGCCGTGCTTTGGGAGGTGTCACCGACAACCTCAGGACCCCCAGGCACCGCATGGGGGAGCCTGCCTTGAACAAGCCCTGTCTCCCTTTCTCCCTTCCCTCTGACTCCCCCGCCCCCACTCTGGTTGACAAGGAGCAGGTGATGAGAGAGATGGGGCCCTGAAATCTTTCTAGGCAAAAAGCAAACTGCCAAGTGCAGAAAGTAAGAAACAAACAGCTCATGCCTCTGAAGGGGGGTGGGAGGGACTGGCCATGAAATCCCGCTCGTGCGTGGGTTCCTGGGCCTCCCTCTCTGCAGACAGCCGCTGCCTGCCCCTTCTCCGGGCTCCATCTTGGGCAGTTGGGTGGGCAGAGTGACCATAAGAAAATCTTACCCTTTTGGGTTAATGTAGTTTTTCTATCTCAAGTGTTCTAGACTAAAAATAGAACTATTGGGGGGCGGGGTTAAACTTCTTTGAGGGGCTGGATTTATGTTTCTTTCCGGGAAAAATAAAGATAAAAACAAGTACCTTTTTCTGTACTAACGGCTAACAGTGAACATTTCTAGTCTCTGTGTGTTTGTAGTTTATGTTTTACCATCTCTCTCTCTCTGTGATAATCAAGAGACTGGCATATGTTGCTTTTCTCACTGATGTGAGAAAATGCCTGGCAAAAGCAACTTAAGAAAGGAGGGGCAGAAAAGAAAAGAAAGAAGAAAAAAGAAAGGAGGGGCCAGGCGTGGTGGCACACGCCTTTAATCCTAACACTCGGGAGGCAGAGGCAGGTGGATCTTTGTGAATTCAAGGCCAGCCTGGTCTACAGAGTGAGTTCTAGCACAGCCAGAGATACAGAGTAGAGATCCTGTTTCAAAGAAAAAGAAGAGGAAGAGGAAGAAAAAGGAGGAGAAGAGGAAGATGAAAAAAAGAGAGAAGCCAGCTGTGGTCGTGCACACCTTTAACCCCAGCACTCGGAAGGCAGAGGCAGGCTGATGTCTGTGAGTTTGAGGACAGCCTGGTCTACAGGGCAAATTTAGGACAGCCAAGACTAGACAGAGAAACCCTGTCTTGGGGGGGGGGGGGAAGAAGAAAGAAAAGAAAAAAGAAAATGAGAGAAAGGAAGGAAGGAAGGAAGGGTTTTGGCTCACTGTTCTAAGGTACAGCCCACCCCATGCCCCACACACACACCGTGGGGAAGACATGGCAGCAGGAGGGTGAGGAACACTGCACAGTTAGGAAGCAGAGAGAGACCAATGCTGCACTCAGGTCACTTCTTTTTATGCAGTCCAAACAGACCCCTAGCCTAGGGAATGGTGCCGCCCACAGTTAGGTGGGGTCTTGTCACTTCATTTAACCCAGTCTAAAGACATCCTCATAGATGTGCCAAGAGGTTTGGCTCTTAGATGATTCTAGAGCCTGTCAAATTGACAGTCAATATAAACCACCACAGCATATTCCCAACCCCCCCCCCAGTGCCCCCTCCCCCCCCCCCACAAGACAGGGTTTCTGTGTAGCTTTGGCTGTCCTGTACTTGCTTTGTAGACCAGGCTGGCCTCGAACTCACAGCTATCTGCCTGCCTCTGCCTCCTGAACACTGGGATTAAAGGCGTGCAGTACAATACCCAGCTGATTGTTGATATATTAAGAACCTATTCAAGGAATAAACAAACAAACAAAAAACCCAAACGTAACAAAAGGAATAAAAAACAACATCAAAAACCCTATCTATGCTGGGGCAGCCAGATGGCGCAATCGAGGACCTGCCTAGAATCCCCCAGTGGGGGACTGTGGGCGTGGCCCAGCAGTACAGCACTTGCCCAGCACATGGGATGCCCTTGGTTTCATCTCCAGCATTGCAAACCAAAATGGCAGTTTTTCTCAGTCCCTTGGTGAGGCAGCAGCAATTGTCTTTCTATAGAGCTGGAGGCTTCATGTCCCTAGGGAGGGATTTCTAGGATTCTCTGTGCCAAGGATCCTGTAGTACGGGGAACCTTCTCGCTGGTTTTGCTGTTGTCTTTCCTCTGTGGCTGTGTTCTTGGTGGCAGTCTCCACATCAGTCAACCAACAGATACCGTTTTGGTTTTTTTTTTCAAGGCTTGCTGTGCCAGGTATGAAATAAGATGCTCCTCTCATGGAGGGAGGCTCTGGCTGGTCCCTTGAGGGCGGGGACCTGTCATCTTGTCATCTTCTCTGCTTGTTCTACTGAGGTCCGCTGGGGTTGGAATGAGTGCATTTTTTGGAATGTCAACAAGCTCACCATTCAGCCAGGCGCCAGGAGTCGGGGATGAATCAGGCTTGATTGCAGAGTTCAAGTTGCTTCCAGAACTGAAGGGGGGGGGCATGGGGGGCGGGGCGCTTGCCTAGGCTCAGCCTTCTGTAACCACAGCAGTGAGGGAATGCCTAAAAATGGAGGCAAGAGCCTGGGAAGGCGGAACTAATCCCTTCTAGCTACTTGTGAGAGTGGTGCCCTTCAGCGGCAGGAGAAGCCGCAGGGAGCCAGCAGCACGGGCAGGTGGGGTTGGAGGACCCTGCTGAAGCCAAGCGGAAGTGGAAGCTGGGGAAACAGAGACCATGCCACGGCAGACGTCCCAGACTGGCGTCCCCAAGGCTGGTCTCCTTTGTGGGTTTGTTTTCTTTGGCCCACACAGTGCTTTTTTTTTTTTTTTAATTTTGTTTTGTTTTGCTTTAAACTAGAACTTACATGTCTTAATATGGAGAACTCATCTATGGCTGCCACCCTAGTCCTTGCCCTCCCGTTTGACCCTGAGTTTTTGTACATTGAATAACAGAGTCCAAACCTCCTTGTGTCCAGTGAAACCCTAGAAGGCGTGGGAAAAGGCCTGAGACTTAATGGTCGAGATCAATGTAAGTGGTGGGAACTGGGTGTGTAAAGGTCAAAAATACAGATGTACTTTAAAAAAAATAAAATAAAGGTATGGCCTGCAGAGATGGCTCAGGGGTTAAGCGCACTGACTGCTCTTCTAGAGGTCCTTGAGTTCAGTTCCCAGCAACCACGTGGTGGCTCACAACCATCTATAATGTGATCTGGTGCCCTCTTCTGGGCTGCAGGTGTACATGCAGACCCAGCACTGTATACATAATAATAAATAAATAAATCTTAAAAAAAAAATACAGAGGAAGGTGCAGCGGCAGCCATCTTAGAAGTGTTCTAGAAAGGGCAGAGTGTGATGTGGTGCTTATCTAGAACTTCAGAGCCTGACAACCTGTGTTCCAGCCACACCCCATAGAGTGGAAGGAGAGAACCAAGTCCTGCAGGTTGTACACACACAGGTGCTCACACACACACACACACACACACACACACACACACACACAGAGGCACACACACACATAAGCATGCACGAACACATGCACGCACTCATGCACACAGTTTTTTCAGGCTGAGACAGAAGGATCAGGAATTGCGAAACCAGCCTGCTTGAGCAGCATAAACAAAAGTAAGGTCAAATTTAGGGCTAGAATAGGTTACATTAAACAAGACCTTGTCTCAAAAAGTAGTGGGTGGGGTTGGCTAGAGAGATGGCTCAGCCTGTAAGAGCACTGGTTGCCCTTGTAAAGGTTCAGTTCCCGGCACCCACATGGTGACTGACCACCACCATCTATAATTTCAGTTCCAGGGGATCCAATGCCCTCTTCTCAGCCTTGGGGGCACCAGGCACTCACATAATGCGTGTATCTGCATGTAGGCACAACACTCATACACATGAAAGAACTGTTTTAAAAAATTAAAAATTATATTTTGAAAAAGTTGGGGGCAGGAATGTGGATAAAAGCCAGATGTGGGGTAGATATGCACCACCGTGCCTGGTGTAGACAGACAGATAGTTAGATAGAATTTATGTGATGACAAATTATAAGCCAGCTGGGTGGTGGTTCCAGCATCTTCAAGAGGCAGAGGCAGTGGGATATCTGTGAGTTCGAGGCCAGTCTGGTCGACAGAGCAAGTTTCAGGACAGCCAGGGCTACACAGAGAAACTGTCTCAAAAAAAGAAGGAAAAAAAAACCCTAAAAACAAGAATAAAAACACCCCTCCCCCAAAGAAAATTATAAACCCCTTGTTTAAGATGCAGACTGGCCTTCATCTCACTTTTTATTTGTTTGTTTGTTTTGCTGTTTCTAGAGGGAGGTAGAGTGGAGAGGGGAGGGGCGGAGGCGGGATGGGGCAGGGTGACAGATGTATAAGTGTGTCCTGACACTTGGTGGCAGTAGAGAGTCCTTCACAATCCCCCACCCACTCCTTCTCTACCTCACCGGATCAGTGAAAAAAAAAATGTTTTTTTCCTCAATTTTAAAATTTATTAGCCGGGCATGATGTCACACACTTTTAATCTCAGTACTTGGGAGGCAGAGGCAGGTGGATATCTGTGAGTTTGAGGCCAGCCTGGTCTACAAAGTGAGCCCAGGACAGCCAAGGCTACACAGAGAAACCCTCTCTCAATCAATCAATCATCAATCAATCAATCAGTCAATAAATAGTTCCAAGTCCAGCTAGAGTTACATAGTGAGACTCTGTCTCAAAACAAAACAAGAATGAAGCGAACAAACAAAGCAAAACAGGCTTGGTGGCGCACACTCATAATCCCCATGGTGAAGAGGCAGAGACAGGTGGGTCCTTTGGACTCCCTGGTCGGCCAGCTTAAGAGACTTATAAGAGACCCTGTTTGTTTCAAAAAGCAAAATGGGTGTCGCCTAAGGAATGACAGCTGAGGCACGTGCATATGCGAACATACTTATGGTCACTTGCTCGCACAGGCACAGGCACGAGTGCACGTGTGCACGAGTGCACGAGTGCACTCACACACATGAACTCGTAGCCGATACATGCACATCCAACCCCCAGCGCTCGGGTGTAACCTGCCCCAGCTGAACGCCAACAGGTGGGCGTTTATTTTGCAGCTGTGGCCTTGCAGCTGTTGAAACCGAGCAGCACTTGTTTCTAATCAACCTCGAGACTCCATGTGGGCAGAGGGTAGGACACAGCAGGTGCCGAAAACAAGGGGATTAACTGCAAGTCTGGAACTTTCTCTCCATCCAGAGGAACCAAATGTGAGCTGTCTGCCATCTGCCTCCCAGGCAGGAGTTGGTGGAGAAACCTAAGGTGTCGGGAGTAGGCAGCCTCTGAGGAGAGGTCTGTCTCATTGGCCACTTCCTTGAGGATTAATCTATCTATAACTGAGGCCAACCACCATGCATGCATTTCTTTTTTCTTTCCTTTTTAAAAAATGTGTGTGAATGCTTTGTCTGCATGTATACCTGCATGCCAGAAGAGGGCATCAGACATGCATGCATTTCTAGTAAACCTTAAACTGTGACTTATTTTCTATTCATGTGTATATATGTGTGCACCTGTGAGTGCAGCTGCCCTCAGAGGCCAGAAGAGGGCATCAGATTCCCAGAAACTGGAATTACAGCCGATTGTGAGCCATAGGCTGTGGGTGCTGGGAACTGAACTCGGGTCCTCTGCAAGCACAGTACACTGTACGCTGTCCTAACCCTGGGACACCTCTATTTTTTTTTTAAAACACTTCACTAACAACATAAACACTTCACCAGGGTTCCACTTTCAGCTAAGGAAAGTCAAGAAAACGTGGAACTGAAAGAACTCAAAGGAAACATCTGGGGGGGAGGCGGGGGGGGGGGAAGCAATTGGTGAGAAATGAAGATAAGGGAAGTTCAGAGGAGAGCTGGGGAACCTGACACAGTACCCTCAGGGCTGGAGAGCTCAGCACATCCTAAAAGGAGCCAGGAAGAGCCTTGCAAAGATTCAGAGCCTCATCAGGATGCTAGGATGATGGTGGGGGTGGGGAGCAGGGAAACACTCTTAGCAGGCATCACACAAACAAACAAAATGTTGGGGCAGGAGAGGCGGCTCCGAGTTTAGGGGAACTGGCTGTTCTTCCAGAGGACCTGGGTTCAATTCCCAGCACCCACATGGCAGCTCATAACTGTCTATAACTCCAATTCCAGGGGATCCGACACCGTCACACAGACATACATACAGGTAAAGCAATGTCCATAAAATAAAATTTACAAAAAAAAAAATTACAAATAATAGCCGGGTAATGGTGGCGCACATCTTTAACCCAGCACTCTGGAGGTAGAGGCAAGAGGATCTCTACTAGTTCAAGGCCAGCCTGGTCTACAAACTGAGTCCAGGACAACCAAAGCTACACAGAGAAACCCTGTCTCCAAACCCAAAAAAACCACAAAACAAAATGCCCCACAGATATGCCCACAGGCTAGTCTGATGGAGGCACTTCTTCGCCTCTTCCTAGATACGTCTACGCTTGTGTCACGTTGGCAGAATCTACGACCGACCGTGACCGTTAGACACCTTTCTCTAATGCTTCCCAACCCTAAACCCTTTTTCTTTGAGATGGGATCTCACTGGGTCTCCCTGGCTGTCCTGGAACTCAGTATGTAAACCAAGCTGGCTTTAAACTCAAAGAGATCCATCTGCCTTAACAAAACAACAACAACAAAAAACAAGTGCTGGCATTCAAACGGTGACCCCCCCCCATGGCCTTCCATCCAACTTTGCTGAAATGGGGTCTCTCGCTGAACTTGTAGCTCACCAAATATAGCTAGGCTGATTGGCCAGCGTGCTTGAGGCGTCCTCCTGTCTCTGCCTCCCGAGTGCTGGGATTAAAGGTTTGCGCCACCACACAAGGGTGTGATTTAGTGACATTTCTGTAATCTAACTCAGTCTGGCCCGGAAGCCACCGTGCACTCAGGGTAGCCTCACACTTATAGCTGTTCTCTCTTCTTAGCCTCTCAAGTGCTGGGAATACAAGCTTCAAGCATGCGACTCAGTGGCAACCCTCAGCTCTCTTCTTGGGGTTTCTTTGTAGAATCACAGAGACAGTCCCTAACCATCCTCCATGGAGTACCTCAAGACAGCCCAGATTTGCATTTGTGCTCTATATGGATATATAGAGAGATGTATATAGTGATTTCTGTGTGTGCATAAATACATGCGGGCTGTGTGTGTATGTGTGTGTGTGTGTGTGTGTGTGTGTGTAGTATTGATAACTGTTTTTATGGTGAGGCGGAAGTGTGAATCTGTCTTCATCACTCTTTAGGAATTTGTCTTGCGTGTCTGTTTTCCCATCACCCTGCTGAAATCGTCTGCAGGCTGTGCACAAGAGAGGCAGAGCTCCCCAGCATGGCTGCCACGTGAAATTAAGCCAGGCGACTTCAGGGAGAACAAAGGGGGCCTTCAAAAGAGCCCAGGGCCAGCTGGTTGGCAGGCAGCACCTGTCCCTGGCTTGTCATCCGAGTCAGGCACTGTGAAGCCACTTGATGGTCCCGGGACACACCTGTGATGGGTTGGGAGCTGGTGATAAATTTTTGTCCGTTTGAGGACTTGATGCAGCTGTCTCTGGGTGAGGATCAGAGGTCACTCAGGGAGGCAGCTGTTGTTGGGCCTCAGGGCCAAGACCAGGATAGCAGGGTCAGGGTTTGTTTGCGTGGAAGGCCTGACAGGTGGGGATTTGTGTCCAGAGGGGCATCTGCAAGCAGATTGCTCCTAAATTTGGCTTCCTGTTGTTATTGCTGCGTTTGGCCACCTCCCAGGGACTCAACCCTGTAGAGGCTGAATGAAGGTCCTTCTAATTCCGTGGCTACGGATATAGTTCAGGGGCGGGATGGGGGCTCCAAATGAAGTCTGTTCTGGGTAGACTCTGGGAGCCCAGAGCTTTCTGGCCATTTAATACAAGCAGGGGCTCTATTTCCATCCCCAGTAAGCTCTGCCTAGCCTGAGGGTGGCTCCAGAGAGGCAGTTCCCGGTCCTGGATTGTGCAGGCCTTGGGATACTTGCATTGTGGGCAGGTGACTAAGTGGGGTCAGAAACTGACAGCAAGCCAAGTCTTGGTTCACAGTTTACTAGAGAGAGATTCAGGAACAATCACAGTGGCCTTGTGGAAGTGTGGAGGGGACCGCATGGGACCTTAACATTGTGTGTGTGTGTGTGTGTGTGTGTGTGTGTGTGTGTGTGTGTGCAAGGGTGTGACTTGTATGGCGATCAGGCCCCAGGATGTGAGGACTCTTTCTCATTGAAGATAAGCCCAGAGCCAAAGAGAGAAGTTTGCAAGGAGAGCATCCGCTGCAAAGGCTCACAGGCAGAAAGTAGATAGAGCCTTGAAATTAGCACTGTGAGGGGCTGGAGAGGTGGCTCAGAGGTTAAGAGCACTGGCTGTTCTTCCAAAGGTCTTGAGTTCAATTCCCAGCCACCACATGGTGGCTCACAACCATCTATAGTGAGATCTGGCGCCCTCTTCTGGCCTGCTGGCTCACATGCAGTACACTTTGTGTACTTAACAAATAAATAAATAAATAAATCTTAAAAAAAAAAAAAGAAGAAAAGAAATTAGCACCATGAGAATTACAGAATCGAGGAAGGGAAGAGATGAAGCCATAGGGAAACAGGCTCCAAAGGGGGGTGGGCAGGGCCAGACTGTGTGTACCCAGAAATTGTTTATTCATTTACAGATAGGGTCTTGCTCTCTAGCCTTGTCTTGGAACGCTATGTAGAACAAGTTGGCTTCAAACTCACAGAGATCTGCTTGCCTCCACTTGCTGAGTGCTGAGATTAAAGGGGTGCACCCTAATGCCCAGATATTGTAAAGGTGTGTGGAAAGCCTGGAAAGGTCAGCTTTGTGTTTAGAAAAACTAGATTTCCCCTGCCCCCACCACCCAGCAAGATAAAGAAAAGGGGTCTAAGGAGATGGCTCAATGGTTAAGAGTGTTTGTTACTCCTCAGAAGACCCGGTTTGTTTCCCTGTACCCACATAGCAACTTGCTACTGTCAGTAACTCCAGTTTGAAAGGATCCTATGCCCTCTTCTGGCTTCCTGGGGTACTGCATGCATGTGGTACAGGCAAAATACTCATACACATAACTAAATATATGTTTTTAAAAGAGGGCTGGAGGTTGGAGAGATGGCTCAGCACCATCTGCTCTTCCGGAGGTCCTGAGTTCAATTCCCAGCAACCATATGATGTCTCACAACCATCTATGATGAGATCTGATGCCCTCTTCTGGCCTGCAAGTGTACATGCAGATAGAGCACTTATAAATAAAAATAAAGAAATATATTTTTAAAAATAAAATAAATAAATAAAGGAGGGCTGGAGAGATGGGTCAGAGGTTAAGAACATTGGCTGTTCTTCCAAAGGTCTTGAGTTCAATTCCCTGCATCCATATGATGGCTTACAACCATCTTTAGGGCCCTCTTCTGGCCTGTAGGCACAGATGCAGGCAAAACACTGTATACATAATAAATAAATAAATCTTTAAAAGATAAGGAAGAGGTGTGAGCAAGAGAGCTCAAAGAGATCCATTTGGTTGTTATTAAAAGTGTGGGTCAATCCCAGCACTCGGGGGAGGCAGAGGCAGGTGGATCACTGTGAGTATGAGGCCAGCCTGGTCTACAAAATGAGTCCAGGACAGCCAAGGCTACACAGAGAAACCTTGTCTCAAAAAAAAACAAAATAGAAGTGTGGGGCTGGCTGAGGATATTGCTCAGTGTGCAGAGTCCTTGCATAACTTTTGCAAAGCCCTGTAATCAATCCCCAGCACAGCATAAACCACACCCATGCATGTGTGCCCACAAACATGTGCATTTATACATATACAAACATGTGCATTTGCACACACAGAAAAAAAGAAAACATCCAGGTATTCAGGTATGAGAGTGGCCTGATAAATTGGCATAGAAAATTTTAATTGGTGGTTTAGATTCTGTCAATGTTGACAGCTCTGAAAGACTACAAATATTGGGTATTCACAAGAAGCAAGTTGGGGGCTGAAGAGATGGCTCAGCAGTTAAGAGCATGCACTGCTCTTCCAGAGATCCAGAAATCAGTATCCAGCGCCCATCTCAGGAGCCTCACAACGACTTGTCACTTCAGTTCCTGGGGGCTCCAGCACCCTCTTCTGGACTTCAAGGTACCATGTGCACATACTACATACAGGTACACACAGAAACACATAAATAAAAATACATTTTTTTTTAAAGGAAGTAGTTCAGCTTCTGTCTAGGATGTGAAAGGGTAGTAAGCAGTAGAAATGGTTCCTCCATTTACATATAGTTGGGAAAATGGTACTTTGATTTATATACTATTTACATAGAGTTGGGGAGTTGAGGGGAAATGGTACTTTCATTTGTATACTATTTACATATAGTTGGGGGGGGGAATGGTGCTTTCATTGACATATAGTTGGAAAACATAAAGACCAGTGTGTGTTGGTTTGGATACACACATTGGATACAAACATGTGAAAGAATGATAAACAACACACTCAAGATCATGGTCACAACCAGATATGGCGGCACACACCTGTAATCCCAGCACCTGGGATGCCTGCGGTAGGCGGATCATGAATTGAGGCCAGTTGGTGCTACAGATTGAGACTCTGAATCAAACACAAACGGAATCAACAAGAAAAGGATAGTGGTCCCATTTGGGGCGTTGACGTTAACAGCAGATTCAGAGGTGAGTCACAGTTCATCTCTACCAACTGGGGCACGATGTTAAATTTGGTTCGTTTTTTAGATTTTTATTTTAAAGTATGTATCTGCGTCTCTCTGAGTGTGTATGGGCGCATGAGTGCAGGTACCCATGGAGACCAGAAGAGGGAGCTGGAGTTACAGTTTTGAGCTGCCTTATAAGGGTGCAGGGAGCCAAACTCAGGTCCTCTGCAAAGAGCAGTATTGCTCTTAACCTCCGAGGCATCTCTCCATTCCCGGGATGCTAGGATTTGGTGGTAATACTTTGGATTAGAGATCTAGGTGGCTCCGAAGGTAGAGTGCCTGCCTAACGTGTGTGAAGCCCCGGGTTTCGTCCCCAGCACCACATAACCAGGGGTGGCAGTGCAAGGCTGTGATTGCAACACTTAGGAAGAGCAGGCGGGAAGATCAGAAGTTCAAAGTGGCTACAAGAGATTGTCAAAGAGGAGGAGGAGGAGGAAGAGGAGGAGGAGGAGGAGGAGGAGGAACAATGAAGGGGTCAGAGTAGCTGGCGCAGCGGAGTGAGGTGCAGGAAGGGCTGGAGAATGAAGCTGCATGGTATGGAATCATTTGAAAAAATTTATCACATTTATATTTAATTTGATGTGTGTGTGTGTGTGTGTGTGTGTGTGTGTGTGTGTGTGTGTGTGTGTGTGTAGGGTGGAGCTCACACCTGCCACAGCCCACCATATGGGTACTGGGATTGAACTCAGGTCATCAGGCTTGGCAGCAGGCACCTTTACCTGATGAGCCATCTCGGCAGCCCTGAAATTGCTTTTTAAAAGCTCTGACACGTGCCAGGTGTTAGTGGCACAGATGTCTAATCCCAGCATTAAGCAGGCAGAAATGGGTGGATCTTTTTTAGTTTGAGGCCATCCTGGTCTACATAGCAAGCTGCAGGACAGCCAAAGTGTGTGTGTGTGTGTGTGTATGTGTGTGTGCATGCGCGAGTGCATGCTCGAGTGCGTGTGTCTGTGTGTGTATGCGCACAATCATGGGAGTGTCTTACTGCCCTGTGTGCACATGCCCAGGACAGGCTTGCGGTCTTACCTCCCAGCTGAGACTCTTTTAGAGATTCTGCAATCAGCACACTGCCAGTTGGTTGCGTGTTGAAGGTTTCTGCCCAACACACATGCAAAGCATCTCTGCCAAGCACAGGAGATTTATATTTCTCTTGTCTAATCATTAGCTGGCTGCTAGGTTAATGGAGCAAAGGCTTCGGTAGCTACAAAAGCTGGAACCCAGGTTTTGCTTAATTACTGGCAAAGTCATTAGGGAAATAGCTGCTGAAATATGAAGACCTTCCCAGAGGGCAGAGCGTGGTTTCCGGAGTTGCTGATGAAATGCCTGGTTTTCAACAGTGAGTAGGAGCCATGCAGAGAAGCCATGGGGGAAGGGTGCAGACAGACGGCAGCTGAGATGGCTCAGCAGGTGGAGGTACTTGCTTCAGGACCTAGTTCTATCCCAAGAAGGTGAAAAGGCTACAACCGACTTCTGAAAGTTGTCCTCTGACCTCCACGTGTGTACCACACGGCGCGAGTGTTAATGCACACATGGAATTATTTTAAAAGGCACTGTCCCGATGAAGCCTAAAAGTTCAAATTACTGCACAGATACTTTAAATTAGCTGTTTAACTTATGGACTGCTTGGTTTTGAGACAGTGTCTCGTGTGGCCCAGGCTGGCCTTGAGCACGTTAGGTAGCTAAAGCTGACCTTGAACTCTTGCTCTTCCTGCCTCTACAGCGCTGGGATGACAGGTGTGTAATTGTTTCTGGTGTCTGGTTGCTGGGGATAGGCTTGCGAGGCAAGCACTCTACTGACTGCACTGTGTTCCCAGGCCCCCTGGAACTTGCTGTGTAGACCAGGGCAGCCCAGAACTCACGGAGATCTGCCCACTCTGGCCTCTTGAGTACTGTGATTAAAAGGCAAGAGAGTGCCATTACCTCTGACCCACACTGGCTAATTTTTAAAAGAGCCGATTTGGGATTTGGCATGACTTATGAGATCAACCTGACTGGATAGTCTAGAACTGGCGTTGTATTTTACGGCCACAATTTAACTGTGACTTGGGACAGTGCCAAGGCATTTGCCGTGTGTAAGACAGACTTAGCACAGCCTAAATGAATTTTAGAGTCTTCGAGGACTACTCAGTCTCTTTGACAGTCTTCCGAAGGGAATTTTGTCCTTTCTTTTCTTAAAAAAAAAAGTATGTATACATATGTTTATATATATATATATACACACATATATTAAATATATTTATTATATATGTATATATTTACATGCCACCATGCTCGTGTGGAGGTCAGAGAACTTGCAGGAATCACATTTCTCTTTTCACCATGTGGGTACTGGGATCGAACTCAGGTCTTCAGGCTTGGTGGTAAGCACCTATACCGGTTGAGCCAACTGGCTGGCCTAAACTGTGTTGTTTTCATACTGGAGTTTATGCAGGGAGCTGGAGGGGTCCAGGCCTTGCTATGTCCTGGAGATCTCACCTTCCTCCCATCATTATCTGTCAATTAAGTGAAAAGCTTTGGATTTATCCCAACCCTTGGAGTAGGTTGGCGAGGCCCCATTCTTCCCAGAAAGTCTATTTTACAGGCTGCCTTTGGTACTTGCCCATCCCTGTGTCTGTTTAAATAATGTTTTCCCATTAATCATTTTAATTTTAGAAAAGCTATTTTAGAAACAGCTTCTTCAAAAAAAAAAATTGCCACGGTTACCAGTTTAAAGTCTTTCTTACCAGTGTCTGCCTATAAATACCCTGCCTGTAGATACAGCTGCACATATGCATATGCACACGCGTATATATTTATATCATTTCATGAGGTTGTCCTCACAGTCTATAAATGGGTTGCTATTCTGCCTTCTTACCTCAGTGGTATTGTGGGGCTCAGAATAGCATAATGGTGAAAGTTAATTGGGGCCTCGGAGCCAGAGTGCAGCACCCTGTTCACCGTGCGCCTTTGGGAATTATTTAACCCCTTTGTGGCTGTTTCTTTTCCCCTCCGATCCTGGCAGAGCTCTGCTGTTTTTCTTCCCCGACATTTTCTTTTCTATGTGTGTGTATGCCGAGGGGTGGGGGGTGGGGGTGGGATGGGGAGGGAACATGGATTCCATAACTTGGGCATCAGGGGTCAGAGGACAATTTAGGCAGTTGGTTCTCTCTTTCTACCATGTGGATTCCAGGGGTAAAACTCAGATCCTCAGGCTTGGCGGCAAGCGCTCCTGCTCACTGAGCCGCCTCACTGGCCTCCGTGACCTCCCTGCTCTTTGTCTCCTACAGGCCAGTGAGGATGGGGGATGGGGTTTTTATTTTACAACTATCTTTCCCTTCTCCTCCTCCTCCTCTTCCTCCTCTTCTTCTCCTTTTTCTTTTTCTCCTCCTCCACCTCTTCCTCTTCTTCCTCCTCTTCTTTTCCTCCTCCTCCTTCTTTTTTGAGACTTCTTTTTTTGAGTCTCACTTTGCAGCCCTGACTTTCTGGAAATCACTATGAAGATCTCCCTCTTGAGGAAAAAAAAAATCTAGCCAGGCTTGGTGGCGCACGCCTTTAATCCCAGCACTCAGGAGGCAGAGGCAGGCGTATCACTGTGAGTTGGAGGCCAGCCTGGTCTACAAATCAAGTCTAGGACAGCCAAGGCTACACAGAGAAACCCTGTCTTGAAAAACCAAAAAAATAAAAAAGGAAGAAAGAAAGAAAAAGAAAAAAAATCTAGGGCCTGGAGAGATGGCACAGAGGTTAAGAGCATACAATCTGCTCTTCCAAAGGTCCTGAGTTCAATTCCCAGCAACCACATGGTGCCTCATGCCTTCTTGTGTTAGGCAGGTGCACGTGCAGACAGAATATTGTATAAATAATAATTCTTTTTAGAAAATAGACCATATTGGGGACCATGAAGATGGCTCAGGTAAAGTCACCTGCCATCATGTTGGAAGGAGAGGGTCAACTTCACTGAGTTGTCATCTGACCTCCATTTGAGCGTGCGCGCGCACACACCCACACCCACACCCACACCTAAAAATGTTCACTTTTTGGACACTGTAACAAGGGGACAGCCATGGATGGGTTAAGTTGGAGGAAAAAGAAGACATTCCAGGAATAGATTGGGATTGTTCCAGAATAAAGTTCACTCCCCTTTTCGGAACACGTGGGTTTCTGGATATGGCATGGTGTCAGATGCATGATGGCATCAGGCATCTTGATGCAGATGATATGAAAATGAAGCTAATGGCAGGCATCATCTCCGTCAGACTTGCTGGTCCCAGCTGCTTTTGTGTGACCTTGTCCTGGTACCACTTGAGTTGTCACAAGATGCCCTACCATGACGTGAGGCGGTGATTGGTGCTGCCTGGAGTCCTGAAGCCATTTTGCCACTGTGGCAACATAGCCTATCTCTCTTCCTCATCCATCCATTCCCTGCTATCTGTGATGATTAGTGCTGGGTAAATTGATAGACCCAAGACTCAGCTGGTACCTGGGCCTCTGGACATGCCTGCAGAAAAAAAGGAGATACCACACTATCTTAAAGAATTTCTCCTACATTAGCTTTTTGTTTGTTTTGGGTTGTTTTCGAGACAGGGTTTCTCTGTGTAGCCTTGGCTACCCTGGACTCACTTTGTAGACCAGGCTGGCCTCGAACTCACAGAGATCTGCTTGCCTCAGCCTCCGGAGTGCTGGGATTAAAGGCGTGCGCCACCACGACCTAGCTTTTTGAGTGTGCCTTTCTCTCAGATCTTCCTTCCATCTATTTAATCCTCCCTCCTCTCAGTAGAGGTTGGAAAGAGGAGACCCTTCTCCTACATGACTCTCCTTTCCATTTCTGATTTGCATAAACAGAATTTTAGGGTAGAAATCCCTGCTGCTGCTCCTGGAGTCTGTGAAGGCCTAGGCGCAGCCACCTTCCCAGAATTAGAATTAAGTAAATGAACTATGAAAAGCAGAGAGATGTTCAGTCGTCGTCTTCGTGCAGTGGAAAGAGCAGCAAATGAAAGGGTCCGTTGGCCAATGAGCTCCGGAGAGCTGCCCTTCCCCATCCACCCTGCTCCGCAGCTACAGATGGGTGAGTTGTTAGGTGAGAGCTGGAGATCCAAACCCAGGCCCTGGCGTCTTCGACTAAGCCTCCTCTTCAGCCCCCAGCAAGAGCAACTTCTGAGTTCCTGTTGCAATTCATGGCTCCATGACGTCATTGCTGCTGCCTCACCTTTCTCCACCCCTCCCCCTCCCCCTCCCCCTCCCCCCCTCCATCCCCCTCCCTGAGCCAGGTTCACCACCTCACTCTCTCAAGCCTAGCCTCCCCTCAGAGCCCTCTTCCTGCCATCCATTCCCCACCCCCCAGGCTCCACTCCTTCTAGTTCCTAACCCCCACTGCCACGTTGCAAATCTTCCTGTCTTCAGAAGCCCCACTGCCAGTCTCTGGAATTTTCCATCTCCTCAGGAGCTTCCTGTGGTTCTCCACCCCGGTGGCGGCGGCGGCGTCTCCTTCATCACTCATCCAGGGGAGGTGAACAAAACTTGCAGTGTTTTTCCTTCCTCTCTCCCTGACTTCTTGTCCTTCAGGGTGTGACCAACACCTCCTTACTAGGCCTGTCTGTCCCTTAAATGTCTTAAATTATGTCAGACTCTAGAAGTTTGAACCAACAGCAGCTACTTCGTGGCATGAACTAGGCTTTTTTTTTTTCTTGCTTCAGCCAAATAGACACTCTGGAGTTTGCAGCACCCCCACTCCTACCCCTGAACTCCACAGTACAGTTTACTTATTATTATTATATTTTTTATATTTATTTTGGTTTTCTTGAGACACGATTTTTCTGTGTATCCTTGGCTGTCCTGGACTCGCTTTGTAGACCAGGCTGGCCTCAAACTCACAGCGATCCGCCTGCCTCTGCCTCCCGAGTGCTGGGATTAAAGGCGTGCGCCACCACGCTCGGCTTTATTTATTTATTTTTATGTGCATTGATGTTTTGCCTGCATGGATGCCTGTGTGAGGGTGCCAGACCCTCTGGAACTGGAGTTACAGATGTTTGTGAGCTGCCATGTGGCTGCTGGGAATTGAACTCAGGACCTCTGGAAGAGCAGCCAGTGCTTTTAACCGCTGAGCCATCTCTCCAGCCCGTTCATTAACTTCTCTATTGACTTAAATGGAGGCCATGCTATATATATATAGCCCAGTTTGGCCTCAAACACCCCTGTTCAAGGGTTCCTCCTGTTTCAGCTTCCCATGTACCCTGGACTGGAAGATGTACCAGATTTGCCTGACTCCATGTACTTTTTTTTTTTTTTGTCACAGTGCAGTAGCTTGAACCCAGGACCTCACGTGTGCAAGGCAGGCACTCTGCCAACTGAGCTATCTGCCCCAGTCCTCACTGATTACTGGGGCCAGAAGCATGGCCCATCAGTTAAGAGCACTTCCTGCTGTTGCGGAGGACCTGAGTTTGGTTCCTAGCACCCACGTTGGGTGACTCACAACCGCCTTTACCTCCAGCTCCAGGGGATCAGACACCTTTGGCATTGGTGGGCACCTGCACCTGCACCCGCATTACCCCTCCCACATATTCACAATTAAAAATAGTAAAAATAGAGTCAGGCAGATCTCTGTGAGTTCCAAGCCAGCCTGGTCTATAGAGAGAGCCCAGGAAAGCCAAGGTACACAGAGAAACCATGTCTCGAAATAGTCCTCTGGTTTAAGTTTTTGTTTGTTTGTTTGTTTGTTTGTTTTGATTTTTTGAGACAGGGTTTCTCTGTGTAGTTCTGGCTGTCTTGTAACTTCCTTCGTAGACCAGGCTGGCCTCGAACTCACAGCGATCCACCTGCCTCTGCCTCCCAGTGCTAGGATTAAAGGTGTGCGCCGCCATGCCCAGCTTGTTTTTTCTGTTTCTGTTTTTGTTTTTTTTAACCGCGCATTTGTGTTTGGCCTGCATGTGTGTCTGTACACCACATACACAACCAACGTCCACAGAGGTCAGGAGAAGGCATTAGCTCTTCGGGCACTGGAGTTACAGGTGGTTGTTAGCCACTGTGAGGGTGCTGGGAAATAGGCTCAGGCTTTCTAGAAGAACAGCCTGTGTTCGGAACCACTGAGCCATCACACCAGCTTCAGGAGGCTTCTGGTTTGAAGTCTTCTCAGTCTGTACGATGTGTTTCCTGCATGTGGGTCCTTTAAAGATCCTGTTTCTCCCCTCCGCTCCCCTTCCCTTTTCCTCTCTTTCCCTTTTTTTAAAGACAGGCTCTCATATAGCCCAGGCTAGCCTCCAACTGGCCATGTAGATGAGGATGACCTCGAACTCGTAATGATTGAACCTCCACCTCTTAAGTGTCGGTAGTACGGGCATGCACCACCACACCAGACTTCTCTTTTTGAGACAAGGTCTCACTGTATAGCCCAGGCTTGACTCAAACTCAACTGTCCGCCTGCCTCAGCCTCTTGACTGCAGGAATTGCAGCCATGCACCACTACACCCTGCTCCTCTTTCTTTCTTTCTTTCTTTCTTTCTTTCTTTCTTTCTTTGGGAGGGTTTTGGTTTTTCGAGACAGGGTTTCTCTTTGTAGCCTTGGCTGTCCTAGACTCACTTTGTAGACCAGGCTGGCCTCGAACTCACAGCTAGCCTCCTGCCACTGTCTCCTGAGTGCTGGGATTTGTGTACCACCACGCCCGGCTCTTCTTGCTTTTCCTGCAGGCCCGTGCTCGCAGGCACTCTCTCCCCTGTCTACCTGCACGAACAGCTGCATCCTGCTAAGTGGTTCTTGTACAAAGTCCGCATTGAGGCTCTTAAAAAAGAAACACAGGGGATGAACACGAAGCTAAAAATAACTCAGGATCAATTTAGGGACGGGGCTTGTCTTTTTTTTTCCCCTAGTCTCTCTCCCCTAGGGCTTGTAAATTGCTGCTGTTTGACAACTGGGCTGGGTTGGCTTCCTGTAAAGCTGTAATAATATGGAATTACCCTGGCTGCCATCCTCCCCGGGGCAGGGATGCTGGTACTTTCACCACAGGCATCTCTGAGCTGGAATCCTTGTCCTCCGCTTGGGCCACGCTTGTACACATCTCTACCTCGCACCCTCACACGTAACCACGGCTGCTGGCATGGTCCACAGTGCACGCTTATCAGCCCAGCATGCATGAGTCTTAGGCAGGGAGATCACCTGTTCTAGGCTAGCTTGGGATAAATACTCAGACCCTGTAAACAAATGAGTTAGCTGGATGGAGGTCCATTTCTGGACTCTGCCTCTTAGGGAAGAGCGCTGGAAAAACTCTTAAAGGATGCAGCTCATTGCTTCTGGGCTGGGCAACCGAGGAGTCTGCCTGGAGGACCCCGCCCAGGCTGAGGAGCAGGCAGGGCCAAGGAGCTCCAGCGGACTTGGGTCCTTGGTTGATACTTCCAAGCTGGCTGCTGACTCGGGTGTGAGGGTGGGGCTTGTTTCTGTGCATTTACTGTGTCCCCTCACCACTGCCAGCCACCCACATCAGTTGGTATAATGTTCTTGTGGACTGTGTACAGTTTACCCTTGTTCATTCAAATGCTGATTTCTCCACCCCACTATCTGGTTTCAATCAGGACATCGCATTGCTCTGTTTATTCTGAGTGTCTCCTGTCTCAAGTTTGTGTATACATGTCACCATTTGTTCTCTGTATTGCCAATAAAAACCAACTCGCCAGTGCTGAGCAATAACGGAGAATAGGGTGGGAAAGAGCAGGAAGGACAGGAGGGATGCACATGGAGAGGACCGAGCAGCACTGGGAGGAATGAACCGGACCTAGGATGTGAATAGGAAGCAAGTATAATGTGGGAAATCAGAATGGGAGGAAATTATACTAGATTGGAGGATTAAAATGGAGCAATTATTGCGCAGCATCGTGTTCTAAGCTAATTAACTAGATCCTAGTCTCTTTGTGTGTGTGTGTGTGTGTGTGTGTGTGTGTGTGTGTGTGTTTTGGGTATATACGTGGTTAAGGAGTAACTGCTGATTTTACTAAAATAATAATTCAATATTAAATATTAATAATCATTCAATATACATCCTACACAAGAAGACGTTCAAAATTCCATTTTTGTACCATAGAGCCTGGTGATGTTTAGTAGCTCCTGAAGGGTGGGCCTGTGCTCTTCCCTGTGGGGGTCTGTCTTGCAGAGCACTTCAGGGGATGGAATGGGCCTCTCTCAATAGCTCAGCCATTTGGAAATTGTCACCAAAGGCCTTGGCCACCCTTGTTTGAGTGGCATTATAAGGAAGGGAGAAAGAGCGAGATCTCTGAGGGACAAAGGGTTTAGAGATCTCTGTTTACAGCTTACACCAAGTCTGTGGCTAAGGGATGGAAAATTCCAGGTGGAAGCTCAGAAATTTCCAGTCTAGGAGAAGCCGGAAGGGCAGTCCCACATTTCCTCCTCTCCTATACGCGTTGGCTTTGGCCAAGACCAGGGTAGGATTTCTGAGTCCTGGCTCTAGTTGTTGGGTTGTTCCCAGTCTTAGCTGTAAGAACTGGGGTGTGGCTCAGTGGTAGAGCACCTGCCTAGAATCTCCCAGTGAGGGGCTGGGGATGTGGCTCAGTAGTAAAGCACCTGCCTAGAATCCCCCAGTGAGGGGTTGGGGGTGTGGCTCAGTGGTAGAGCCCTTGACTTGAATTCACTAGTGTAGGGCTGGATTTTTATTCCTAGCACTGGGGAAAAAAAAGAAAAAAGAAAAGAAAAGAAGAGAGGAGGAAAATGAAAAAGAATCCAAAAAAGAAAGCTTTCTCTGAGCATTGACTATATGTCACAATGTCCTGGGGTAGCTTTAAAATGCTGATGCCTAGGAGCCGGGCACGGTGGCACACGCACCCCAGCACTCGGGAGGCAGAGTCAGGTGGGATCAGTGTGAGTTCGAGGCCAGCCTGGTCTACATAGCAAGTCTAGGACAGCCAAGGCTACACAGAGAAACCCTGTCTTGAAAAACAACAAAAACAAAAACAAACCTGTCCAGAAATAAGTGACATCTCAAAAGATTGCAGCGCAGAGGCCAACTGGTTGTCAGGACTAGCATCCAGAGTGGCCCTGCGTGCCCTGCCCCTATAAGCTTTGGATTTGCCTGAGACCCAGCAGCCAATTCTCTATACACCAACCCCCTAACAATGTTATTTTAAAAAGCTAGGCATAGTGACACAGGACTTAGGATGCAGGCACAGGGAAGGTGAACACAGTGGATGCCTGGAGCTCACTGGCCAGGCAGTCTAGCCTCTTGTGAACCCTAGGCCAGTGAGAGACCCCACAAACTAAGGCACAGGGCCTGGTATGGTAGCTCACACCTTCAGTTCCAGCACTCAGGAGACAAGAGGCCGGCAGATCTCTCCGAATTCCAGGCCAACTAGTGATGCATAGTGAGACCGTGTCTCTAAACAGATAATATATAAATAAGGTAGGCCATTGTTGTGGTTAGGGCTCCTATTGCTGTGATGAAACACCATGACCAAAGCAAGTTGGCAGGGGGGATGGGGGGGAAGGGTTTATGTGGCCTCTTCACAGTTTATCATCAAAGGAAGTCAGGACAGGAACTCAAGCAAGGCAGGAACCTGGAGGCAAGGAGCTGATGCAGAGACCATGGAGGGGTGTTGCTTACAGGCTTGCTCCTCATGGCTTGCTCAGCCTGCTTTCCTATAGAACCCAGGACAGCCAGCCCAGCGGTGGCCCCACCCCCAATAGGCTGGGCCCCATGATCGCTAGTTAAGGAAATGCCCCACAGCTGGATCTTACGGTGCCTTTTTCTCAATGGCGGCCTCCCTCTTCTCTGATTACCCTAGTTTATGTTGGGTTGATACAAAACCAGTCAGCATAACACTGCTTGATAAACAACACACAAGGTTGACTTCTGCCCTCCATAACATGAGTGCATATAGCACCCCCTGCCCCGACACACGACCATACAGACATGAAAACACTGCGGCTGGGTCCTGTGGGTCTGGTACTCCCCTTCGTGGGTACCAGAAGATAGACACTTGGAACTCCTCAGCTGTCCCTTCGCCAGACCAGGAGGCCACACTTCCAGACACCTTATGTCAATGACTGTGCGACTCGGTTCTTGGAGGCGGTGGCCCAGACTGACCTTGGACATGCTGACTGAAGGACACTTGACCTTTGCTGGCTTGGAATGATGCTTCAGTCCACTTTCTCATTACTCATTGATGCCAAAGCTCTCAGCCTTCCCCGGGGACAGCTCTGACATCTCCAGCTGGTGCCCAGATAGCCTTTGCTGATGGCCTGGCATCCAAAGGACACACTGTCAGCAGAAAGTGACTGGAGCCTTTGCAGGGCTGAGTTGGCCTATGCAGAAGTGGGCAGTGGATATCGGAGACGCAGGAGTTTGATAGAGGCACTGTCTTCGCTGTGGCTCAGCATCTGTCTGGGCCGTGAACGAGGCAGGGAGACAGATACAGCCTGGCATGCCGCAGGTGAGCGAGCATCCTAATATCGTAGCAAGCACAGCAGCACAGACCTTATTAGGTTGAAGGCAGGCTTGGACATCTGTAACTAGGTTTGTTTTATTGTTGGTGTTCTGTATGCACGTGCACATGTCACACATGTGTCCAGAGGCCAGAGGTCAGTGTTAGGCCGTTAATCCCGGCGCTCAGAAGGTAGAGGCGGGAGCATCTCTGTGAATTTGAGGCCGGTTTGAGTTACACATCAAGATCCAGAACAGCCAGGGCTATGTAATGAGGAGAAAAAAAATTTGTAAATTATATTTTATTTGTGTGTGTGTGTGTGTGTGTGTGTGTGTGTGTGTGTGTATACTCCCATATCCTGTTGCTTATGAGGAGGTCAAAGGACAACTTTTTTTTTTTCCAGACAGGGTTTCTCTGTATGTAACAGCTCTGGCTGTCCTGGAACTCGCTCTGTAGTCCAGGCTGGCCTCGAACTCACAGAGATCCACCTGCCTCTGCCTCCCAAGTGCTGGGATTAAAGGCAGTTGCCACCACCGCGCAGCCCAAAGGACAACTTTTGAGAGTGGGTTCTCTCTCTCCACCATGAGGGGGGAGCCGGGGATCAAACTCAGGTCGTCAGGTTTGGCAGCAAGCGTCTTTACCCACTGACCTGTCTCCTGCCCTCTACCGGCTTTTTGAGGCAAGGTCTCTTGTTGAACCTGGAATTTGTTGAGTAGGCCAGACCGGCAGTCTGTCGGACCCCAGGCATCCTCCTGCCTCCGCTTCCCCAGTTCTTGGGATTACAAGCATATGCTGCAATACTTGGCTTCCCCATTGGGTGCCAACGATTGAACAGGTCCTTATGTCTTTGCAGCAAGGACTTGAGCAACTGAGCCATCTCTTTACCCCGTGTTGGTTTTTGACACCGGGTCTCCTGTAGCCCCGGCTGGTCTCTTAACTCACTCTAGCTGGGGATGACCTTCATCCTCCTGCCTCCAAATCTTGAGTGCTGGGATTATTGGTGTATTGCCACCGTGCCCTGATTAGGTGGTGCTGCGGATGGAACCCAAAGTTTCATGCATCCCAGGCGAGCATTCTGTCCGTCGAGCCATATCATATCCTCAGGCCTGAAACTAGCTAGGTCTTTATTGAGCCGCCCTCGCCAGGACTTGGGTGCCGCCATGCCAATGCCCTTGAGGGGGATTTGTGGAGTTTGCAGCCTACCGTCCCATTTGGTCCTTTAGGCAAACACAACACATACGGGGGCTGTCCGTCCCTCGGATGATTGCTTGTGGCAGGTCACCAGGAGACCTGAGGCCCAGCCCCTGCTGTGAGGGTCAGCTCAGAACTCTGGCCAGAGCTTCTGATAGTGTACTTTTTCAGGACCACAGAGGGTGACAAGACTGGGAACAGGTATGGTGCAGTCAGAAGGCTAAATTTGTCTTCCTGAGTATAAGTCTAAGAAGTCCAGGGCTCTATAGGACATACTTCTGGGGACCCGCTGCCCCAAGAGAGTTGCCTAGCTCCACCCTACTGCCCCTATATGTAGTGTATGTGGTAACTAATCTTGGTTGTTCACTAGATGAGACTGAGGGTCTCGGGTCCTGGGCCAGCAAGATGGTGCGGCTGGTAAAGGTACTTGACACCATGACTGACGGCTGGAGTTCAGTCCCTGGGGCAGGTATTGGAGAGGGAGAAAAGGAACTCCCTTAAATCATCTGTTGACCCCCACATGTTCTCTCCCCCCCCCTCTATTTCTTTCTCTGACACACACTGCATGCACATGCGCACACACACACACACACACACACACGGAGGTAAAGGCAGAATTATCTCTGAGTTTGAAGGCAGCCTAGACTACATATTAAGTTCAAGGTCAACCAGGGCTACATACCGAGACCCTGCCTCTAAATAAATAAATAATAGACTCATGAAAGTGTTTTCAGAGATATTTAACTAGGGAGAGAAGGCCTACCCTGAATATGGGCAGTAATATTTCATGGGCTAGGGTCTCAGATTGACATAAAAACAAACAAGGTCAGGTGGTGGTGGTGGTGGTGGTGGTGGCGCACGCCTTTAATCTCAGCACTTGGGAGGCAGAGACAGGTAGATGTCTGTGAGTTCAAGGCCATCCTGGTCTACAGAGCTAGTTCCAGGACAACCAGGGCTACACAGAGAAGCCCTGTCTCAAACAAACAAACAAAGAAGAGAAAATGGCCTGGGGATGGAACTCAGTGGTGTGCAGGCCTTGTGTGCACAGAGCCCTGCGTTCCACACAGACTGGCCGTGGTGAGACGAGCCTGTGATCATCTCAGCAGGCAGGAGGTGGAGGCAGAAGGATCAGGAGTTACAGGCATTAGAGGATAGCCCAAGCTACACGCGATGCTGTTTCAAAAGATAAAAACAAAGTTATACCCAGTGACTTTCCTCCAACTGGGTCCCACCCTACTTTTGGCAATCTTCTATAATGGCACAGTATGAATGCATTAAATTATTAATCCATTGAGTAGTTCAGCGCCCTCAGGATCTTTCTCTGGAGGCGCCTCACAGACACTCCCAGAGGGATGCTTAACTAACCCGTAGGTTTTCTTTTATTCTCCCCTCCCCGCCCTTTAAAGATTTGTTTTATAGCTAGGTGTGGTTGGGCACATCTTTAATTCCAGCACTCCGGAGGGAGAGACAGGTTTATCTCTTGCGTTCCAAGCCAGGACAGCCAGGTCCACAGAGAGAAATTTTGTCTCAAAACACAAACAACAACAAAGATGTCTTTATTTTATTTGTGTGTGTGTGTGTGTGTGTGCATCTGTGTGCAAGTATCCACAGAGGCCAGAAGGGGGCAGCAAATTCCCCCAGAGCTGGAGTTAGAGGTATTTGAGCCATCTCCTGTGGATGCTGAGATGCAGACCCCAGAACTCTGATAGAGTAGCCATGAGCCTCTCTACTCTTTTCTTACCCGTTACTTTGCTTAATCATTTCCTCCTTTCCTAAATTTTCTATTTATCTAATTTATTATTGTGTGTGTACATATATGTGTGGGTGTGAGTGTGCCATGGCACAAAAGTGAAGGTCAGAGGACAACTTTTTGGAATCTGTCCTATCCTTTTACCAACATGTGGGCCCCAGGGTTTGAACTCAGGTTGTCAAGACGTCCACAGGCAAGAGCTTTTTATCTGATGAGCTATCTCTCCAGCCATGTTGCATGACAAAGTGTCTCGTGTAGCCCAGGCTGGCCTTAAGCCCACTGTGTAGCCAAAGATGACCTCAAATCCCTATTTCTCTGGCCTCTGCCTCCTGAGTGCTAGGATTACAAGGCATGTACCACCATGCTGTGTTTCTGTGACCCTGGAACGGAGCTCAGGGCTTCGTGCATGCTAGGCAAGCACTCTGCCCACTGAGCCACCACCTAGGCCCATCATTTCAGTGCAAAAAAGGAAAGCAAAGGAGACAAAGGTGAAGAGATGTAGGGTGGGTGTGGTCGTGCACACCTGTAACCCCAGCACTCTGGAGGCAGGTCAGGGGCTGGAGAGATGATGGCTCTGTGTTTAACAGCAATGGCTGCTCTCCTAGAGGATCTGGGTTCGATTCTCAGCATCCACATGGAGGCTCACAGGTACAGATAAACCAATAAGGGAAAGATACTAAAAGCAAATCTATGGATCTCTGGCCCATCCATTTATCCCCAGGTTCCATGGTCACCCTCTGTAACTCTGATCAGCAAATATCCATGTAGTCATAACAGTACGTTCTGCCCCAGCCTACCAGATGCTCATAGGGATTGAATGAGATAATAGTTCAGAAGGCATTTTGTAAACACCCACAGCCCTGTAGAGAGCCTTGTTCTTAAATACAAGAGCATAACAACTAAGTCTACCAGCCCTTTGACAAGGAGGATTGTTTGATTCCTAATAAGTAACCTTATTACTAGGAATTACTGAAGTCTAATCGCTATAACACAAGCTGGGCGTGGTGGCGCACGCCTTTAATCCCAGCACTCGGGAGGCAGAGGCAGGTGGATCGCTGTGAGTTTGAGGCCAACCTGGTCTACAAAGCGAGTTCAGGACAGCCAAGGCAACACAGGGAAACTCTGTCTCAAAAAACCAAAAAAAAAAATAGAAATAGAATCCTGTCTTCTCACAGCTCTGGAGGCCAGAAACTGGAAATTTATGTTACTAGGTCACAATCAAAGGTGTTTGGATGAAAAAAAAAAATTGAAATGAAAAGGAAATGACATGACTGCTCCTAGGTGTGGAGGAGGAGAAAATTTATTGTAGATAAAAGAGAGAACATAGCCAGGGGCAGACACATCTGGGAGAGTCCAGAGCGGACATGACCCTGGACCATGTTGAGGAGAGAGGGGAAGGGAAGGGAAGGGAGAAGGAAGAGAGGGGAACCAGCTGCAGTAATTAGGAGGCTCAAAAAGAGCAGCAGATCCAGAGACCAGGTGACCAAAATGGTTGGATTATATAGGCAAGGGTAGCCCAGTGCCTCGGGCTGGAGACTTCAGGGGCAGAGGGCAGGATGCAGGGAGAATCGGATGGCCAGTGTTAAAGAGTCCAGTCACCTCAACCATCTGTCCCAGGTTTGAACAGTGTTGGCAAGGGCTAAAGAAATGGCTCTGCGGGTTAAGAGCGTTTGTTCTTCAAGCATGAGGATGTAAGTTCCAATCCCCAGTGCTTTTTTTTTTTTTTAAAGGTATTGATGCGTACACAGCACTCTGGGGTGCTTGGCAGGGGATTGCTGTGAGTTCAAGGCCAACCTGGGCCATATAAAGTGAGTTCCCAGGAAGAGGAGGAGATAGTAAGACCTTGTCTTTAAAAAGCAGACCCCCAGGGGCTGGAGAGAGGGCACTGTCTGCTCTTCCAGAGGACCTGAGTTCAATTCCCAGCAATCACATGGTGGCTCATAACCATCTTTAATGAGATCTGGTGCCCTCTTCTGGCAGGCAGGCACACATGCAGGCAGAGCATTGTATACATAATAAATAAATAAATCTTTAAAAAGATGGGGAGGCGGGAAGCAGACGCCAGCTGGGTATGGTGGTACACACCTATAATCCCAGTTCCAGGCCAAGGTCTAGGCAATATAGTGCCTGTCTCAAAAAGAAATAAAAATTTAAAAGCATCACCTAAAGTAGGGGTATTTACAGCTGGACACAAAAACATACGCCTTTAATTTCAGCACTCTGGAGGCAGAGGCAGGTGGATCAAGGAGAGTTCCAGACCAGCGTGGTCCGAATAGGAAGTTCCAGGCCAGCCAGGTGTTAATAATAATCTCAGCATTTGTAAGGGAGAGACAGGAGAAACAGAAATACTACATAGAGTATTGTTTTTAAAAAGACTTTGTTTTTTTAAAACAAACAAACAAACAAATGCTGGGCAGAAGCTGCACAGACTTTTAAGATCCTAGCACTAGGGAGGCAGAGGCAGGTGGATCTTTGTGAGTTCAAGGCCAGCCTAGTCTCTAAAGCAAGTCCAGGATAGCCAAGGCTACACAGAGAAGCCCTGTTTAAAAACAAAACCAAAACAACCCAACAACAACAACAAAACCAGAAGCCCACACTCAAAAAAAAAAAAATCTGTTGGGAATCCTTGGACTGTCGACCAATTTCAGGCTTAATGGTTCGCAAGCTTTGTTACCGTTTTCGAGGCAGCATCTTGCGGCTTCCGGCTACATAGCCCAGGCTAACTCTGGATAGCCTGATCCTCCTGCATTAGTGCTGAAATTGCTCACAGGAGCCACCACACCTAGCTCCCTGCACATAACTTCCCCATATAGATTACTCTGATTGAATGCTCTCGCCCCCACCCACCGAAAACCAGCCCCAGCTTTACAGATTAGAGCTCTGATTGCAGCTGGGTGTGGTGGCACACGCCTGTAATCCCAGCACTCCCCGGTGGCCAAGGCAGGTGGATATCTATGAGTTCGAGGCCAGCCTGGCCTACAAAGTGAGTCCAGGACAGGCAGAACTACAAGAGAAACTCAGTCTCGAAAAACAAACAACAACAACAACAAAAGGAATTTTGATGGCGGGGGGGGGGGGGGGGGTGGGGGGGGGTGGGGGGGGGTGGGGAGGGAGGGGCTGCAAGCCTGCTCAGCAGGCTCCTTCCTGTAGGTACGAAGAGGCCCAGGGTCTGCTTACTTCCTGGTAGTGGGCGGGGCCTATCCTTCCTTTTGAAGGGCTTGTCAAACTCATCTTCAGCTACACAGAAAGCTCCATGAGACCGGTCTCAAAAAAAAAAAAAAAAAAAAAAAAGAGGCTACTGCAGGTCCCAGCCCTAGGGAGGTAGAGGCAAGCGGAACTCTATGGATTTAGGGCCTAGTTTATACAGAGTTCCAGGCCAGTTAGGGCTACATAGTGAGGTCATCTCAAAACAAACAAACAAAAAAACCTGTAAACAAAGCCAGGGGCTGGGGAGATGGTTCAGTGGCTGCTCTCGCAGAGAACCTGGGTTCAGTTTCTAGAACCCACACGGCGGTTCACAATCAACTGTAAATCACTCAAGGGAATCCTGTGTAGTCTTCTGACCCCCACAGGCACCAGGCCTGCACATGGTACACGTCAATAAGCAAAGTGCTCACATACACAAAACAACAAACTATTAAATGGGGTGTGGGGGGTGCAGGGAGATGGCGCAGTCAGTGAAGAGCTTGCCGTGGGAGCAGGAGCACTTGAACTCATGTCCTCGGAACCTGTGTGAAAAGCTGGGCATAGTGTTGAGGAAGTGAAGACCAATGTATTCCTGGCACTCACTGTCCAGTCAGCCCAGCCAGATGAGGGACAGACCCTATCTCAAAAAAAAAAGAAAAGGCGGCAAGAAGGCACCTGCTGCCAGGCAAGCCTCACCATCGGCGTCTGTTACCCGAAGAAGGAGAGAGTGGACTCTCTGTAGTTGCCCTCTGACCCCACCACACTAGCGCTGACACCTGCCTGCGCATGTGCACAAACAATCAAACAACAAACAAAACCCCTGGAGGATTCAACAAGACAAGTGCCCTCTGGCTTCCATCTCGCCTCCCTCCCCATGCAGCGCACAGATAAAATTGGCAAAGGTTTTCAAAGCAGGGTGCTCCAACTGCGGAGCGTCTACGGAAGTCCTTTGGGGCTTGGGTGGCATCGTTGGTATTGAGGTTTATTACCAGGGGGCCCAATTCCCTCTCCTCTGGGCCTCGATTTCCTTCCTGTATAACGAAGAGTTGTCCTAAATGGACTGTCAGCTCCCTGGTGTCTTAAATACAGGGCGAACCTTGCTGCCTCTGATTTGGGAGGAGTGAAGGCCAGCTTTTGTCTCCTGGGAAACCTTACACCAAAGGAGCCTAGGCACCAGCTGTGGCTTCTGGAGCCAGGAGGCAGCCAAGGGATTCTCCTAAAGGGTGGCAAGTTGGTGGGGAGCGGCGTTTGGCTGTAAAGGTAGAGGTTCTCAGAGGGTGTAGGCCCCCCAATTTAGAAGCCAATCCATTCAATCTCTCCTCCAGAAAGGAGATGGGGTGGGGGGGGCAGGGGGGGGACAAGCTTTTGGCGATTTCGGAGCCGGAGCCTGTCCTTTGAACGCTGGTATCTTCATTTCCACTTGACCATCTGTTTAGAGCCCCCAGCCTCTTATTGGAAGGCCTCTGGGGATTAGCTTCAGGAGGCCAACCCCAGTCTCTGAATTACCTCTTTGTCCACGGGGGGTGGGGTGGGGTAGCCAAGTGGAGAGGGGACAAGGGGGTGGACCCCTGCCCTCGCTGGAATGTGCCTGCTGGTGGTAGTTGAGGGGGCATCTCTCCCGCCCCTTCTACCACCTCCCCCGCGCATTTCCTGAGCCCCACTGAGCCCTCCACGGAAACACGCGCGCGCCATACATGCACAAACACACACACACACACACACACACACACACACACACATATTTCCTGGCGGCCTCCAGCTCCTGGCTCGCCTGTGATCCTGTCCCATCAGCCTGGACAGCTGCGGAAAGAGACCTTTTGTTATTCAAATCACACCCTCCTCTCTGAGCTCCCAGGGACCTCAGGGTCCCGGAATCCATCGCGGGGTGTCCTCACCTCTTGCGGCGGATCTCGGGGTTTCCCGGGCCCTCCCCTCCACAGCACATTCTCCAGCCCCACCGAGGGACCGCGCCTCCCCCGCCAGCGCCCTTCCCCTCCGGTCCCCTCCCCTTCCATCCCCTTCCCTCTCTGCCCCGCCCCCGCCGTCCTCAGTCCAGCCGCGGTGCCGCCGGCCACCACCAGGGCCCCCGTCGGCTGCCGTTGCCAGCAAGCAGCATGGCACCCCCAGGGCTGCAGTAGCCACCACCAGCTTTCTGTGGAGGGTACCCGGGATCTCTCGGGGAGTGGGAAGAACACCCTACCGCTTCGGTCATGGATGTGAACAAGATGGTAAGTGAGAGCTTTGAGGCTCTGTCCCCGAGCTCCCCGCCCCCACCCGCCTCGCATCCCATCTCTCCCCCTCCCCCCTGGTCTGCAGCGTGATCCATTGAAAGTTTTCTGGATTGTTGGTTCTCCTGCCTGTTGGCCCCGCTCCGCAGAGCGCTGGGAGAAAGGGAGAACCCGGCCAAGGATCTGGAGGCGGCTAGCCCGCGGGGCTGAGGCTCCCAGTTTCCCGCCGCGCCAGCTGCCAGGGCTGCCCTGGGCCGGGCTCACTTTCCTAAATTAGTCAACCTGCGAGGCGGGGGGAGGGAGGGCAGCACTGCAGGAAGGGGCTTCTTGCTGTCTCTTCGGTGCCCCCTACTAACACAGGGCTGGGGGCGGGGGGCGGTCTACTTGGAAGGTTTGTGGGCTGGAAGGTACAGGTGTTCCCGGAGGGTGAGTGAGGAAAACCCTGGCTTTGGCCAAAGTAAGGGGGCAGGAACCAGACGACCCTCACTCTCAGACCCGCGCGCGGGCTCTCGGAGGGGCCGTGTGCTAGACTGGTCAGATGTAAGCCTCAGCTTTGGTGGGCCTGGGGAGCAGCGGCCCCTTTCTTGGCCGGTTAAAATATCTAATCTATTGGTTCCTTTAGAACGGAGGGGTCTGCGCCCTGCCCCCAGAGCAGCCCCGCCCCCACGCCAGATACTGCGGGAGATGCCAAGATTGTTGCTCATTGATTGAGACCCACGAGCAACTCTGAGGGGTGTCATTTTGGGGGATTCTAGAGGGATGGAGGGAGTATCTCAGGAGGGTTTCCCCAGGGAGACCACTACCACTCCGGCTGACTTTAGACGGCGATTTTCCATCTTTGGCGCTCCCCCCTCCCCCACCCCCCAATGGTGGGTTCCGACTTTGAGCGTCCCAAGAATGCAGAGGAAGGAAATAGATTTGGAATCTGTGTGTGACTGCAGGCGACTTGGGGACCTGTAGCTTATAGAGGAGAAGGTTTGAGGTTAATTTTCTCCAGAGGGTTCATTTTCAGGGTGCAGATGTACCCTAGAGAAGGCAAGTCGGTTCTGGTCCCTGCATACATAACCTTTGGCACTCTTATCTTGGTTCCGGATCAAAAGTGGGTGACAGGTGTGAATTCTCTTTCCCTTGGCAGGAGGCTCATTTCCAAGAGGCTGAGTGTCTGCACCCCTGTGAGGTGGTGAGGGCTGTGGGAGGGGGTGGGGGGAGGGCGGGCGTCTCCTGAACTCTGGTTTTCCTGTGAAGACAAAGTTTGTCTGTGGTGGGACAATCCCAAGGGGACTAGACCTTGCCCTCATTCCCTGTGTTTGTACTTTCGAAAACTTAGAACCCTAAAAAAGAAAAAAAAAAAAAAAAAAGAACCTTCCTGAGGGCTAGAGAGATAACTCAAGTTTGTAACGTGAAGGCATAAGAAATAGAGATGAAGCCCTTGAGCCCTGTGAAAACAGACCCAGGTGTGGCGGCACACACTTGCAATCCCAGCTCTGGGGAGGTGGGGCTGGAGGATCCCTCTGGGCTCGCTGATCACCCAACCTAGTTTCGTTTGCAAGTTCCAGGCTGAGGAAAAGGTCTTGTGTCACCAAAACAAAAACAAACAAACAAAACTTACGTGATGGCACCCGCGATCTGGCTGTCTGACTTGCGCCCACGCATCTCCCCCCCCCCCATACACATGCGCAAAAAGAAAGGGGGAAAGCGGGCGAGGTGGCGCTTGCCTGTAATCTCAGCACGCTAGGAGGTGGGGGTGGGGGTGGGGGGAGGGCAGGGAGGGAATCTCTATGAGTTCAAGGCCAGCCTGGTCCACAAAGTGAGTCTGGGCCAGCCAAAGCTACACAGAGAAACCCTGTCTTTTAAAACCGCCCAAAAGAAGAGGAGGAGGGGGCAGATGAAGAGGGTTGATGAGGTGGCCCATCCTGTAAAGCACTCGCCATGCAAGTCTGACAACCTGAGTTCAATCCCCACAACCCCTATGAAGGTGGAAGGAGAGAACCAGCTCCATAAGGTTGTCATCTTGCCTTGACACAGCACTCACCTGCTGCTGCTGCTGCTGCTGCTGCTGCTAAAAACTGAGGAGTGATGAAGATGGCTCAGTGGGTAGAAACACTTGCTGCCAAACTTGATGGCTTGAGTTTGGTCCCTGGGACCCACGTGGTAGAAAGAGAGAACTGACTCCCTCAAGTTGTCCTCTCTCCCGCTAGAGAGGTGGCCCGGTGGGAAACTGGACTGGCTGGTCCTTTCCTGCAGGTGTCATGGCAACACTAAAGAGCCACCTGTCTGAGCTGTAGTTTAGGGTGCCATGGCTGCTACTCCAGGTGGACCTAAGCTTCTAACTGCTTTCATTCAAATTCCTCCCAATTTGCTGGAGTTAGGGACTTCTGCCTTTTAAAAAAATCATATTTATTTGCATGTATGTTTATATGTATGTGTGTGCGTGTATTTATGCATATACCATGGACCATGCGTGGCACTTGCAGGACAGTTTACAGGAGATGGTTCCCTATCTTTTATCTAACGTTCTATCAATGTAGACTCCGGGGATTGAACTCAGGTCTTTAGGCTTGGCGGCAGGCACCCGTACCAATGCGCCATCTTGCCAACCGGCCCTAGTCATATTGCTTCTTCTTTCTTCTATCCCTTCTGAATCTCATGGTATTTATTTATTTCCTATCATTGTTGTACCAACTGTTGGGGTCACAGGCACAAAGAAATAGAGCCCAAGGCTTCCTGCTCCCTGGGGCAGTCAGGCCAGGCAGCAGGTGGCTCTGCAGGCTCTGAGCGGAAGATATGAAGGGCCACAGAGACTCAAATGTAGAGTTCAGATCCTGTGTGGGAAATAGACTGGGGGAAAGTTGGTTTGGAGTGATGAACAATTGTAATCCAAGCACTGGGGGGGGGGGGGGACACGGGACGGGACAGGCAGATCCCTGGGACTTTCTGGCTAGGCTAGCTGAATCAGGGGGGTTCCTGTAGTGAGAAGTCATAAGATGGAAGTTTGGGGGCAGTTCAGTGGGTAAAAGTACTAGCTACACAGCATGAGCACTCAAGCTTGGATCCCCACCAGTCACATAAAAGCTGGGCATGGTGGCATATGTCTGTCACCATGAGGCAGACAGGTCCTAGGAGCTTGCTGGCTAGCCAGTTCACCTAGTCAGTAGGTAGGCACTGGTTGCAGTGAGAGATCACGTTTCAAAAAATAATGTAGAGCCAGATGTGATCATGCAGCCTTAAATCCCAGCCCTGGGAGGCGGAGGCAAGTGGAACTCTCTAAGTTCGACACTAGCCGGTCTCTACATAGTGAGACGCTACTTTTAAAAAACAAAAAGTAGAGTTAGGCATGGTGGTACATGCCTTTAATCCCAGCACTCGGAGGCAGAGGCAGGTGGATCACTGTGAGTTCAGGGCCAGCCTGGTCTACAAAGCGAGTCAAGGATACACAGAGAAGCATTGTCTCGAAAAACCAAAAACAACAACAAAACCACAAAAAGCAGCAAAGTGACTGAAGAATGTCCTAATGTCAATCAACCTCTAGCCTTCGAATGCATCCACATGGATGGGCATACACACTAAAACACATACGTTTATCACACACCACGCACGCACGCACGCACGCATGCACGCACGCAAACTGGATGGCTTCTGAGGACCAGCATCAAAGGTGGCCTTCACACGCACATGCACCCAGTAATAAAATAAAAGGGTCATGGCTGCCTGTGTCTGGAGGGCTGGGTGGAATTGGCTATTGTAGTGGAGTCAAGGATATTGGTCATTGGCAGAGGAATGGGCAGAGCCCACTGGGTGAGGCTGGGCACAGAGATTGTAGATCAGGAAATGGCTGGCTGGTTGGTTGTGGCCGGGCCAGGAAGGCCTTAAATGCCAGCCATGGCTCTCGGCCTGTAGGGGCTGGCAATGCTCTTGGGAACTGTAAGTGCAGAGGCTGTGTATTGATGGCCTCTCTCCCCTTTTAGCCTGGAGTCTAAACAAAAGTGATATTTGATTCTCATTAATCATTGAGCAGCCCAGTGCCCAGCCCAGAAGCCATTGTCCCCGATTCTTTGTGAGGAACACAGATCCTGGACTGTGTCGCTAAGAGAACCTTCCCAACCCCGGGCACTTGGCGCCCGCCTCCCATTCCCGCAGGAGGCCTGGGTTGCTTTCTATTCTGACCTTTTCCTACACACACACACACACACACACCCTCGTTCCCGTCTTTGGTTTGACTCCTCACAGTGGTAGTCTAGAGTTTTAGGGTTGACCCCCCCCAAACCCATTATTCCAACCACATACCTGACAGAACCCATCATTACTAGCCTTGAGGGTTTCAAACCCCGGGGTGGTCTTTGTTGAAAAAGCCAGGTTAAAGTTCACCTGACTCCCTGCATGATACTAAGTGATGATGATGATGATGATGATGATGATATTTACATATATGAATATGTATGCACATAAACATATATATGGGGGTAACAACCCGCAGGAGTCAGTTACCCCTCTCCTTCCACCATGTGGGTCCCATGTAGACTCGGGTTTCAGGCCTAGAGGCAAGCACCTTTGTATATGATCTTATGAATTGTACTTGGGTTGTGTCCTGGTTAGGGTCACTCTTGATGCGATGAAACACTATGACCAAAGCAGCTTGGCATTTATTTGGCTTACACGTCCATATCACTGCTCACCATTAAAGGAAGTCAGGACAGGAACTCAAGCAGTGCAGGAACCTGGAGGCAGGAACAAATAGAGAGGCCATAGTGTGTGTGTGTGTGTGTGTGTGTGTGTGTGTGTGTGTGTGTGTGTACACACACGTGTGTGTATGCGCGCACGCGGCTTGCTCAGCCTGCTTTCTTATAGAACCCAGGACCACCAGCCCAGGGATGGCACTGCCCACAATGGGGTGTGCCCTCCCCCATCCATCACTAATTAAGAGAATGCCCTGCAGGGGCCGGGCGTGGTGGCGCACGCCTTTAATCCCAGCACTCGGGAGGCAGAGGCAGGCGGATCGCTGTGAGTTCAAGGCCAGCCTGGTCTACAAAGTGAGTCCAGGACAGCCAAGGCTACACAGAGAGACTCTGTCTCGAAAAAAAAAAAAAAAAAAAAAAGAGAATGCCCTGCAGCCTGATCTTATGAAGGCGTTTTCTCAATTGAGGCTCCCTCCTCTCTGATGACCCTAGCTTGTGCCAAGTTGACATAAAACTAGCCAGCACAGATTGCTTCTGAAACTTTTTTTTTTTTAAAGAAACAGGTCCCTGGATATGGCGGTGCACTAGGCACCCTAGCACTAACTAGGGAGGCAAAGCAGGCAGATCTCTGTGAGTTCAAAGCCAGCCTGGTCCTATATAGTGAGTTCTCAGACAGCCAGAGCTACATAGCAAGAGCTTGTCTCAAACAAAACAAAGGCAAATAAGAAAAACAAAACGTAACAAAAATAAACAGCTGGCCGTCACCGGAAATCATTCTCTTGGTTCACTTTTTGCTGTGCTGGGGGATGGAACTCAGAACCTTGCAAGTGTTAAACAAATGTACCTTGGAGCCATGTTCCTCGGCTCCCTCATTGGGGGATTCTAGGCATGTGCTCTACCACTGAGTCGTGCACTAGGGAATTTCTGGGCAAGTGCTCTACTACTGAGCTATGCCTTCAATCTTTTTTTTTTTTTTAAATTCAGATCAATTCTCACCTTATAGTTGAGAATGTCCTGGAACTCCCAATCCTTCCCTGGCTTCCCAAGTGCTGGGATTACAGGCATGTGCCACCGTGCCCAGCTACACCTGAAATAGGAAATATTTTTTTATACGCTGGTTATTGTGACGACGTGATACCCAAAGCCTCGCCGGAGCCTGAGGTGACTGAGTCTCCCCGCAACCCTTTAGTCCCCCAATTGGGCTGAAGAGCAGAGTCTCATCTGTGTTTCAGTCGACAGCTCTGGGAAACCGATTTTCCCAGGTCTCGTTATCTCTCTGATTGAGGGTACAAATGAGCGGGGGACAGCAGATTCGCCAGCTGATGCCACTGGTGAATATTTGATGACATCAGATGTCTGCCCATGGGGGGAACCATCAAAGGCTGAGCTTGGGGCTGAAGTACATGATTTATTATTATTGTGTGGGGGAAATGGTTCCTTGTGGAGTGGAGGTTCTCAACCTGTGGGTCTCGACCCCTTTGGGGGTCAGATAACCCTTTCACAGGGGTCACCTAAGACCCATTGGAAATATCAGATATTTACAGTATGAGTCATAGCAGTGGTGAAATGGCAGTTAAGAAGTAGCAAAGAAAATAGTTTTATGGCTGGAGGGTCACCACAGCATGAGGAGTTGTGTAAAAGGGTGGCAGCATTAGGACGGTTGACAACCATTGGTGTGGAGGGTGTGCATGCCTTGGTGTGCATGTGGAGGCCAGAGGGCAACTCCGTGACGTTGGCTCTCTGTCCCAGTCCACCTTTTTCATGGGTTCCAGGGATTAAACTCACGTCATCAGGTGGCCCAGCAAGCACGTTCACCTGCTGGGCCGCCATCTTGCTGGCCCTCGTTTCTCTGAGTTTTTTTTTTTTTTGTTGTTTTTTGTTTTTTGTTTTTGTTTTTCGAGACAGGGTTTCTCTGTGTAGCCTTGGCTGTCCTGGACTCGTTCTGTAGACCAGGCTGGCCTCGAACTCACAGCGATCCACCTGCCACTGCTTTCTGAGTGCTGGGATTAAAGGTGTGCGCCACCACGCCTGGCTTGTTTCTGTGTTTTTGAGGAGTCTGTTGTGTGGCCCAGGCTGGCCTCGAACTCACTGTATAGCCAAGGATACTGTGAACTCTTAGTCTCCTGCCTGTAATTCTCAAGTGCTGGGGCCTTCCCTGCGGTGGTTACAGAACCTTCCAGGACGGATGAATCTGCTCACCAGAGTCTGTAAAGTCATTTAGACCAATGCCTGGCACAAAGCAGGGACTTGGTGACAAGTCAGGGAGGGCTGTAGTATATCCAGCGGGGCTGACGTGACGTCATTCTATCCTGAGTCTTCTGTGAACGTGGGTCCCACTATTGCTTTGAGGTCTTTGTGCATATATCAAAGACAAGTGTGTGTCCATTTACTGCTTCTTAAGATAGGGTCTCACGGTATAGCTCAGACTAGCATCAAACTAGAAATCCTCCTGCCTCAGCCTCCCGAGTGTTGGAATTATAGATATGTGATACCATGTACAGCTAAAATTCACTTCTTTATTTTATATATATATATATTTTTTTTTTTGAGACAGTGTTTCTCTGTGTAGCCTTGGCTGTCCTGGACTTGCTTTGTAGACCAGGCTGGCTTCGAACTCACAGAGATCCACCTGCCACTGCCTCCCTAGTGCGGGGATTAAAGGCGTGGGCCACCACGCCTGGCCCCACTTCTTTATATTTTAAGGACTTGGGCCATAATGCTTCAGCTTGTGCGTGCGTGCGTGTATCTCTGTGCCTGTGCATTCAAGGACAGCCAAGGCTACATAGAGAAACTCTCGGAAAAAAACAAAAAAACAAAAAACAAAAGCCAATCAACCAACCAAACAAACAAAAAAATACATGACTATAAAGAAAGAATTGGTTTTATTGATCTCTCGTGAGCTGGGTAGCCGAGGGACAGGAGCAGTCTCCTGTACTTTGCCCTGTAACCTTATAAACTACGTTTTCTAGTTAGTGTTAGTTCATTCCTGCTGCTATGACAATAACACTTCAGGTGGGTTGATTTGTAAGTAATAGAAGGTTTATCTTTCACAGCACCAGAGACTGGTTAAGTCCAGGATCACAGAGGCAGCAGATAGGGCATCTGGTAGGGGCCACTTGTATTATGGCATTTTCTCATGGCATCCCCCAAACACTGGAAAAGAGAGGAGAGATGTTTGCTGTGTCTGAAGAGATGGTAGGACCAGGCTGCTCTCTAAGCCTCCTTGATCAAGGTTTTTATCCCAACCATGAGGGCAGAGTTCACATGACTTCATTACTTCATGGAAGAGCTTGCCTTCCTATCCATATAGTTCAAGGCTAGCCTGGGCTACATGAGATGCTGTCTGAAGAAAAAAAAATAAGGATTTGCAAAGAGTTAAGGAGAGCTAGGTATACAGCGCAGTGGTACAAGACTATCGTTCAAATTCTAGTACTGAAAAAAAAAACTATATTGTCACAAGAGGTAAACAAAACCTTCAATAAAGGGCCTTTGAGAAACGCTGGTCTAAGCCGTAGCACATGCTACTGTTGGAGTAGTGCTCTGCATGTTTGTAAGTGTGCCTTTATTTACTTTGTGCACATGTGTTTGGGTGTGCCAGAATCTAAGTACAACGTGGGGGAGTCAGTTCTCTCTTTCCATCGTGTCGGTCCCGGGGATCGAACTTATGTCATTATGGCTTGGCGTCAATCCCCTTTCCCCAGTGAGCCATCTTGCCAGAACTATGCTTTAGTAAGATAGTTCTGAGCTGAGCATGTAGCTGGGCTAGCATGCTTGAAGCCATGGGTTCTGTTCCCAGCACTTGGAAGGTGTATGGTGAGTTCGAGGCCAACCTGAGCTATGGGAGACCTTGTCAGAAACAAGGAGGGTGTGTGTGGGGGGGGGTGGAAAGAGAGAGAGGTCAAAAGATGAATCTGATGGTGTTGCCACCCTGAGCCAATAACCAGGGGTCCAGGTGGGGGTTGCCCTGCCCTGGCGCTTTGGAGCCTGCTGCCTTGCATCTCACTCCTGACCCTTCTCTTGGCTCCTCCTCCTCCCTCCCCTTAAGGAAGCCTTGCCCTTGGCCCTGGAGACACAGAAGTGAGCGGTCTTTCGTTCTTGACGGCTTTGCTTTCTGAGGAAGTCAAACCTTAGCCCTGCGGCTGATGACATCCACCTCCAAAATTAGCAACTCCCCCCACCCGCCCTCTGCCCCTGCTTACGCCAACACCCTGTGGTCAGAGCAGGGAGGATCCACCCTGCCCCCGGCCTTGTTGGTGTGAAATTTCCTGGCCTGCCGAGGGTGACCATACCCTTTACTACTGGTTTGCTTTGTCTCCTGCTTGTGCGTCTGTGTGTGTGTGTGTGTGTGTGTGTGTGTGTGTGTGTGTGTGTGTAGATATGCTGGCACATGTGTGTGGAAGCCAGAGGACAGCCTTAGATGACGTTTGTTCCTCATCCACCCCATTTCTTTGAGACATGGTCTTTCACTGGGTTGGAGCTCTCCAAACTAACTGGCCAGGGAGGCCCAGGTACCCACCACCTCCATTTCCTCCATGCTCGGATTACAAGTGTATGTCACCATCCTATCCTTTTAAATGGATGCTGAGGACTAAACTTGGGACCTCATGGTTTCCCCGCTGAGCCATCTCCCCAGCCCTTTTTTTCTATGCTCCACCCACCTCCCTTTCCTACCCCGACTCTTGACATACAGGTCTTGAATTCACTGTGTAGCCGAGGGTGGCTTTGAACTCCTGGCACCCCTGCCTCCACCTCCTCAGTGCTGGGATGACAGGCGTGTGCGTCAGTACATCCAGGTACAATTTTAATATCAGTGAGGCCTGCATTTTCTGTTGCCTGGTTATGTTGGGCCCCAAACTGGGGGGCATTGGCATTAGGCAGCATGTTCTCATCTGAGGAAATGACTGTGCCCTCCTTCCCAGGCATCTGGTTTGCTTTCTGTGATGAACACTGTAACCACAGAGCAGCGAGGCTTACCATAGAGGGAAGACAGGAACCCAAGGCAGGAACTTGGAGGCAGGAACTGAAACAAAGGCCACAGAGGAACACTTCTTACTGGCTCGTTCTCCTGGCTTTCTCTTGTTCTTCCTTCTTTTATTTTTAATTTTAAATGTATGGGTGTTTTGGTTATATTTGTAATATGTGTGCCACATCCGTGCTTGCTGCCCAAAGAGAGCCAGGAGGGGGCATTGGATCCCCTGGAACTTGAGTTCGGTGCTGGGAACCAAACTCTGGTGCTCTGGAAGAGCAGCCAGTGCTCTTAACTGCTGAGCCATCCCTTCAGCCCCACTTTCTTGTAAACCCAGGCCCACCTGCCTGGGCCCACCTGCCAACAGTGGGCGGGGCCCTCCCACAGCAATCAAGGAAAAGCACGCCCACAGGCCAATCTGCTGGAGGCATTTCCTCAGCTGACTGAGGCGCCTTCTTCCCAGGTGATTCTAGCTGAACTAAGCTGCAGACAGCCAAGTAGCCAGGAAGGATAGAGGGAGGATCGGATGAACTTGGTGCTCTGTAGAGATCTGGGTTCAAAGTGTGACTGCTGTTCACAAGCTGGGCCATCTCATTAACTTTTGCTGTGACACACTACCTGGCAAAGGTGCTTCGAAATGAATGGTTTGTTTGCACATCACAGCCCATCTTGGTGTGTGGGGTGGGGTAAGTCAGGGTGGAGCAGCTGGTCAGATGACATCCGCAGTCAGGACGCAGGGATGCCGGTGAGGGTTAGGGAGGTGCTGGTGCTCAGCTCACTTTCTCGTTTCTGTTCAGCTGGGAGCCCCAGCCCATGGGCTGGTGTGAACCGAATCCAGGGAGTGTCTTGTCTTCCCACCTTGATTAACCCAATCTATATATTTCCTCACAGACATGCCCGGAACTGTGTTTCATAGTGATTTGAAATCCAGTTGTGATGTTATGTGCCTGGTCTTACTGTAGCTTGTTATGCTTTGTTTGGTGGTGGATCACGGGAGTAGAGGGGAGAGGCTGGGGGAGGGGAGAAAGGGGAAACTGGTCAAGGTGAGGACCCTTGTGCTTCCCTACATCCCTCCCCCCCTCCCGCCCCCTCTCCCGCTCCCCTAGCTTGGTTTCCTCTTTGCCCCTGAAGATGCTGTCCCTGGAAGTTTGCACAGCCCTTACTTTCTGAGCCACCCGTGCCCATCCACTAGACCTGGTGACTTCCAAGTGTACAAACACATTATGAGTGAAACAAGCCAACTCTGACCCACCACGTCTTTCCAGCTAGGTCCCCTTTGCTCTGCCTCAGGAAAGCAGCAAAAATACCGCCGAGCCCTAGGGAGCCACGGGCAGTTCCTTCCTCCTGGTCTTTCACGGCCTCTAAGAGGGACCGTTCTATTTAGTCCTTGAAGGGACCCAAGCAACCCCAGTTGCATTACACGCATTAAAGAAATGTGTGGGTGAATGCAGAAAAGACTTGGCACCGCTTCTCCGAGTTTGAAGGAGACCAAAGACTTGGGGTTGCCCCCTGCAGACTTACTGAGATTGGGATTACTCCTCATCTTGGGTGAGAGTGGTGTTGAGTAGCTGCCTGGGCTGTGCGGGCTCCATAGTTAGAGGCCACATGGGAGGGCAGCTCTTTTTCTGCGCCTTATGTAACAGATGTGGTTTTGTGTAAATCACACTTCTGTAAATGCAACCCAATTTTAAATGTACTAACGGAGATTGCTATTTAAAGGCATGTGATGCAGTCTCTTTTGTAAGGTGAATAAGTACTCTCTTAGTTTTCGCTCGGTGTCAATTCCTATTTTCCATGAAGAAAAGTTACATTTACTTAAAAAAAAAAAAAAGAGGGTGTGCTCATACTTGTTGAGTTTTTTCCCCCTTGAGACAGGGTTTCTCTGTATAGCCCTGGCTGTCTTGGGCCTCACTCCATAGATTAGGCTGGCCTTGAACTCAGAGTTCTGATTAGAGGCTTGCGTCACCACCGCCTGGCTGCTTCTTGTCAGTCTTTAGCTGGGGTCTTTCCTCACGTGTGGAATGTTCTTCTGTGGCATGGGGGTACATGCCTGTAACCCCAGCTAGTTTAGAGGACGAGACAGGAGAATGAAGAGTTCCAGACTGGGCCGGGCGTGGTGGCGCACGCCTTTAATCCCAGCACTTGAGGCAGAGGCAGGCGGATTGCTGTGAGTTCGAGGGCCAGCCTGATCTAAAAAATGAATCTAGGACAGCCAGGGCTACAGAGTTCCAGACTGTGGGGCTGGGAATGTGGTTCAGTTGGCAGAGCGCGTGCATGGTTCTGGGCACGATCTGAAAGGCTGCACTCAACCAAGCATGATGGCGGATGCTAACAATCCCAGCATTCATTCGGGAGGTGGAGGCAACTGGAGGATCAACAGTTTGAGGTCATTCTTGGTTAAGCATAGCAGGTTCCAGGCTAGCCTGAACTACATAGCAGTGTGAAAGCCAGAGAAGAAAAAATAAATAAATAAATAAATAAATAAATAAATAAATGGAGGTGTGACATGTGTGGTGTCCCCTGGACACCCCCTCGTCATAGACTAACGAGACCCCAGGAGCCTCTGCTTTGTTACGTTGTAGAATGTGACTGCTGTGAATGTGGCCGTGGAGGGTGACAAGACTGGATGAGGTGACAAGACTGGATGATGTGACAAGACTGGATGAGGTGTATATGGGAGGGTGGGGGCTCGAGTTTAGGCCTCTGGAATGTTCCCCTCCCAGCGTGTCACCTATCGTGATAATGCCTTAAATGGGAGCCAGGTCATCCAGCTACTACCTGACTTCCTAAAGAGTAGCCTGCAGAGAATGCCACCTCTGTAGGCATCACACTGGGGTGGGTCTGTGTGAGGGCCCGTTCTTACTGAGGGCAGCAGTGCATCCTAGGGGCCTGGCAGATGGTATCTGAGCAGCCAGTACAGACTGTTTCCCTGAAGACAAGAAAGAGGTCAATTTGTTTGGAAGCTGTTCGGGTCTATGTTGTCTTCATTGAGTTCTTGTTCTCGGTTGTCTGACAGGTGTGTCCTTTTGACTCTTGACTGGGTCAAAAATGACCAGACATCTGCTAGTAGGAAGAGTTGAACTCTTCGTTCTTTGTGGTGCTGAGGGTGGAACCCTGGGCTTGGCCCATACTAAGAAAATGCTCTCCAGCTGAGCCACGCCCCAGCCCCTCACTGGGGGATTCTAGGCAGGTGCTCTACCACTGAGCCACACCGCCTGCCCCTCACTGGGGGATTCTAGGCAGGGGCTCTGCCACTGAGCTACACACCCCAGCCCCTCACTGAGGGATTCTAGGCAGGTGCTCTACCACTGAGCCACACCCCAGCCCCTCACTGGGGGATTCTAGGCATCTTTCCTACCAGAAATCTTTTTTTTTCTTAGACAGGGTTTCTCTGTGTAGCCTTGGCTGCTGGAACTCTCTTTGTAGACCAGGTTGGCCTCGAACTCACAGCAATCCACCCGCCTCTGCCTCCCGAGTGCTGGGATTAAAGGTGTGTACCATCACTGCCTAGCTCAATAATTTTGTTGTTGGTGGTGGTGGTTTTTCCAAGACACAGTTTCTCTGCATAGCCCTGGCTGTCCTGGAATTCTCTATAGACCAGGCTAGTCTCGAACTCAGAGATCCACCTGCCTCTGCCTCCTGAGTGCTGGGATTAAAGGCGTGCGCCACCACGCCCGGCGGCAATAATTTTATTTTCATACAGGTGATTTTTCTCCTGCTCCAGTGTTTTCGCCTCACATAACACAAAAGTTTTAGAACTTGATCACTCGCTTGGCCCTTTCTTTCTTTGTCTCCTCCCAGTTCAAAAATGCTTGTCTCTCTTAAGGGCCAGCGTCCTCTTGCCTCTGCGTTAGGCTCAGCACACTCAAGCCTGAGCACTGGCTTCACGTGGTTGTGGACCTCTTTCAAGAAATTGGTTTGGGGCAGGGGTGGGTGGTGGCGGCAGTGGCGGCAACGCAAGCCTTTAATCCCAGCACTCCAGAGGCAGAGGCAGGGGGAATCTCTGTGAGTTCAAGGTCAACCTGGTCTACAAAGTGAGTCCAGGACAGCCAGGGTTACACAGAGAAACCCTGCCCTGAAAAACATTAAAAAAAGAAAAGAAAATGAAAGAAAGAAATTGGTTCTGTCTAGCTATCAGACTCACCTCCCATCTCACCACAGCTTTCCCTCCTCCCCCCACCCCCATTTTATTTTTTATTTTTTTTGGTTTTTTTGAGACAGGGTTTCTCTTTGTAGCCTTGGCTGTCCTAGACTTGCTTTGTAAACCAGGCTGGCCTTGAACTCACAGCGATCCACCTGCCTCTGCCTCCTGAGTGCTGAGATTAAAGGCGCGTGCCACCACGCCTGGCTAGCCACCCCTCCCCCCTTTTTAAAGAGATTAATTTTTACTATTTTATTTATGTGTATATATCTGTGTGTATGTATGCCATATGTTTGCATGTTTGTAGAGCCCAGAAGAAAATGTTGGACCCCCTGGAGCTGAAGTTACAGGTGGTTGGGAGCCTCCCAACAGGGACGCTGGGAGCTGAACTTGTGTCCTCTACAAGAGCAGCACATGTTCTTAACCACTGAGCCATCTCTCTAGTCACTCACCACAGCTGTTCTTATACTGGGTCATTTGTGAGGCTGACACTTGCCACACTTCGTGGAGAAGGTCCTTTGGGCGTTAGGCACCTTGTCCATCTTTGCAATAGAGATACCTGTCGGATAAGAATGGAGAGCCAGTGCCCATGATTGTAGCCTCAAGCAGAACAGGAAAAGCCCCACCCCACTCCCAGTGTCTCACTCTGTAGCCCAGGCTGCCCCTTCAACTTGCTGTAATCCTCCTGCCTCTGCCTCCAAGATATTGTGAGCAGAGGTGTGAGCTACCTCAGACCCAACTGAGAAGCCAAGACTTATGGAGCAAGCCAGATCCCCTGCCCCTATGGCGTTCTGCCTACTGGGGGGCTCAAATGACTCATGACACCTCTGAATCTTACTTCCTTCATGTTCAATAAACATGCTGCCTAACCATAGTGATGTATGCCTGTGATCACACACACACACCAAACACACATACACACACACATATATACACCACACACACATACAAACATATATACACACATATATACCACCCCCCCAAACAATACACACATATAACAAGCACATACACACCACACATATATCACACATTCCACACACTACACAAATACACCATATACACACATATATGTAAAAGAAATCAATTATTCTACATAAATTAATTAAACAGGAAATTATTATTTTTGTTTGTTTGTTTGTTTTGTTTTTTGAGACAGGGTTTCTCTGTGTAGTCTTGGCTGTTCTGGACTCACTTTGTAGACCAGGCTGGCCTTGAACTCACAGTGATCCTCCTGCCTCTGCCTCCCAAGTGCTGGATTAAAGGTGCACGCCACAGAGCCAGGTACATTTGGGTTTTTTATTTAAGATGTATTAATTTTTAGCTGTGTGTGTGTGTGTGCATACACACGTATAACCTGTGTGCACATGCACTTGGGGGCCAGAACAGGGCATCAGATCCTCTGAAAGTGAAGTTACAGGCAGATGTGAGCCACCCAGCACGGACAACCTGCTTTCCACAGAAGCGTGGGGAATCTAGCAATGTCCCCAAGCCCAGAGGAATTTGCTGTTCCCTTCTCCAGCAGCCATCAATTGCCAGTAGCTCCCTAACTAGGGGTGGGGCCTTAGCTCCTCCCCTCTCTATGTTGGAAGGTGAACTGGTGTGACCCAGTCTAGGTAGCCACAACTCCTGTGAGTTTAAAGAGAGCAACGGCCATGTCTTATCTGGAAGTCAGCATTTCACAGCAGTCTTCCTTACACGCCTGCCAGCTCTTAAATTCTTCCTACCTTCTCTTCTGAGATGTTCCCTGAGCTGGGGGGAGGGCGGGCTATGGGGGCGCTGACAGAGATGTTCCATTTCGGGCTGAGCATTCAACAGTCACCTATTTTCAGCACTTGACCGGTTATGATTTTCTGCCTCCTCTGGCCAAGGTCAAGAGCAGCATTGATGCCGGGTGGTGGTGGCGCACACCTTTAATCCCGGCACTCGGGAGGCCACATAAACTATACAGCAAAACCTATGCAACATAATAAACCCTATCCAAAAAAAAAAAAAAATCAAAAGCACCAATGAGAACTGGAGAGATGGCTCCAGGTTGGGAGCAATTGCTGCTCTTCCAGAGGACCCAGGTTCAAGTCCCAGCACCCATATGGCGGCTCACAAGTGGCTGTAACAACTCCAGTTCCAGAGGATCGGACTCCCTCTTCTGTCCTCTGGGACACTGCTTCTTTTTCAGTTTGTATTTTATTGTATTTACTCATTCACAATTCCATACACATATAATGCACTTTGATCACACCCCCACATCATCCTCTTATGCCTCTCCCCTTCCTGCTGAACCCCCTTTTTCCCAATGATGTCCCATCCCACTAAAAATCTAGTTTTAATAACCCCCAAATCTGCTTTATATTATATCATCCTGAAGTTCTTTTCATAAAAATATTTCAGTGCATGTCTGCTGGTGTGGATATGCACCATGTGTGTAGGCATACATGCGTGGGCAGGTACATGAGCACATGTGTGCATATGTGCAGAGGTTGGCAGTGGGTGTCTTTCTCCGATGTCCCACATCTCATGTTAAGGCAGGGTCATTCACTTGAGCCGAGAACTCATTAATTCTGCTAGCCTCGCTGACCGCCACCTCCCAAGGGCTGGGATGACAGACTGGCTGCCAGGCGGCCCAGCATTTATGTGTGTCCTGGAGATTCAAACAGTGGCTTCACACTGGCAAGCATTTTACCCACAGAGCCATCTTCCTAAACAAAAAAAATGTGTGTGTCCACAAACTGTGTACATGTGTGTGGTGTATGTACATGTGTGTGTATGTGCACACAAACTTGTGTACATGTCCATGTGGGGACTATAGGTACGATCTCTCTGTGTGTCTATCTGTCTGTCTGTCTGTCCGCCGCCCCCTCTGTTGATTTTTCGAGACAAAGTTTGTCTGTATATCCGTGGCTGTTGTGGAACTCGTTCTGTAGACCAGGCTGGCCTTGAACTCAGCGAGCCACCTGCCTCTGCCTCCCGGGTGCTGGGATTAGAGATGTGCACCCCCATGCCACCCGTTTAGATGTCTTTCTCAATTGCTCTCCACCTTATTCTTATTTGTTTGTTTGCTTGTTTGTTTGTTTTTTCAAGACAGGGTTTCTCTGTGTAGTCCTGGCTGTCCTGGACTTGCTTTGTAGACCAGGCTAGCCTCGAACTCACAGGGATCTGTCTGCCTCTGCTTCCCAAGCACTGGGATTAGAGGTGTGCGCCACCGCACTGCCCATCTAGATGCCTTTCTCAAATGCTCTCTGCCTTATTCTGGAAGACAGGGTCTGTCACTGAATCTGGAGCTTGCCTATTGGCTAGACCATCTGTCCAGAAACACCCTGGCATCCTCGTTACCCACTTTCCCAGGGATGGGGCCTTACAAGCATGTGCCACCACACATGGCTTTGCTAGGGATCTGACCCCAAGTCCTCTTGGGCCACAGGCATTTCACAAACGGAACCATCTTGCCCAGCCCCTGCAGCAAGGACAAGGATCTGGCTTTACGTGAGTAGAGGTCCCTGAGGAGTAAGGGAGTGCCTCCAGCTGCTGATTGCAGGCTGTGTCCCCTGCTAAGCCACTGCTGACAATCCCACTGCCATGTTCACAGGTGGCTCCTTCAGGAGTGACTAGATGATGTCATTCAGGAGGGGCATACATGACTAAATCCTGGTGAGTCTGTAAGGAGAGAGACAACGTAGTCAGAGGTACATCAGCATTGCCATCAGGCCTGATGAAACCCTTGCCACACCCTGTGCCACGCTGTGTGGATTCCTGGACTGCCAGGATGTGAGCTAAACATGAGCCCTATGAAGGCACCTGACTCAAGCGTTCTCTTGTGAAAGTTTGCTTTTCTCGTTTTTGTGTGTCAGTGCGTGTAAATGCAGGTGCCTGCAGAGGCCAGAGATGTCAGACCCTCCTGGAGCTCACATCTGTCTATAATTCCTGTTCCAAGGGATCTTCCTCCCTCACAAACACAGGCAAAACGTCAATGTATATAACATAGAAAAGAAACAAATTATTTATCTATTTTTAAAGATTTATTTTATTTATTTATTGGTTTGGGTTTGGTTTTTCTTTTTCTTTTTTGGGGGGAGGGGTTTGGTTTTTCAAGAGAAGGTTCCTCTGTGTAACAGCTCTGGCTGTCCTAGACTCCCTTTGTAGACCAGGCTGGCCTCTAACTCACATCAATCTGCGTGCCTCTGCCTCCCAAGTACTGGGATTAAAGGTGTGCGCCACCATGCCTGGCTATTTATTTATTATTATGTATACAGTGTTCGGCCTACATGTATACCTGCATTCCAGAAGAAGGCATTGGATCTCATTACAGATGGTTGTGAGCCACCATGTGGGAATTGAATTCAGGACCTCTGGAGGAGCAATCAGTGCCCTTAGCCTCTGAGCCATCTCTCCAGCCCCCAAATAAATTATTTATTAAAAAAGTTCAAAACTTGTGGTGGTGCATGCCTTTAATCCCAGCACACAGGAGGCAGAGGCACGCAGATTGATATAAGTTCGAGGCCAGCCTGGTCTACAAAGTGAGTCCAGGACTACACAGAGTAGGGTGTAGCCAAAGTTACACAGAGAAATCCTGTCTCGAAAAACAAAAACAAAACAAAAGTTCAAAACTAAACATTTAAAAGATTCATGTGCCCAATAAGGCTGAAGACATGAGGGTCTTGACTTCAGCGATAGCCTAGTCTACCTGGCAAGTTAGGACAGCCTGGGCTGCATATCAGACTCCCCCTTCCAAATTTATTTATTTGTTATTTTATTTATTTATTTTTGGTTTTCTCTGCATAGCCTTGGCTATCCTGGACTAGCTTTGTAGACCAGGCTGGCCTCGTACTCACAGCAATCCGCCTGCCTCTGCCTCCCGAGTGCTGGGATTAAAGGCATGCGCCACCACCGCCCGCCCCCCTCTCCCAAATTTAAAAACAAGCCCAAAAATCTCATGGCTGTGCAGTCTGTAATCCCAATACTCAAGAGGTAGAGACAGGAGGATCAGAAGTTCCAAAGTTGTCCTCAGCTACATAGGGAGCTTGAGGGCAGCCAGGAGAGAGAGAGAGAGAGAGAGAGAGAGAGAGAGAGAGAGAGAGAGAGACGGACGGACGGACGGACGGACGGACAGACAGACACAGAGAGACAGAGACAGACAGACAGAGAGAGAGATAGAGAGAGAGAGACTCAGAGAGACACATACACAGACTGGAGGGGGGCAAGCCTGGCCAACACATTTTAACAAATTACCGATGACAATACCTTCTTTACAGATTAGGGGGCTAAGTTCTCATTCAGAGTCCCCAGAATTCGAGGCTGGAGTGTGTCCTTGCCAGTTCCCACTGTCCAATCCTATGGCTCCCTTTCTCACTCCAAATCCTGTCCAGCCTTCACCATGGTGGCCTCTGGTATGCTTGCCTTCCTGTCCTGGCCCCATAGTCACACTCGGTGCTCTCATTCGGCCGACAGCCGCCCTAGGGCAGACACCTTGGCACGGTCCATTCTCAGGAGGACAGACTGGGAACAGGCCCCCAGGCTCCACGGCCATGCTGAGGGTTTTTTAGGCTGAGACTGCTGGAGTGTGGCCTAGATGTAGGGAAACTGGGTTTGGGACATGAATTTCCCCTTGGCTCTGAGAGGACCTGAGGTCAGGGCAAGAAACTGTTCATGTCCTGGGATGGGCTCCACAAAGCCACAGGCACAAGGAGGAACTGGGAGGGGGGTGACACAGAAATCGTGTTACTCGCCTAGAATCCTCCCACATAAGTACACATGTACACACACACATATACACACACACACACGCGCACGCACACACACGCGCGCACACACACGTGCATGCATCCACTTCCTTGCACTCAGATTGGTCTAACAAAGTAGCTTTTCACATCCAGCTCCCAGCTCCTGTGTGACTCTCCCTGTCTTGAGCAGTTGCTTAGGGGTCTCTGCATCTCTCCCCCAGAACTTCTATCCAGCCCGTGTCCACTGAAGGGACATTATTGCTGGTCACTGTAGAGGATGGACCAGGCCTGGGAGGAGGACGAGATCCCTCTTGTACCCCAGCAGCCCGGCTGAGTGGTCTGGAGCCAGGGCTAGCGCTCTGCCATCCGAATTCCATCCCCACTGCAGTGTGTTGCTTTTTGTTTTGTTTTGTTTTGGGGTTTTTTTTTTTTTTTTTGGTTTTTTGTTTTGTTTTGTTTCACTTGTGAGACAAGACACTTTCTTTCACTATGTCATGGCTTTTAATTTATGTTCCTCTCAGGTGCTGAGATTACAGGCTTTGTGCCACCACACTCCACCATTTCTCTGTGTAACAGTCCTGGCTATCCTGGACTCACTTTTGTAGACCAGGCTGGCCTTGAACTCACAGCAATTCCCTTGCCTCTGCCTCCTGAGTGCTGGGGTTAAAGGTGTGCGCCATCATACCAGGCACACCACACTCCATTTTTATCATACCTCCACTTACCCCCAATATTAAGGATTGTATCTAGGACCTTGAGCATGTTAGGCTAGTCAGCTCTACCACTGAGCCACACCTCAGCTCCTCACTGGGGGATTCTAGGCAGGAGCTCTACCACTGAGCCACACACCCCAGCCCCTCACTGGGGGATTCTAGGCAGGGGCTCTACCACTGAGCCACACCCTGGCTCCTCACTGGGGGATTCTAGGCAGGTGCTCTACCACTGAGCCACATCCCAGCCCCTCACTGGGGGATTCTAAGCAGGGGCTCTACCACTGAGCCACACCCCAGCCCCTCACTGGGGGATTCTAGGCAGGTGCTCTACCACTGAGCCACACACCCCAGCCCCTCACTGGGGGATTCTAGGCAGGTGCTCTACCACTGAGCCACACCCTGGCTCCTCACTGGGGGATTCTAGGCAGGTGCTCTACCACTGAGCCACATCCCAGCCCCTCACTGGGGGATTCTAAGCAGGTGCTCTACCACTGAGCCACACCCCAGCCCCTCACTGGGGGATCCTAGGCAGGTGCTCTACCACTGAGCCACACACCCCAGCCCCTCACTGGGGGATTCTAGGCAGGTGCTCTACCACTGAGCCACACCCCAGCCCCTCACTGGGGGATCCTAGGCAGGTGCTCTACCACTGAGCCACACACCCCAGCCCCTCACTGGGGGATTCTAGGCAGGTGCTCTACCACTGAGCCACACCCCAGCCCCTCACTGGGGGATTCTAGGCAGGTGTTCCACCACTGAAAATATCACAGAAAATTTTTCACTTTTTATTTTGAGACAGGGCCTCACTGAGTTGTCCAAACTGGCTTTACACTTGTGGTCCTCCCTGTTTCAGTCTTCCCAGTGCTGAGATCACAAGGGTGAGCCGCTATGCCCAGCTTAATCCTCACTGTGTGTGTGTATGTGTATTTTGTGTGTTTGCATGATGCATGTGCATGTGTGTGTCCTATGCACATGTGTGGAGGCCTGGGGAGGCCATCAGGTGTCCTTCCCTATCACTGTCCACCCTGTTCCTTCAAGACAGGGTCTCTCACTGAGCCTGAAGCTAGGTTGGTGGTCAGCAAGCCCCAGAGATCTGTCTGTCTTTTGTTTGTTTGTTTGTTTTTTCGAGACAGAGTCTCACTGTGTTAGCCTTGGCTGTCCCGGACTCACTTTGTAGACCAGGCTGGCCTCGAACTCACAGGGATCCACCTGCCTCTGCCTCCCAAGTGCTGGGATTAAAGGTGTGTGCCACCACGCCCGGCTCTGTCTGTCTTTTTGTTTGTTTTCTTTTTTTGAGACAAGGTTTCTCTGTGTAGCCTTGACTGTCGTGGACTCACTTTGTAGGCCAGGCTGGCCTCGAACTCACAGCAATCCACCTGCTCTGCCTCCTGAGTGCTGGGATTGAAAGTGTGCGCCACACCATGCCCAGCCATCGGCCTGTCTTAACCCTTTAGTTCTAATTCTGGGTCGACATGAAGGCAGAACACTCGTAAATAAGTAAATCTTAAAAGAAAGAGCCAGAGCCGTGCTAGACACTGGGAATTAAGATATGAATGAATTAAAGGCACTGGTAACACAGATGGTCCCTTTGTGTGTGTGTGAAAAGAATTAACAAAGGTGTTAGGAGGAGGCAAATGCTAGGAGAAATAAAAGAAAGCGGGTGTGGTAACACACACCTGTAATCCTAGCACTTGGAAGACTGAGGCAGGGGAATCTCAAGTTTGAGACAACAAGGCACACCTTGTCTTAAAATCAGATGAATGTGGACACTGCGAGGGCTAAGCGGGCAAAGGGGCATGTGGTCAAATTGCGTTCTTTCTATATTCTGTCTACAGAATGGTACCGCCTACAGGATGGTACCGCCCACTTTAGGGTGGGTCTTCCCACCTCAGTAAACTCAATCTAGTCAAACCCTCACAGAGGTGCCCAGAGGTGAGTCAAAATTAAGTATCATGGAAGGCATCTCTGTTGAAGGTACAATTAAGCTAAGAGCTGAAGGAGCCAAGGGTGTGAGCCCTGCAGACACTGCAAAAGCCTCTGGGCAGGACGAGTCGCATGTGCAAAGGTCCGGAGGATAAAGCCCGCTCCTCTCCGGCTTCGCCTGAACCCTGGCTTCAGGAGCCCACCAGGAAAGATCCAGGTTTCTCTGCAGCCAAGGAGCTGGTTCCTCTCACTTTTCTCCTTATATAACGGCCCCTCGTCTATCTGGATGCGACAGCTCACCTTCCCTCCTGGGTACTCGGGAATGGTGTTGGCTGGCTTTCTCAGGTGTCTGACTCTCAGAGAGGGGTTGGAAGGCGAGGACTCAGTGTACCTGCCATCAGTGACAAAGCTGGAAAACAAGGAAGCCAGAGGACGCCCCGTCACAGGCCACTGGGGTTGCCAGCCTTCATCCTGGCCCCAGGAGCCAATACAGTAACCCCATCCACTGCAGAGAAGTCACTGGGACTTCCTCTCTCCCAGGCTAGAATCCAGAGGGCTCCTCCCGAGGACACAGAAGGTTGCGGGGTGGGCAAGCTGCGGCTCTCTGTCTGCAGACGGGAATGGGCCCCTCACTCCCCGGTGCCAACTCAAAACCACAGACTTCACCTCAAAAAGGGCAAGAGATTATTTACTCCAGAGCCCAAATGTGAGGGGGCTGGGAACACATTCTTTTTTGTTGTTGTTTTGTTTTGTTTTTCAAAATAGAGTTTCTCTGTGTAGCCTTAGCTGTCCTACACTTGCTTTGTAGACCAGGCTGGCCTCGAACTCACAGCGATCCGCCTGCCTCTGCCTCCCTGAGCGCTGGGATTAAATGTGTGTGCCACCACTGTCTGGTAATTGAAATTTTTAAAACAAATAAACAAACAAAACCCTCTCCTTTTCTTTTGGCCAGGATGGACATTGAACGTAGGTTCTCACACGTACTAGTCACGCACATGACCACGGAGTTGCCGCCACCTTGGACTCCCTTTTCTGAGGCTCGAGAGGAGGAAGGGCACCGTCCGGCTCTGGAAGGCCTGCTCTGTTATCCAAACCCAGAGCTTCCCAGGCTGAGCTGCCACTTGAGCTCCAGGCCTCTCTCTCTCTTGCAACCTGACTCTCAAGTCCTTGGTTCTCAGGAAACCAGAGCCTGTCCCAGGTGCAGAGCTCCTGGCCAAGAAGCTGGGCTTTTATCCTGCCTTGGGCTGCTGGCAGACAGGTTTGCCCCCGGCATCCTGCACTCAGTATGCTGGGCCACATTGGGCAGAGGGTCCAGGCTGAACTAGGGTTAAAGCCATGTTGATTTTCTCTGTTGGAGGAGGGCTGGTAACAAATTTTTCCCCCTTGGGACCCTGGCTAAGCCTGCCCTGGGAGGGCTCTTTATTGCAGAAATATTTTCTTTCTTTCTTTCTTTCTTTTTAAACAAATTTTAAGAATTGCATTGTGCGTGTGTGCATGTACACATGCGCGCACACATATGCCCATACGTGCCACAGCATGTGTGTGCAGGTCATAGGACAACTTCTGCCATGTGGGTCCCTGGAACTGAACACAGGTAATCAAATGTAGCAGTCTGCACCGGGTGAACTGGTCTGGTCCCTGCCAATGTAAGACTTGGCACTGTGAACTGAAGTTTCCAGGAGAAAGAAAGGGAGGGAGGGAGGAAAGGAAGGAATGAAGACAAAGGAAGCCTGCCATCTCACTGGCTCCAGAAATGATTTCTAGCCTAGCTTGTTGACGCAGGCCTGTCATCCCAGCTACTTAGGAGGCTGAGTCAATAGGATCACAGGTTCAAGGCCAGCTTGGGTTACAGAGTGAGATCAGGGATAGCCTGGGCAACTCAGTGAGACCCTGTTTTAAGATTAAAAGTGAAGCAGGCATGGTGGTGTACACTTTTAATCCCAGCACTTGGGAGGCAGAGGCAGGTGGATAGCTGTGAGTTCGAGGTCACCCTGGTCTACAAAGCGAGTCTAGGACAGCCAAGGCTACACAGAGAGACCCTGTCTCAGAAAAAAAAAAAAAAGATTAAAAGTGAAGCCAGGCAGTGGTGGTGCACATCTTTGATCTCAGGTGGATTTCTGTGAGTCTGAGAGCAGCCTGGTCTACAAAGTGAGTTCCAGAACAGCACAGCCAGGGCTACACAGAGAAACTGTGTGTGTGTGTGCGTGTGTGTGTGTGTGTTGGGCATGGAAAAAGAAAGAAAACAACAACAACAACAGCAACAACAAAAACATATGCAGCCCCAGGACAGGGGAGAGAGGGAGAGAGAGGAGAGATAGGGCTTTGTTTCTTTGGCATTGGCCACATACTATTGTCAGCCCCCCCATGGCACACACTGAGCACGACATAGTTTATACCCACACTCTCTCCTTAGCATTCCTGGAATCTCCTGGAAGGTTGAATGGGACCTCTTTTTTTTTTTTTTCAAGACAGGGTTTCTCTGTGTAGACTTGGCTGTCCTGGACTCACTTTGTAGACCAGGCTGGCCTTGAACTCACAGCCATCCACCTGCCTCTGCCTCCCAAGTGCTGAGATTAAAGGCGTGTACCAACACGCCCAGCCCTGACTGGGACCTCTTATTAAGTCTTTGCTCCCTCTCTTCCAGTCTCCCCTGGAAAGTTCCAGAGCCTTCCCTTCTCCCTCCTTCCATCTCTGCCACCAGGTAAGGAGAGGGGTACACACGGGCAGGTTGCATGCCCATGGCCCAGAAGACTGGCAGGGAAGACAAGACACAGGCTCCATGTCCCCAGCACGGGACTCAGGAGAGAGCTGTGCTTCTCCAGCAGGAACCTCAGGAAGCTGGGACTGGAGACAAACTCTTGGTTTGTTTGTTTTTTGAGGCAGGGTTTCTCTGTGTAGCCTTGGCATGAACTCACAGAGATTTGTCTGCCTCTGCCTCTCGGAGTTTTGGGATTAGAGGTGTGCCCCCACCATGCCTGGCCCCAAACCGTGTTTCTTGAGAGAGGGGTGGTATGTATCCCCTGAAGTCTGTCCTTCGTGGCCTCTACTGGAAGGCTACCTTTTATCCGCACCTGGCGCTTTGGGAGGGAGCTGATGGGTCACAGCTGGGTGTGGGAGGCAGGGACGAACAAACAGGAGGCATAAAAGCCTTGCCAACCACAGGAATGCCTCTGGTCATTCACCAGGGCAAAGGAGTGGCTTTGTCACATGGTAAGCACACCGCGCAGGAGGCCAGGCTCACACCTCCCCCCCTTTGGAAGTGTTTCTGAGTGTGAAGACTAAACTACCTTTAGTTCTGCCTTCAGTGGGTGACCCAAGGCTTTAGACAGCCACAGGAGAGACTGGGTTCTTGTACTGTCCTCTGGCACCCATAGGGTGCTCACCAGGCAAATGGAGAAACCTCACCATGGTCTCTGACACCCAAGGGATCCAGCCTTGACCCTTGGGCTGGCCTTCAAGGCCTCCTGCCTTGGGCTCTATGCATCCTTCACTCTTTGCTGGCCCTGTGTAGTCTCCTGTAGCCCCTCAGGTCAAGCCTGGCTGAGGGTATCTGCTCTAACATGCATCTTCTATTCTGCCTTGGCCACATTTCAGTCTAGAGAGGCCTAGAGGGAGTCCAAGCCAGGGCCAGGGAGCACCACCCCGGGTATATACCTTGAATCTAAATAAACAAACATCCATGCGTAAAATAAAAATGCAAGAAAGAAACTCAGTGCAGACCACTGAAATGAGTGTAAGGCATACAGGGCGGCCACCGTAAGGTAGGGTAGTCAAAGAAGGCTTCCCTGAAGAGGTGAGCTATCTGCTGAGATCTGGAGGAGCCCAAGGATCAGCTATGAAAGAGGCAGGACACTGAGTCTAGCTGGCAGCTCCCTCTGCTGTGTTCAGCAAGGTGTGGATAAAGACTTCGTCCAGAGCTAGAGCTGTTGGCTGTCCTGGAACCAGACCTTGGTCAGCTGGGGCTTCCCAGGCCCTGCGGCTCTGTATCTGCTAGATGAAAGAACCAGGGAGGGGATGAATGAAATGGTGAGTGTGGGGTGTGTGAGTGTGTCAAGGATGTGCGGAAGAATGAGTGAGAGGGGGCCGGAGAGATGGCTCACACTTTAAGAGCACTGACTGCTTTTCCAGAGGTCCTGAGTTCAATTCCCAGCAACCACATGATGGCTCACAACCATCTATAATGAGATCTTCTGGCCTGCAAGTGTACATGCAGGCATAATACTGTAGACATAATAAATAAATAAAACAAACAAATCTTTATTTAAAAAAAAAAAAACAAATTAGAGGGTGAGGGAGGAAAAGGGTGTGGGACTTTTGAAAGATGGAGGGCCGTCTAGACAGGCTTCAGGCTCCTGGGAACTGTGGCTCTTCACCTGGAGTCCCTTGTGGTCTGTGTGGAGAGCTCCTGTGGGCTGAAGAAACTTAGCCCGAAGCAAAGGTATACTTTCCCAAGCTTAGGCTATCCCAGTTGCTAGGACAACAAGCACTTAGTGTGCACCTGCTGTGTACATGCTCTGCCAGTTTCTCCTGGCCACTCCATTAGTTTGTTGACCCCACCGAGTCTTTTCCCACCTGGCTGGCAGCCCTGGTCATTTCGTCCTCTGCAGGACCCTTCTCTCATTTCAGTGATCTGCACTGAGTTTCTTCCTTGTACTGTTTTGTTTTGTCTGGTTTGGTTTTTCGAGACAGGGTGTGTAACCCTGGCTGGCCTGGAACTCTTTGTAGACCAGGCTAGTCTCGAACTCAGAGATCCACCTGCCTCTGCCTCCCAAGCGGTGGGATTAAAGGCGTGTGCCACCACTGCCTGGCATGACTTATTTTATTTTTAAATTTTTCGTTTTTAAATCGTGTGGGATTTAATGCAGGGTTTCTTGCATGTTAGGCCAGCACTTCACTATCAGAACCACATCCCCAATCCTCCGTGTGAATTTTGTAGAGTCAAAAATGTTCGTGTAGAGCTCTGTGCGTTGGCACACCCCTGTAACCCCAGCACTTGGGAGGCAAAGGCAGGCAGATTGCTCCGAGTTTGAGGCCAGCCTGGTCTACAAAGTGAGTCCAGGACAGCCAGGGCTGAAACAGAGAAACTCTGTCTCCAAACAAAACAAAACAAAACAAAACAAAACAAGTTTATGTATGTGTTCCCATGCACCTGTGTAGAACATGAATGCGCGTGCAGGCTCTGGCCGTGTTTTCGCCTGCCTGGGTGCACAGCGGAGACGGGGCTACCTTCGTGATTTCCGCAGGCAAGAAACTCTGATTTCCCAATGAAGCTCAAGACAGTTTGACCCGTGGAAGCTGCAGCTCCGGCCCCAAAAAGAGCAGGAATCCCCCCAGGAGGCCACTTCCAATGGAAGCTGGTCAAAGCCCAGGGCAGGCATACAGCGGCAGAGTGGGAAAAAGGCGACCTGACGCCACTTGAGAGCTGCAGAGCAAGCCTGCCCCATCCTTCATATTGTAATGTCTCAGCTAAGGGTTCTATTGCTGCAACGAAACACTGCAACCAGAAAGCAAATTGGGGAGGATAGGTTTTCAGCTTACGTTTCACAGCACTGTTTATCACTGAAGGAAGTCAGGACAGGAACTCAAGCAGGGCAGGAACCTGGAGGCAGGAGCTGATGCAGAGGCCATGGAGGGGTGCTGCTTACTGGCTTGTTCCCCGTGGCTTGCTTTCTTATAGAACCCAGGACTACCAGCCCAGGGAGATGGCACCACCCACCACGGGCTGGACCCTCCCCCATTGATCACTAACTGAGAAAATGCTTACAGCTGGGTCTCATGGAGGCATTTCCTCACCTGAAGCTCCTTCCTCCCTGATGGCTCTAGCTTGTGTCAAGTTGGCACAAAACAAGCCAGTACATATAACAACAACAATAAAAAGAAACAGCACAGGCTTGGCCAGCCTTTAGAGACGTCTTTCCTGAGATTCGTGGCCAGAGGTGTAGGGAACTCTTGAGTGGGGCTGTAAGTCCAGCATGTGCACCACAGTTTCCCCAGCACTCACCAGCCAAAGCAGGAGGATTTTCTGTCCCAAGTCAGCCTAGAAAGCACTGTAAGACTGTCTCATAAAACCAACGAGGTCTCAGGTGGCCTTGTCACCTGTTCTGTAGGTGGCACTGAGTCTCTCAGGCTTCAAGTCCAGCTTAGAGTGTTCCTATTGTAGCTGGCAGCTGGCCAGTCACAAGGGGACACGCCACCGTGGGCACTGGCCCCTGGTCCATGCTTCCCGGAACCCCATTTTACATACTCGATACAGCTCAGTTGGTGGAGTGTTTGCCTAGCATGCACAAAGCCCTGGGTTCTATGCCTGGTGCCATAGAAACTGGCACTGGCGGGGGCGTGCTTGAAGTCCTGGTACTCAGGAGGCAGAGGCAAAAGGAACAGAGGTTCAAGGTAATCATGACTCAGCTACATAGTTTGGGGTTACCCTGGGCTACATGAGACTGCCTCCTTCCCTGATGTAAACCTGCAATTTTGCAGAAACTCCATCTACGGTAAAAGGGTGTTTCCTGCAGGACAGTGGTGGCACACGCCTTTAATTCCAGCACACAGGAGGCAGAGGCAGGCAGTGCCAAGAGCCACCCTGTTAAGGGAGCTCACCAGGCATGTGGGCTGTCTAGGCGATCTGGTGTTTGCAAGGTCTTGTACCACGATGCACCCTCAAACTGCTTCCAGCCTTCTGACATGCTGTCAGGAGCCATTGATTTGGGGAAGTCCAGGATGCATGAGAGATCTCTGGAGGTGATCCAGTATTTGAAAGGTCTGTATCGTGATGTACCCCAGAATTCCTTCCAATCTCTGACTACCCTGTCAGTTGTGCTTTGCTGCATCTCTATAAATTCTGGCATTAGAGCCAGGCATGGTGGCACATGCCTTTAATCCCAGCACCCAGGGAGGCAGAGGCAGGTGGATCACTGTGAGTCTAAGGCCAGCTTGGTCTACAAAGTGAGCTCAGGACTACATTCATGGCCAGCCCGGTCTACAAAGTGAGTCCAGGACAGCCAAGATTACACAGAGAAATCCTGTCTCAAAACAGATGTAAACTGTTATTTTCTGGGTACTGACCAGCTCTGATTGAGAAAACTTCCTACAGGATCTTATTGAAGATGTACCATTTGTTATTTAGATGAATTAATCCCTGATTATGGAATTCCCAATTTGATTCAAATAGTTTTAAAAGTTAAAACTAGTTTATGGCTGTAATAAATACCTTTGTGGACCTCCAGATGCCTCACTAAGGATAGCCTTGTAGCGGATTTGTGGCTTCAGATAAGCCTCCACTGCACATGGCACCACGAATCTTGGTATTCCACCATAAATATAGGCAATTTTGTTTAAACTTCACATGAACCTAAGTGGAATGAAGTTGCCTAGAGATGTCTGAATTTACTGTTTCTTAGAATAAAAGACAGATAAAATTATTGTCCTGAGCTCATAATGAACTAAGAGATAGCTGGATAATGTATAGTCAGGTCCGTCCTAATTGATAAGTCGTATACTCTTATAAGTTTCAGACCAAATTAACCTTAGACCCTGTTGACCTTCGTCATTCTGAACTCAGTATGAGCGTATGTAATGGATACATAGATAAGAAATGTTTAGATTTAGACTCCATCTGTTTTTGTGATTAATTGTACTCTTTTGACTATGAAGTAATTCCCTTTTCTCAAAAGTCCAAGTATGGCCATCTACAATAAACGGGGCTGAAAACTGACAAGCTTGACTTCAGTTGAAGTTAAGATGCCTGACTTCACCTTTTCTCTTGAATGCATGTGTGTGAATGGTTTGTTTTCTCTCTCTTTCGTATTTCTTGTTTCCCTGTAGATTCCCAAATAAGTTAGCAGACTCAGGGCCATCAGACTTCTCTGGCTAATGAGCCTAAGTCTACACTAGCTTACTGGAGATCTCCACAAAGAGGCCTATCCACAAATCAAAGAACCTCCTTTTACGACACCCCTAGAGAAGAAACCTTGGGCTCTTTTCCCCCTTCCCTCCTTTCTCTTTCAGTCCTGATTGGTTGCCTGAGCCATCAGCCAGGAGATGAAGCAAACTGGAAGGGCATCCACATCCAGCCCCAGAGAACTCTACCCTGGACCCCTTCAGAGCAGCGGCCGGGCATTAACAAGGCAGATCACTATGAGTTGGAGACCAGCCTCGTCCACAGAGTGAGTTCCAGGACACCCAAGGCTACACAGAGAGCCCCTGTCTCAAAAAACAAAAAGACATGCCGGGTGTGGCGATGCATGCCTTTAATCTCAGCACTCGGGAGGCAGAGGCAGGCAGAACACTGTGAGTTTGAGGTCAGCCTGGTCTACAAAGCGAGTTCAGGACCGCCAAGGCTACACAGAGAAACCCTGTCTCGAAAAAGCAAACTGACCAACCAACCAAAAGGGCAGTTCTTAGCCTATCCCAGGTTCTTGGTCTCCTCCTCCTCCTCCTCCTCCTCCTCCTCCTCCTCCTCGAGATCAAGGCTCACTGTGTAGTTCCGGCTGGCCTGGATCTCACTATGCATGAGATCCATGTAGAGAGATCCATGCTGGCCTTCCATGTAGAGAGACCTGCCTGCTTCTGCCTCCCAAGTGTTTAAGGTATTAAGGACATGCACCACAAGGAGTGTTTTTTGGTTGGTTGTGGGTTTTTTTGTTTTGTTTTGTTTTGTTTTGGTTTTGGAGATAGGGTTTTTCTGTGTAGCCTTGGCTTTCCTGGACTTGCTTTGTAGACCAGGCTGGCCTCGAACTCACAGTGATCCACCTGCATCTGCCTCTTGAGTGCTGGGATTAAAGACGTGTGCCACCACACCCAGCGACTGGTTTTATCTTAACAAGATTGTAATCTCATCCAGGGTACCTCTGGAATGACTCTAATCTCAATTCTGGAGACAGACATTTAAGTACGACTGTCCTATACTGACCCAGTGTATCTTATACTTTACCCAGGTAGCTTTCTATTAACATGGTGCTTAAGATCTATGGTAAAGGGGCTGTGGCTGTAGCTCAGTGGGTAGTCTTTACCAGCACGCACAAAGCCTTGGCTTCCCTCCTTAACCCTGCATAAACTGGACACAGTGGCACAAGGCAGTAATCCTAGCACTCGAAAGCTAGGAGTAGGCAGATCAGAAGTTCAAAGTCATTCTCAGTTATATAGTGAGTTCAAAGCCAGCCTGGGAAACAAGAGACAAGGCCTCAAAACAAAGAAACAAACAACAAACTATGTTTAAAACATCAGGGCTGAGTAAGATGGTAAATGCTTCTAATTCTAGTACTTGGGAGTCAGAGGCAAGCTGATGTCTCTGCGACTCTGGGGAATGCTTTCTTTTTGTTTGTGTTTTGTTTTGTCTTGGTTTTTTGGTTTTTCAACTAGCCAAGGCTACTCAAAGAAACCCTGTCCTGGAAAAAAAAAATCCTGCTGTCTCATTCCCCCTATCAATGGGATTAAGAATCCCCCAACACACTAGTTGATTTTTTTCCCCTTTAGTGCTAGGATGGAACAGAGCTCTTTAGATAAGTCCTCTACCACTGAGCCACACCCTAACCCCATGACAATTCTTTTAAAAAATTTATTATGGGGGCTGGAGAGATGGCTCAGCAGTTAAGAGCACTGACTGCTCTTCCAGAGGTCCTGAGTTCAATTCCCAGCAACCACATGGTGGCTCACAACCATCTATAATGTGGTCTGATGCATACTGTATACATAATAAATCTTTTAAAAAATTATGTATACTGTGTTCTGCCTGCATGTACACCTGCACACTAGAAGAGGGCACCAGACTTAATTATAGATAGTTGTGAGCTACCATGTGGTTTCTGGGAACTGAACTCAGGACCTCTGGAAGAACTTCTGAGCCATCTCTCGAGCACCCTCCCCCATGACCGTTCTTTAGTACCTGGGGATGTGGGGTTGTGCATGCATTTGTGGGTGTGCTCCCCAATGTGGGCACTTGAGGTCAGAGGTTGAGATGGGGGTTGCCTTCGATTGATCTTCACCTTGTTTTTGGAAACAAGGTCTCCCACTGAATCTGGAGCTCACGATTCTGTCAGGTCCTCACATTTGAACAGCAAGCACTTTACTCATCTCCTCAGCTCTCAGCAGTTTTAAAAATTTATTTATTCATTTCTCACTGATCTGAGCAACCCAGGGCAGGGTCATCCAGACTTTCTTGTTTGACAAACATTTATTGAGTGGCCGGCCTGCACTCGTGTCCCTGTACATATTTTCATGACATTCTCTCTGACCCCAGCCTGGGGCCAGGTACAGACTCAGCCAGGGCTTGCAGACAGGGCAAATGGGAGACGGATCCGCTAGGCCCTAGTGGGTTTTGTGGAATACATGTAGTTGGAGGCTATCCACAGAGACAAGTCATAGCTCAGGCTGGTCTGCACCATCCTCCCCGCCAGGGAAGGTCATGCTCTGGGCCTAGAGGAAAAGGAGTCCACACTCTGAGATTCTAACTCAGGGCCCCAAGGGAGGTAGATTTGCAGTCAAGTCAGATGAAGGCTGCTTGCAGGCAGAGGGACATAGCTAGTTCTACTCTGGCCTAGCCCCAGGTTGCCTATGCATTGGTTCCAGATCACGGAAAAGAACAGAAAATGGAGATCTAGGGGCAGTCTGGTCAATGTGGGACGCTAGGGTCCAGTTCTGATGTTGTCTGCTATTGATTCCTCCGCATCTCTGGAACCAATCAGTAAAGATACAGGATGGCCTGAGAATTCTCACAGCCCAGCTGCCAGGGAACCTGAGTGCTTGGTGTTCACAGCTCTGGCCTGTGAGCCACCTACAGGCCAGAGAAACCAGAGACACACAAGCTTACGCACACTGAGAATTAGCACCCATTTCTGGCCCCCCACACTGGAGTGGATCTGTATTCAGGAAGTGCCACTACAGCTAAAATGCCAGGTACGGCCGGAGCCCAAGGCCCCAGGTCCCGTCTTATTCCAGCTGTGTCCCTACTGAAGCCTAGATGCCACCTCAACACCTGGTTCCTTGGCTGTGAACTCAGTTTCCTAATCCAGGTCTGGTGGTTTCATCTTCAGCCATGTCATACTGGCTTGTTTGCTTGGGCTTCAAAGGTCACTTGGGGCCAGGTGTCATCTGTACTGGAACACCTAGGACCTCTTAGAGGAAGCCCAGAGCCAGGCCATATAGCTCCCGGAAGTGAAGGCCACGAGCCACATCTAAAACACCTGTGCAGAGAGCACGGCCCCTCCCCTCAGTACCAGAGATGGAAGCCAGGGCCACCTGTACACTAGGCAGTGTGTGCTCACTCCACCACCGAGCCATACCCCTAACCCTGGAGCCGGTCATGTAAACCCGCTGACCTTAGAGACCTACTTAAGTGCTGTGACTCTCAAGTGCTGGGCTTATAGGCAGGTACTACTGGCATTCTTTTATCTTTGGAGACAGGGTCTCACTATGTAGTTTCAGACATCCTGGAACTCGATACCTAGACCAGGGTGACTTCAAACTCAAGAGTACTGTCTCTGCCTCTCAAGTGCTGAGACAGAGCCTCATTAACTTGCTGTACCACCTCTGGGTTGATGAAATTCCTACCTCATCTTTTCTACCAACTTTCCAAGTCCGGCCCTCACTGAAGACCCCGGAGCACAGGCTAGACTTGACATGATTCTGGCTCCTCACACCTTTTTATCATCACGCCCATTGCTGCTCAAGTAAGCCATACACCACTGGCAGTTGGAGGCTGGTTTTTATACAAAGGCAATGTGGCCCACCAGCACACTGCTGCTGTGACTACCATCTGGCACTAGGGACGAGGATGGCTGTGGGGACTATGCTGTTACAGACACACCTGACACAAGCAGGGTCCCACAGGCACTGAGCAGGGTGGGAAGGGTAGGGCTGACCAGAGTCTCAAGCAGAGGATGACAACTGTGCAGGACACTGAATTAGAAACCAAGAAACTCAGCAGTGCCTTTGGAGCCCCAAGACTCCGTGGAACCCCCAGAACATCTTTTGTTTGGTTGGTTTTGGGTGTTGTTTTTTGTTTGTTTGTTTTTTGTCTTTTGAGACAAGGTCTGTGTTTGCCTTGGTTGTCCTGGACTTGCTTTGTGGGCCAGGCTATCTTCGAACTCACAGCAATCCACCTGCTTCTGGCTCCCAAGAGCTGGGATTAAAGGTGTGTGCCACCACGCCCATCCACATCTGGGCTACCCACAGTAGCTGGCCTCAAGCCCACTGTGTAGCTGGGGATGACCTTCAACCTCTGAGCCAGCCTCGATCATAGCTGAGGCTATAGGATGTCTCATCATGCCCAATTTTATTTCCTGCTTCTGACAGCTGGGTCAGTAAACTTTACTTTCTAGAGCTGCCTCTAGAGATATAGGGACATTTATCAAAGCACTAACTCTGTGAGCTGGCAAGGAGGTATTTAATAATTCTTTTTTCCTTTATTTTTTTGTGGAGCTGAGGACTCAGGGCCTTATATATACTAGTTAACCCTACCATGGAGGCTCAGTTTCAGCCATTTTTAGTAATTCTGAGATAGGGTCCTGTTATAGATAGCCTAGGCTGGCCTTGAACTTGCTCTGGAGCCCAGAAAGACTTTGACCTTTTGATCTTTCACCCTCAAGCTTCCAAAGCCAGCATCCCCTGGCTTTGATCATTTTTTGTTGTTGCTGTTGTTTTCCGAGACAAGGTTTCTCTGTGTAGCCATGGCTATCCTAGACGCACTTTGTAGACCAGGCTGGCCTCAAACTCACAGTGACCCGCCTGTGTCTGCCTTCCGTGTGCTGGGATTAAAGGTGTGCGCCACCACACCCAGCAATAAATAATTCTTAAGAAATTCTCAGATAGGACCTTTCTCTGTCCAACATGACAGGAGCCTCCTGCTCAGACAGACTAGGGCATGGCGACCTTGGAAGACTCCTTGGAGCCTATCGTCCCTGGGGTACCCAGGGTTCCAGAATACACAGAGCCAGGACAGCTGATGGGGGAGGGAGGCTGCACCCCCTGAGAGGTCCCTGCAGAAGCTGGGTAGACACTGGAGGCACCAGGGTTTGGACCCGAGTGGTTCTGCACATAACATAGGCCGGAAGCGGGCTGGTAGGGAGGCAGGCTGGGCATGTGCCCCGGAGGCCAGGCGGCCAGTGTCTGGCCATTGGCATGCTGCATCTGGGTGACAGGATGACTTGGAGTCAAATGAGGGTGGCAACTCTGTGTCGGGTAGGAGCCAGGTGCAGGGTTCAGCCTAGAAAGGAGTAAGAGAGAAGACAGTCACTCTACTGGCAGGGACAAGGTACACAGTGTCATTTAAGAGTGTGGCCGGGGCCATAGCTAGCACTAGGGTTTGAGGGAGATGAAAGACTAATGTTGTGAGGTGGGGGACAGGCTCAGGCTTCCTCCTGCTAGTGCCTGCAGAGCATCTGGATCCTAGGGATGGTGGGGCCACCTGTGTAGTGCTCAGCGTCAAGTCTAGGCACTAATGCACAGGAGGCCAAATGCATATGCGTCAGTCCAAGAATGGAGTCATGTGAGATTTCTGATTGTGACCTCAGTTTTTTCAAAACACAGACTTGTTCTTGGAGTGTGTTTTCATGCTCCTCCCAGGTGTAGAGGACAGGAGTGAGTTCACTTCAGCTGTTGTTTTTCAGCTGCCTCTACGGAAAAACATGTTTTTGCCACATGCGGCCCTGACTAGACTGGTATGTGTACACACACACACACACACACACACACACACACACACACACACACACACACACTATTTTCCCCTGAGTTCACTTCAGCTGTTGTTTTTCAGCTGCCTCTACGGAAAAACATGTTTTTGCCACATGCGGCCCTGACTAGACTGGCATGTGTACACACACACACACACACACACACACACACACACACACACACACACACACACACTATTTTCCCCTGGGGGCTGAGAATGGCTCAGTAGCAGAGCACTTGCTCAGTGTGTGTCAAGCAGAGTCACTTCTATCCCCAGCTCACTAGGCCACTCCTGCTTCCGGGAGTACTTTTTTCCTTTTACTTTTTTGAGACAGGGTCTCATTATATAGTCTTGACTGGCCTGGAACTTTCTATGTAGGACAGGCTGGCCTCAAACTCAGAAATCTGCCTGCCTCTGTCTTCCTTGTACTGGGAATTAAAGATGTGCATTATAATACCCACCCAACCTGCTTATTAAGATTATTTTCCATTTGTGTTTCTGTGAGACCTTTCAGGAGTCAGTTCTTTCCCGCTACCCTGAGGTTCCAGGGATGTACCTTAGGTCCTCAGACTTAGTGACAGATGTCCTTATCCACTAAGCCATCTTTTCTTGCCTTCTAGTAAACTGTTTCTATTCCCCACCCGACCCCAAGACAGGGGTTCTGTGTGTAGCCTTGGCTGTCCTGGACTTGCTTTGTAGATCAGGCTGGCCTCAAACTCACAGCGATCCACCTGCCTCTGCCTCCCGAGTGCTGGGATTAAAGGCGTGCGCCACCATGCCCGGTCCCTCTATTTTTATTATAACAAACCACCCAACCTCTAAGCCCAATCAACCTTCTGAACAAGAGCAATCACAGTCAGCCACGTGGTAGCTTACTAAAATAAACAAGGTGTCCCGTCCCAGTGCTCTGGGTGACTCTTGAGACATCATGTTCTGTTCTGATACCTTGGCAACCAGTGACTACCAGCCACGTGAGGAAGAGAAGGAATTCCACAAAGGGCCACACACCCCACATGAGTCCAGGTCAAAGCTGCTTTCACCAAGAGTGTGAGCTTGTGGCCCCATCCCATTGCTGAGGGGGAAGTCTGTACCTCTGAAGCCAGCCAGGCTGCTAGGAGAATCTTCTGTACCAGGCACACATCTGCCCCTGAGCCACACGCCCAGCCAGCCCTTAGCTTCTTTAGATATGGTGAGCTGAGCTGGGGTTGCACTACATAGCTCAGGCTGGCCTCCAGCTCCCAATCCTCCTGCCTCAGCCTCCCCATGGCCCGCTTCTTCCTTGGAGCCTGGAAACGGTGGCTCAGTCAGTAGAGTGCTTCCCCAGTGTGCACAGAGCCCTGGGTTCTACTGCCTGCCCCTCATGAACTGGTCATGGGGGGTACATCCCAGTGATCCCCAGAACTAAGGTGGAAGTGGCAGCAGCAGCAGTTTAGGGTCATCTTGGCTACACAGCTATTGAAGAATGTCAGGGCTGTTTGAGAGCCTGTCTCAAAATAAACGAACAAAACACGCACACAATAAACAACTAGAAGAGAACCCAAAGCCAAAAGTGGAGTAGAGGAAAAACACCTCACAGCTGGGAGAGGGCGAGATAGACCAGGGCTGGCTCCTCATTTCTCAGGAAGACCCTTCTCTGGGAGGCAGCACAGACGGGGACGTGCTGGGATTGTAGAGTCTCCGAGGGGACACAAGGTGGAAATAACACAAACGGCAGAAGCAGTGTGGGAAAGGAGGACGTGTAGGCAGGAGACCCCGGCCACAGCAGGTTCTTCCCTGGACTCATCTTACCTGCTTTTATAAAATGTGCACGAGGCCCATAAGCTCTGGAGGCTTGCCTAATTGTTTGGGGGTTTTTGTTGTTGTTGTTGTTGTTTTTGTTGGTTTTTTTTGTTTTTTTTTTGAGACAAGGTTTCTCTGTATAGCCTTGGCTGTCCTGGACTCACTTTGTAGACCAAGCTGGCCTCGAACTCACAGCCATCTGCCTGCCTCTGCCTCCCGAGTGCTGGGACTAAAGGAGTGCGCCACCAGGCCTAGCTTGCCTAATTGTTTTCAACAGCAGACAAGCCCAGACTTGAAAAACAGTCAGCCTCAGCCTCATTTGCTCTTGTGGGGGAGGCAAAAATCTCCCCTTTTAGGTTTCCTGCCCTGTCACCTACTGAGCAGACTGTCTAAGCATGGCTAGCTGCCACAGCCCACAGAGTGTTTGCTGACTAAGCAGTGTTAAAACTATCATCACTATCGGCCGGGTGTGGTGGCACACACCTTTAACCTCAGCACTCGGGAGGCAGAGGCGGTGAGTTTGAGGCCAGACTCGTCTACAAAGAGAGTTCATGACAGGCAGGGCTACACACAGAGAAACTATCTCAAAAAACAAACAAACAAAAAAGGACTGAATAGATGGTTCAGAGGTTAAGAGCACTGGCTGTTCTTCCAAAGGTCCTGAGTTCAATTCCCAGCACCCACATGGTGGCTCAATGCCATCTATAATGTGATCTGATATCCTCTTCCCGCCTGCAGGTGTACATACATGCAGTGCACTGTATACTAAACAAACAAACAAAAAAATAAATAAATCCATCTTTAAAAAAAGAAAGAAAACAATATTACTATCTACAAATCACTCAGCATTACATGAAAGTGTCTTTGGCCAGTCATACTTGGTTCCTTTTCACACAGGGCAGAGGTTAGTGTTCAGAAGGTATTTGTGCATAGATTTTCTTTCCTTACTTGTAGTGCTGGAACCCAAGGCCTCAGGTGAATTAAATAGGTACTCTACCACTGGGCCTTACTGGGGGATTCTAGGCAGGTGTTCTACCACTGGCCCTCACTGGGGGATTCTAGGCAGGGGCTCTACCACTGAGCCACACTCCAGCCCCTCACTGGGGGATTCTAGGCAGGTGCTCTACCACTGAACCACACCCCAGGCCCTCACTGGAAGATTCTAGGCAGGGGCTCTACCGCTGAGTCACACCCCAGCCCCTCACTGGGGAATTCTGGGCAGGGGCTCTAACGCTGAGCCACACCCCAGCCCCTCACTGGGGGATTCTAGGCAGGGGCTCTACCACTGAGCCACACCCCAGCCCCTCACTGGGGGATTCTAGGCAGGGGCTCTACCACTGAGCCACACCCCAGCCCCTCACTGGGGGATACCAGGCAGGTGTTCTACCACTGAGTCACACCCCAGCCCCTCACTGGGGGGCATTCTAGGCAGGTGATCTACCACTGAGCCACACCCCAGCCCCTCACTGGGGGATTCTAGGCAGGTGCTCTAATGCTGAGCCACACCTTAGCCCCTCACTGGGGGATTCTAGGCAGGAGCTCTACCACTGAGCCACCCCCCAGCCCCTCACTGGGGGATTCTAGGCAGGTGCTCTAACACTGAGCCACACCTCAGCCCCTCACTGGTGGATTCTAGGCAGGGGCTCTACCGATGAGCCACACCCTAGCCCCTCACTGGAGGATTCTAGGCAGCTGCTCTACCACTGAGCCACACCCCAGCTCCTCACTGGAGGATTCTAGGCAGGGGCTCTACCACTGAGCCACACCTGCAGCCCCTCACTGGGAGATTCTAGGCAGGTGCTCTAATGCTGAGTCACACCCCTGCCCCTCCTTGGGGGATTCTAGGCAGACTCTATGCTAAACTAGAAGTACAACCCTTAGCTACACATAGCTGAGGAACTGTGTTCCCCTTCCTCTACGCTCCAAGGCTGACCAGCAACAACCTTTACTGGGTCTGCAGTAGCGCTGGAATGAGACTGAGAGCCAGCTGTGCGATTATACCTATAGCCTGGTATCTGAGAGGAACAGACAGGAACCTCCTGAGTTCAAAGCCAAGCCTGGCCTTCTATGACACAGACTTACAAAACCAAAGGCAGGGGTGGGTGGCAGCACAGCGGCAGAGCACCTGACCAGTGTGCGGAAGGCCTTGGATCCTACCTCCCAGCACTGAAACCAACCAAAAAACCAAAAAGGTGAAGGAATCCATCACTCACCTCCGGCTCTGGGCTGCTCTTCTTTCGGCAGAAGAACCTGAGATGTACTTGAACAGTGGAATCCTCCTCATGATGCTGAAGGGGAACTTCTGGTCAAGCTTCAGGGCTACTCGCTCAGAGAGGTCCAGGGAGTAGCAATAGGTGAGGCCGTCTGAGGTGGTGCATTAAGTAAAACTGAAGGCAGCAGGAGGGAGGGAGGCAGCTGACACGCCCTAGAGGACCCGGGCCCTGGAGGCCACAGGTCTGTGTCAGCCTCCGCAGAGAACTGAACAGCCCCATCCATGTACCTCACAGGGACAATGCCACGTGTGGTGTGCGTTGGAATTCACACATAAACCTGAGCCTTCCACCACAGCCATCATCACAAGCCAGCCTGAATATAATGTGAACGTTTGCTCCACATCGAAGGCGCTGTACCTCAGTGCCCAAGCAAACTTCACAGGGCCTTTTGTTGGGGGAAGAGCCTAGTCTAGCCTCACACTTACACCCCGCCTACCTCCAACTCCTGAGGGCTGGGATTAAGAGGCGCCACCACCCCTACCACGGCAGTTTCAACGTGGCCTCTCTGGAAGCATTTTCTCCATGTGGTCACCATCTTTGTTGGTCCATCACTGCCTGTATAGCCACAAAGGTACAGCCTGTTTCATATACCTTTCAACAAATATTAATTACACTTGTTCTCTATGTGTGTACCTGCATATGGGTGTGAGTGTGCCAGTGCATGTGTGTGTCTCTGTGAGGGAACTTGGAGAACAACTTTACGGGGTTGGAGTCAACTTTCCTTCCACCATGACAGTCTCAAGGATCAAACTCAAGTTGTCAAGTGTGGCAGCAATCACTTTTACTCACTGGGCCACATTACTAGCTGCCCTACCATAAATAGTGAGGATCTAGTTTATGCCTGCACCAAGGGGTGAGCACAGGTTGAATATTTCTTAGGCCAAAGTTTAAGTGAAGTACCCCAGGTCTATGAATGCTTGCATAGGCATGACAAAATCCATAGGTGTCACCTGCGCCTCAGCAGCCTGAGGTGATTTCACACGGATTTTGGGTGCGTCCATGTTCTTATTTCAATTTAGTCAGGTCAAGTGCAGAATGTGCCACTTGTGTCATGTTAAAGGTCAAGACATTTCAGATTTTAAACCAGTCTGGAGCTCAGAACTCCTAACTAGGAAGGCTTAGACCCTAATAGATGCCAGACAGGGCAGTGCTGCCTGTGTAGCTCCGTGAGCAAGGCCAGGCTGAGGTTCTAGAGGGCCTAGGTTGCATCCCAGCCCTGCCTAGAATAGAGAATCAAGGTACCAGGCTGTAATCCCAGCTATTCCAGAGGGCACTGGAGGATTAGGACTGTAATCCTCCGCCTCAGTCAGCTCCAGGCCCAACTGGACTATCTCACACCTTACCTCAGGACTACAAGAAGCAAGCCGGGACTACAAGAAGCAAGCTGGGAGTGGTGCACACCTACATCTTTGATCCCAGCACTCAGGAGGAAGAGATGGGCCACCTCTGTGAGTTTGAGGCCAGCCTGGTCTCACTAGAGTTCCAGGCCATCAAAAACTACATAGTGAGACCCTGTCTCAAAAAGAAGGTACGTTCTGAGGGCAGGAGATCTAAAGATGGCTCCACAGTTAAGAGTGCCAAGTGCTCCTGTAGAGGACTCAAGTTCAGGTGCCAGCACCCACATGGCAGCTCACCACCATCTGTAAAGCCAGGGGACCTCAAGCACCAGCATGCAGGTGCACATACCCACAGACTTACCTATTAGTAAAAATAAATCTTTTTGTTTTGTTTTGTTTTTCGAGGCAAGGTCTCTCTGCGTGTAGCATTAGCTGTCCTAGACTCACTTTATAGACCAGGCTGGCCTCAAACTCACAGCGATCTGCCTGCCTCTGCCCCCCAAGTGCTAGGATTGAAGGAGTGCGCTACCACACCAGGCATCTTTTTTTTTAAGGACACACTAACAAAAATTTAACTGGGGTGTGGTACCAGGTGTGGTATCAAGTGCCCATAATCCTAGCACTAAGGGGGGGGGGGGGTCTTGAGTTTAAGGCTAGCCTGGGCCTTACAGCAAGATCCTGTTACAATGCCTCTCCCTCTGAGAGAAAGAAAACCAAGAGCTGGGATGTAGCTCAGTGGTAGAGTCCCTGTCAGTCACACACACTGCCCTGGGTTTGATACTCTTAACCCTGCAAAAACAAAACAAAACGCCAACGAGCCCAGGTCTGTTTCTTAATGTTTCCATGACCATCCCCAGGTGACTGGCATCTGAGATTCGTCCAACGAGCACTCTGTGTGAGCGCATGTTGTGTGGAGGCCAGTGGCAAACCTTGTGTGACCCTCAGGAATTAGGGTCTCTCTCTTGATCTGGAACTCACCAAACTAGGCTAAGCTGGCAGGCCAGTAAGCCTGAGGGACTTACCCGTGTCCACCTCCACAGGGCAGGGGTTAGAGCTGAAGTTCCAGGCTATGACTTACGTTCTCAAGCTTTCACAAATGCTTCCCTCGTGTAGCCATCTTCCTAACCGTCTTCCAACAGAACCTCACACTATAGTTGGCTGAGTAGATTACATCTCAGTTTACAAGAAAAGTCAAGTCAGGCCGGTACAGTTAAGCTCAAATTGCTAACTGGCTGTGCTGAGCTGGCCTGGGCAGGCAACCGTATTCGAAGTTTCCAGAGTGGGGAAGAGAGCTGCCCAAGGCTCTCGGGTTTGCCAAGCTGGAGCCCAACCCCACACGGCTTGTGTGGAGCCTAAGACTGTACCTGACACCCCACACTCTGCAGTGGGTGTGCCCTCTACCGCGGCTTCATTCTGCGGTTCGCTCCCAGGAAGGATACATGATAGGCCAATCAAAAGGCCAGACACGTTGCTCAGGAAGGAGGTCTGAGGGATGAGCCAGGAGGCCCCGAGCAGCAGCCATGGCACGAGGACAGAAGGCACCACCACGCCGAACACCAGGGCCCGTCTCATCCGAGAGCGGACCGAGGTGACCCCCAGCATGGCAAAAGCCACAGGGGTGAAGCCCCTGGCATCCTCCACCTCACCCAGCTTAGACAGCGACGACACAGACTCAAATGACAGGTAGATGATGGCGGAGAAGACGGTGAAGATCAAGGTGAAGAAGCAATGGCGGACGGTGCCCACGGTCCTCTCGAAGTTGCCAGCAAAGCGCCAGATGATGATGGCCCCACAGAGGAGGGAGACGGGGTTCTCGTAGACGAAGATGTAGGTCACCAGCCTGTAAACTAAGGGTGGCTTCAGGTTAGTGGCCCAGTGCAGTGCTGGTCCAGCCAGCGGCAACCAGGTGCCACGGCAGCCAGGGAAGGGAGAGCAGAAGCTGGGCTGTTGGCAGGGCGCTTGCCTGGCGTGCCCAGAGCCCTGGGTTCCATTACTAGCACCACATACAGGAAGTGGTGGTGCGCACTAGGACACCAGCACTCAGGAGGGGAGACAGGAAGATCAGGAGTTCAGGGTCATTCACCAGCCACACTGAGTTTGCAGTCAGCCTGGAACTACGTGGGACCCTGTCTCAAAAGTGAAAAACAAAAACACAACAGGAAAGTGAGCATAGTGCCCATGACTCGAGGCATAGTATGTAACAGTCTCCGTTCCTTCCTGGATTCCCACGATTCAAAGCATGAGCACATAATGAAGTCTCCGTTCTTTCCTGGCCCTGGGGGCAGACGCTATCAACACCGGTTTCTATGTGTGAAAAAGGTAGCTTGAAAACTGGAGTGGGAGCTGGAGAGATGGCTCAGAGGTTAAGGGCCACTGCCTGCTCTTCCAGAGGTCCTGAGTTCAATACCCAGCAACCACATGTTGGCTCACAACCATCTATAATGTGATCTGCTGCCCTCTTCTGGCCTGCAGGTGTACATGCAGGCAGAGCACTGTATACATAATAATAAGTAAATCTTTTGCTGGGCATGGTGGTGCACACCTTTAATCCCAGCACTCAGGAGGCAGAGGCAGGCGGATGGCTGTGAGTTCAAGGCCAGCCTGGTCTACAATGGGAGTCCAGGACAGCCAAGGAGATACAGAGTAACCCTATCTCCAAAACAAAAACAAATACAAAAAAGAAAAAAGAAAAAAAGAAAGAAAACTAGAGTAGTCTCTGAACTTGTCAAATGACTCAATACTGTTTTAGGCTTTCTTTTAAAGACTGTTTTTATTTTTGTGTATCTGCATATGCCACTTGTGTGCAGGCGCCTGTGGAGGCCAGAGGAAGACACTGGATCCCCTGCAGCTGGAGTCACAGGCAGCTGGGAGCTGCTCCAGGTAGACCTAGTGCTGGGAACCAAAAGCTGCAAGCTCTCTTGGCCACTGAGCCAGCTCTCCAGGCCTCCTCTTTTAGGTTTGAATACTGGCCTACCTCACTGGGCAGTGTGAGGGTTAGTTAACTGTACCAGCTTCAGGGTTGAGTGGGTGTAACATAACACTGTGTGCCCGGCTGCTAGCTGTAATTCTGGCCTCTCCTTCCACAGAGGCTGTTCAGGAAAAGAGGAAAGGAACCAGGAATTATCTTGTGGCTTATGCAGACTATAAAGTTATCCTTAGTAACATTAATAATACTATTAGAATATTAAAAGTCTTTTTTAAAGAGTGCTTTCTCTCTTTCTCCGTTGTGAGGTTTCACTATTGCCTGGCCTATAAACTCCTACATAGACCAGGCTGGCTCCTGTTTCATGAGGGCTGGGATTATAGGTGTAAGTCACCTCACCTGGGTTTTTTTTTTTTTAAAGACTAAGTTACATTACTTATTCCAGGCTGACCAGGAACTCAAATCTTCTTGCCTCCACCTTTTGATTGCTGGGACGACAAGTGTCTGCCATCCTCCTTGGTTTAATACTTTAATTTTTTTCTAAATATAAGTTGTCACTAAGGTACATGACTTTTTTTTCTCCCCAAGACAGGGTTTCTCTGTGTAGCCTTGGCTGTCCTGGACTCACTTTGTAGGCTGGCCTCGAACTCAGAGATCTGCCTGCCTCTGCCTCCCAAGTGCTGGGATTAAAGGCGTGCACCACCACTGCCCAGCTCGGTTACATTATTTTTAAAAATGATTATTTATTTGTGGATATAAGAGGGTGCATGGAAGTGCCGCCACACCCCTGTGGAGTTCAGAGGAAAACCTGCAGGAGTCAGTTCTACCATGTGGGTCTCGGGGATCAAAGTCCAGCTCTCATGATTAGTGGCACGTGAGTTCACCTGCTGAGCCGATTTACAGGGCTCAATCTAACGTGCTTGTTTGTTTGTTTGTGATTGCTTGTGACAGGGTCTCACTAAGCAACCCTGGCTGGCCTGGAACTCACAGAGATCTGCTTGCCTCCAGCTGCTTCTGCCCGGCCAGTGATGGGATTAAAGGAACACATGGCTCTCTCTAATGTACTTTTCTATCTCTGTGGGCTAAAACCTTAACATGAAAGAGAGAGATGAAGTGACGGTGTCACTTAGAAGGTAAGTAAGGGCTTGCTTAGGGCTAAGTAAGCACGGTGATGCACGTCTGTGTCCTAGTGCTCAGAAGGCTGAGGCAGGAGGATCATGGGTCTGAGGCCAGCCTGGGCGACATAATGAATTCTGGCCGTTCTGGCGTAAATAAACAACAAGACCCTGTTTCAAAGGAAACAAAACAAAAAAGAGGATGTGTGCCTCATCTAGACTGGCATTTTGCTGATTATAAGAAGTGCTACCAACTGTCATGGTGGCGCACACCTTTAATCCCAGCACTCGGGAGGCAGAGGCAGGTGGATGACTGTGAGTTCGAGGCCAGCCTGGTCAACAAAGTGAGTCCAGGACAGCCGAGATATCACAGAGAAAACCTGTCTTTAAAAAAAAAAAAAAAAAAGGCTTGGTTCCTCTCAATACTATGATGTATTAGCTCTGTGATTCTGTGTAGTCAGCCTCAATTTCTGGTAAACAGGCAGTGTAATATGGCCTGTCATGAAATCTCTGTGAGAATTACATGGAATGAATGCACGAGCCTCTGTTACACTGGGAGCGAAGCGACCAGGATTTCCCAGGAAAGAATGAGGAAGAAACAAAGACTAGGACTCCCGTCTTTTACAAAAGGATGATTACAGACTTAGTTGGCCTGAGAAATTTCTCTCCCCGGGAGAAAATAAACACTTCACCAGAGGCTCCTTCTGTGAGCTGGAATTAAGAGTTGGGATTAAGGTAAAGACCACGGCAGAAAATTCTAGACTCAAGACGAAAAGCCGTTCTTAGGGGTGTCAAGAGACGAAGTTCAATTGTCACGATGAAAGTGAGAGGCTTGTTTTGTTCTTGTGGGGCCCAGGCCTTCAGAGAATGGAGTCTGTGTTTATAAAAAACCGGGGGGGGGGGGGGGGCGGAGAAGGAAGGGTAATCAATCACCTTCGAGATCAAACAATGAATGGATCTGGGGGGACAAAGAAGGGGGCAATTTTGGTTAAGAAAGGAACTGGCGGAAATGATGATGAGGTTTTGGGCACGAGATGCTGGAGCTAGGTGATGGGCACAGAGGCTGGGGTTAGGGGGTCCCCGGGCTGAGGGAGCGCGACCTCCCGGCCCCGCCCCTGCTCACCTTGCCAGTTGCGCAGGGCCTCGGAGCGCAGAGACAAGTTCGAGGGTGCCAGAGGCGGCTGCAGCAAGAACAACCGGGGACCCGATACCAGCAGCGAGACCAGGGCGGTGAAGAATGTGGCAGAGGGCACCTCGGGACAAGAGCACCAAAACCGACGGGCGGGCCCCATGGCCGCCATGGCCACGAGACCTTCCCGCGCGCCGCCCCTCTCACCAATTTCCGCATCCCCGCGGCGGTCTCCCGTGGCAACAGCGGAAGACTGGCCTCTCAAGCCCCGCCCTATGGAGGAAGGCCCAATCCCGTGGAGCTACTCGCCCAAAGGAGGCCGGGAGTTGTAGTTCTAGCTTGCTCACTGTAGGTGAGCAGGCTGGTTCTTCAGTACTCTCGCCCAGGCTTCAGCTTCCTTCTTCTTGCTCTTTAATTTTTGAAAACATTTAATTCCATCTGCGGACAGACGACAACTTCAAGGAATTGGTTCTCTCCCTCCACCTGTGAGACCCGGGTATTGAATTTGGATTATCAGGCTTGGCCTTTACCCACTGAGCCGTTTCTCTGTCCCTTTTTATTTTTTGCTTTTATTTTAGATTTTATTTGCTATTACCTCATGAGAGAGTGTGTATAGGTGTACACATAAGCTTCTTTACTCTCAGCCATCTTGAAGGCCCTTTAAACTGATTTTTAGCAGATATTAATTATACATAACAATGGTTTCATTTTGACATTTTCTACACGTGTATAATTATTTTGATTATATTTTGTCACAGCTCCATTACCCTCTCTCTTCCCTCCTAGTTTCCCTTATGCACCCATCTTACTTATTTCATTTTCTTTCTTTCCTTCCTTCCTTCTATTTTTTTCGTGTGTGTGTGTGTGTGTGACCCAAATGAGTTTCATTAAAGTCACTTACTGAAGCAAGATGGGGTCATTTATGGAGTTTGGGCACTTAACCGAGAAAAGCTACATCACTGAAGAAAGCTACACCACTGAAGAAAGCTACACCAATGGTTTCCCAGCAACCATTAACGGCCAGCAGATCCTCCGAGAGGGAGTGGGACCTTGAGAGCCACTCCCTCTTGCATTTTTCTTTGTTATTATTATTATTTTTTTATTTTGTGTGTACGTGTCTGTTGTGTGGGTGTGTGCAGGTGCCCATGGAAGCCAGGGGCTGGAGTGCCAGGCAGTTGTGAGTGTGGATGCTGGGAACTGAACTCTGGTCCTCTGCAACAGCAGTGGATGCTCTTGAGCGCTGAGCCACCTCTCCAGCCCTTGCTTTAGTTTTTTTAAAAAGACGATCTCACTTAGCCCAGGCTAGCCTGGACTCACTCGGTGGCCAAAGTCAACATTGAACTTCTGACCCTCCACCTTCAGAATGCGGGGGTGGGGTGGGGGTGGGGGTGGGGGGTGGGAGGGTAGGGGGGCGAGGATTTAGGCATGCACCACCTCCCTCGGTTTATGCAAAACTGGGAATTCAAGCATGCTACTAACTGGACTACATTCTCAGCCTGTCCTTCCTACTGTAATGATTATGGCATCTTGCGATCCACAGAGCCAGACATCATTTGTGTTTGTCTCTGTTGCGCGAAAAGGGAAACTGAGTCTAGGAGGGTCCCTGAGTGATACAGTTAAGTGGCAAAGAAAGGATTTGAACTTGGGTATTCCTACCTGTATTGGCTGAGCAGGGGGTGGGAGGGAGAAGTGAGTCGGAGGAGGGGAAGTGAGTCAACTGAAGGAGTGGGGAAGGGGGGGGCGGTCTCAAGAGTTACACATGCGCTATGTCGCTTTAGCCTTTTACAGTTTGAAAGGCGCTTCCGGAAGAGGAAAAGCCCTTTCGGAGCTACACGTGCTTTAGCAGATGAAGTCCCCGGTGGGAAGAGAGTCTGGAATTAAATCCCAGTTTGCAGGGTCCCAGGGGACGACTTCAGATAGTCCTTTACCAGGATGTTTTGTTTTGTTTCGACAGTACTGGGCACTGAGCCTACAGCCTCATACATGAGAGGTAAGCGTTCTGCCACCGAGCTGCAGCCCCCATCTCTCCTCCTCAGCATCTGTATATTTAATAGCAGACTTCTTTTTTTTTGTTTTGTTTTGTTTTGTTTGAGACTGGGTTTCTCTGTGTAACCTTGCGTGTCCTGGACTCACTTTGTAGACCAGGCTGGCCTCGAACTCACCGACATCCGCCTGCCTCTGCCTCCCGAGTGCTGGGATTAAAGGCGTGCGCCACAACGCCCGGCGCAATAGCGGACTTCTGAAAAACAATCAGAGGTAACCAAGAAACCATCCACTAAAGCCCAAATGAATCCAGCCAGCCAAAGAAACAAAAACGTTGCTCACATAACACCTACCACTAGGGGGCAGTAAGGGCTACAGACACAGGCTAGGAATAATGAGGTGTTTGAAAAGGGAAGGTACCCAGCCTGGGGACCTGAGTTTGACCCCCTGGACTCACATGGTGGATCAAGAGAACCAGAGAGCTGACTTCTGAAATCTGTCCTCTGACCTCCAGGCAAGCACCCACATACCCTGACACAAACAAACAAGTGAACATCATAGCCTGGAAAACCCAAGGGAGGGGGGGAGGGGGGAGGGGGAAGGTCAGGCGTGGTCTTTCTTTCAACACAAACCACAACTCTCATTTCAAAGAGTTTATTCTAGAGCTAAATATAAGAAATGGTTTCATCAAGACCCTTGTGGGCCTTAGGGATCAAACCCAGGTCATGAGACTTAGCAGCAAGTTCCTTTACACCCTGGGGCACCCCCCTCACCCCCCCCACCCCCACCCCCAGCTCTCATATGTTAATCCTGTGTTTTCTCCCTACTCTTCTGATGTATGTTCATGGTCTGCCATTTCCAGTCACGGTGTCTGGAAGATAGCCTTGAAGGGAAGACTATTCATGTTGCCCTTAGAGGTGAGGGGAGCCCCGTGCTAAGGTTGAGGCAGCAAAGAAGGCAGAGGCAGCATGAAGAGATGTATGTAGGCCACGCATCTCACCCTGTTTTGGTCTCCGATGAGACATCTACAGACCCAAGACCTTTTCTGGTCCCTAACCTAAGCATCTGTATCATGACCCAGGCAAGGCACATGTCACCTACTGCAAAGCTGGTGGGGCCCTATAGTCTTCACTCGTTTTTCGAGACAGGGTTTCTCTGTGTACCCCTGGTTGTCCTAGACTCGCTTTGTAGACCAGGCTGGCCTTGAACTCACAGCGATCCACCTGCCTCTGCCTCCTGAGTGCTGAGATTAAAGGGGTGTGCTGCCATGCTCAGGTATAGTCTTCACTCTTAAATAATTAAATAATTAAATAATTAGGTTTTTAGCCGGGTGGTGGTGGCGCACGCCTTTAATCCAAGCACTCGGGAGGCAGAGGCAGGCGGATGGCTGTAAGTTCAAGGCCAGTCTGGTCTACAAAGTTAGTCCAGGACAGCCAGGGCTACACAGAGAAACCCTGTCTTGAAAAAAAAATAATAATAATAGGTTTTTTCCAGAAAGGGTTTCTGTGTGTAGCCCTAGCTGTTCTGGAACTTACTCTGTAGACCAGGCTGGACTCAGAGATCTGCCTGCCTCTGCCTCCCAAGTAGTGGGATTAAAGGTGTTCCTTTCTTCTTTTTCTTCTTCTTCTTCTCCTCTTCTTCCTCCTCTTCCTCCTCCTCCTCCTTCTTTCTGAGACAGGGTTTCTCTACGTAGCCCTGGCTATCCTGGACTCACTTTGTAAACCAGGCTGGCCTCAAACTCACAGCGATCCACCTGCCTCTGTCTCCCGAGTGCTTGGACTAAAGGCGTGCGCCACCACGCCCGGCTCTGTTCCTTACTTTCTGGATGCTGTGATAGTAACGACTTATGGAAGGAAGGGTTTGTTTGGGCTCTCGGAGTGAGGTCACAGCCCGCCCACAGTGGCAGGTGTGAAGTGAAATAGACGCAAAGCAGCAGCTGTCGGTTTGGAAAAGAAACAGACTCAGCTCCTTTCAACCGGGCTCTTTAGAATAAGGGCTGGAGAGATAGCTCAGAGGTTAAGAGCACTGACTGCTCCACCAGAGGTCAGGACAGCCAAGGCTACACAGAGAATCCATGTTGGGGCTGGGGGAAGGAAGCACACTATCAACTGAACCACATTCCCAGCTCCACAACTAAAAACATTTTTAAAAAAAATATTTATTTACTTGTACTTTAACGTGCATGCATGTCTGTGTGCCTCATACTTGCAGTGGGTTCTCGGGGAATGGAGTTACAAGCATTTTTGAGTTTCCATGTTGGGTGCTAGGAACTAACTCTAAGTCCTTTTGAGGAGCATTCAGTGCTGGGGACCACAGAGCCATCTCTGTAGGCACGCCGCAACTCACTCTCTCTCTCTCTCTCTCTCTCTCTCTCACACACACACACACACACACACACACACACACACAGAGAGAGAGAGAGAGAGAGAGAGAGAGAGAGAGAGAGAGAGAGAGAGAGAGAGAGATATGGGATTTTACTGCCTTCAATCTGGTTGGCCTCTAACTCTTCGGGTCAAGTGATCTGTCTTCTATGCTCGGACTACAGGCATGAGCTGATGTGCCCCAACTTAGATTCTTACCGCCTTTTTTGGTGGTACTGGGATACCTCATATACACCAGGCAATGCTGTACTGCTGAGACACACCCTAGTCTTCAGCTTGTATTTGATATTTTCCTTTCTTTCTTTTTCTTTCTTTCTTTTCTCTCTCTCTCTCTCCCTCTCTCTCTCTCTCTCTCTTTTTTTTTTTTTGAGAGAGAGAGGGTTTCCCTGTGTAGCCTTGGCTGCTTGGTATTTTTCGCAGTTAATTTTTTTTTCCTTTGAGGCAAGTAATAGGTTTTCTTTACTGACAAAATAAGCCAATTCAAGTCAGATCAAAGCATAAAGGCAGCTTTATTGGCCGCAGCTCACTGGTCCCAAGGAAAGAAGCCAGAGGAGTGGCCATGGGGGCGGGGGAGGGGGGAGACAGAGAGGATGAGGAGGCACACTCAGGGTGAGAGAAAATTCAGAAGGGGGGGAAGAGGGAACCAACATGTCTGGATTATACAGGGAAGCCCAGCCTCAGGGCTGGAAAGTTCAGGCTAGAGGGCGGGGCAGGCCAGCCATGCTCTGTAACAGGTAGGGACTGAGGGATGCTGGGAGAACCTGGAGGCCAGGTCCACTCTAGTATGTTAAACATGCACCTCAGCTCCTTGTCCCGGATCTGGAACCCAACAGCAAGTTCCCATGTACTCCTTCTGTCCCCACACACTGGGACTTCAAGCATGTGCCACCATGTCTGGCTTGAGGTTGCGTCTCGACACGACAGTCCTCCAGGATGTCTGTGCTTCACACCACACTCCCCTCACAATCCTCAGGCTCTCGTCCCTGACTCCGTGAGGCAGCGCTTTGGGCAGCGCGCCCTTGGCCCTTCTGGTTTCCTATGTTGCTTTGGTGTGGAGCCGTTCACATGTCCGCTGTCTGTTAGTGGGTTGATGGAAATGGTGTGGGCGGCTGCTTCTGCTCCCCGTGGCTTCAGCCGATTGTGGATTTCTTCAGAAGGGGACCTCCGGGAAGTAAGAAGGGAAGGGACCAAGGGGAGAGGACTGTCCACACCTCCAGCTGAAGTGGTAGCTATGACAGCTTTTTTGTTGTTGTTGTTTGTTTTGTTTTTTGAGACAGGGTTTCTCTGTGTAGCCTTGGCTGTCCTGGACTCACTTTGTAGACCAGGCTGGCCTCGAACTCATAGTGATCCGCCTGCCTCTGCCTCCTGAGTGATGGGATTAAAGGCGTGCGCCACCACGCCGGGATGCAATGATAGCTTATGTTCACATGCCTCGTGCTATGGGGATCCTCCAAGGAAGCCCTACATGTAAAATAATGTAGCACTAGCGAGGTGGTGGTGGCGCACGCTTTTAAGCCCAGTACTCTGGAAGCAGAGGCAGGTGGGTCTCTGTGAGTTTGAGGCCAGCCTGGTTGACAGAGGCAGTTCCAAAATTGCCAGGGCTACGCAAAGAAACCCTCTCTTGAAAAACAAAAACAAGTGTGTATGTATGTGTGTGTGTGTGTGTGTGTGTGTGTGTGTGTGCGCGCGCTCGCGTGCACAGGCACGTGTGCACACTCACTGGTAAGGCGGCTCATCAGGTTAAGGCACTTGCTGCCAAGTCTGAGGACCTGAGTTCCATCCCCCAGACTCACACAGTGGAAGGAGAGAACTGATTCCCGCAAGTCATCCTCTGACTCCACATTTGTGCTGTGGCTTGAGAGCGCGTGTGCACACCAATACAAGACACATGACATTTATTTATTTTTTTCTAAGTAGTGGGCAGACTAGCAACAGGGAAGGGAAGCCCAGGACTTGCTTCCTCCTCGCCACCCCTGGACTTGGATAACAGCAGCTCCAGTTCCTGTTTCTATTTCCCTCCTCGTCACCAGTCTCCTGACTCATATTTTGCTTCCTGTTACGTAAAACCTTAATCACGGTTCAGGCTCACTGTTGCATCATCCTCGGTGTTAATTTAACATCTGTGATAATCGAGCGTGGTGGTCCCCCAGTCAGCCCAGCATCTGGGAGGTAGAAGCGGGAGGATTGGAACTTCGAGGCCATCCTTGGGTACACACACACAAACACACACACACACATACACACACACACACACACATACACACACACATACACACACACGAGCTGGACTTCCATTTCCATGAGTTTTAAATCCAAAGATTCAGCCAGCAGTATACGTACATTATTCAGCGCCAGCCGTGGTTCACACCTGTGATCATGCGCTTGGGAGGCAGACATAAAGATCAACAGTTCAAGGTCACCCTGTTTTACATACGGAAGCTGACGGCCAAATGAAAAAGAGAACGCTTGTGGCGGAGGGATTGCGTCTTGACTAAGCATGTAGAGACTGCGCGCGCATACTGGGTGTGTATACATGAGCATAAATGCCCAGTGATGTAGGCCTTGAACTTTTTTTTTTTTTTTCAAGACAAGGCTTCGCTGTGTTAGCCTTGGCTGTCCTGGACTCACTTTGTAGACCAGGCTGGCCTCGAACACACAGTGATCCACCTGCCTCTGCCTCCCGAGTGCTAGGATTAAAAGCGTGCGCCACCACGCCTGGCTTGCTTTGAACTTTTTAAAGCCTACTTTATTTGGATTTCTTTAATGCTTGTGCCTCCTTTCTAACCCACCTGCCCTAGATAGGAGAGAGACGAGGTTACTGGGACCAGGAGAAGTAGAGCTTTTCAGACTCAGTTCCTTGGAGCAATTCCACTCTTTCTCAGCAGGATTCCAGCAGCCCCATAAACAACAAACCAGCAAGTCAGCAAAGGTGACTGCAGCCACAGTAGCGGGAATCTGGGGCAGCAGCCAGAATCCGGAACCTCGAAGCGTTCTCTGTAGCGGTTCTCTCTAGGAGCCTCTGGAAGTGGACCGATGGACAGGAAATGATGCCAAGACCAAAAAAACCCCACCTCTTGTTTTGGGCTCATATATATATATATATATATATATATGTATGTATGTATGTATGTATGTATGTATATGTATATATATCTCCTCTCAGAGTCCATACTAGGATGTTTATCACTTGGCAAAGACCACGCCCCCACAAGAGGCGGTTCCTCGTCCAGCGGACACCACCACCTGTTCTCTCACAAGTCTGTTTCCAGTTGACAGACACCGCACACCCTCACACGAGTCTGTTTCACATCCCACGCTTGGGATCAAAATGAAAACGGCGTGTACATCCACTACACGACGCGGAGTCCACAAAGGGGCATCAGATCCTCTAGATCTGAAATTACATGTGGTTGTGAACCACCGGACGCAGTACTGAGACCTGAGCCAGGTCCTCTGCGAGCACAGCAAGCACGCCTCGCTCCATGCCAGCCCTCCGGCTCCTCTGCCTCCTTTCTGATCATCATTTCTTTAATAACACTACACGCCAGCCATGGCTCTGCACTGACACCATATTAGCTATTACAAGTCCAGACAATATCAAAAGCATATGAGGAAGTGCACAGATTCTAAGCTACTGCTACACTTTATTTATTTATTTATTTATTTATTTATGGGCATGGTGGCACAGGCCTTTAATCCCAGTACTCTGGAGGCAGAGGCAGGTGGATCTCTGAGTTGGAAGGCAGCCTGGTCTGCAGAGCGAGTCCAGGACAGCCAAGTCTACAAGAAAAACCAAATAACCAAACCAAACCAAACCAAACCAAAATGAAGAACAAGACAACTTGAAGGAGTCAGTCTTCTCATTCCACCGAGGGGGGGGGCACAGGGGTCAAACTCAGGTCATCAGGATGGGCAGCAAGTGCCTTTACCCACAAAATCACCTCGCTGTCCCCAAACCATTTTTGAAGAGGCCTCAGTATGAATTGTCACAGTTGGAGAGAGGGATAAATTTTCTATCCACTCCCAATAAAATCATGATGCAGGCAACTAATTAGCAACCCATAATAAAAAAGGGCATCAACAAAACAAAACAAAACAGGAATAGCTGCCAGAAACGGCGGTGCAGACCCGTAATCCTAGCACTTGGGAGACTGAGGCAGGAGGATCTAGTGTTCGAGGCCAGCCTGGACCACACGGTGAAAGCCTATCTAAAAAGAAACAAATAGATAATAAACAATAGCAAAAAGACAAACCCATCCAAGCAAAACGCCTGCTATGGGGCTGGGAATCAGCCTGGGCTGGTTGGCAGAGTGTTTGCGCCAGGTTCCATCCCTAGCCCCAGATAAACTGGGCATGATGATAAACACATTTAATCCCGGCACTCTGGCGGTAGAGGCGGGGGAGGGGGCGGGGGGGTTGTCTCTGTGAGTTCAAAGCCAGACCGGGGGGGGGGGGCGGGGGGGGCTACACAATGAGTTCCAAGGCAAAGACCTTCCTGTCTCAATAAAGAAATGAAGCAACTTTCAGTGACTCCTTCTTCCTCTACAACGCTTGTATTTGGGATGGGGAAGAGAGGGGTAGGGGTGGGGTGCACGAGAGGGTCTGAGGTAGTAATTAATGAGCACCAGATAGCACACTTAGACAGCTGAGAGCGCTGTGCTTGTCCCAGCCTGGGGTGGTTCTTGAGTGGACCCACCTTGACCCCCAATGCATGTCTTTAGATCCTCGGGGAAGTCGCAGAATGACTCCCGGGAAGGTCTGGAGGACACAGTGGGGTTTAGGCTTCAACTCCCTTGTGGATGCCGAGAGTCGGGGTGGGGATGTGGGGAATCAGGGGTCTGGGGCAGCGCGGTAGCGTACAGGACATCAGGATCCTATGGCGCCCCCTGGTGGTTGCAGTCTCTCCAGGCCCAGCTGCTGGAGACAAATCTTGGACCGCTGCTGGGTCTTCACTGCCACCTAGCGGCCAGCTCCATGCTGTTTCCTCAGGCTTTATGGATAAATGGTCCAGCATTTCCTGGACCCTCTTGGCCTGAGCCCAGGGATCTGCAGCGGTCTTAGAATTGCCCAATTGCTTGGCTCCAGGGAAGCAGCAGAAGGCTGACAAGAGGGAGGTCAGGAGCTCAAGGGACCCCTTGTAGGCCAAACCGAGCAATGTGGGAGTTAATCCTAAAAAATCTAGGAAACCTTGAGAGCTAAGCTTTCGAAGGGCAAGTTAAAGGTGAGCTCTTGAAGTGTTAGGACCTTCTGATGGTTTAGAAAGTGTGGGAGAAGGCCGGGTGGTGGTGGCGCACCCCAGCACTTGGGAGACAGAGGCAGATGGATTGTTGTGAGTTCGAGGCCAGCCTGGTCTACAAAGCGAGCCCAGGACAGCCAAGGCTACACAGAGAAATCCTGTCTCGAAAACCAAACCAACCCAAACCAAAACAGAACAAAAGCTGCGCCTGGTGATGTATGCCTGTAATCCCAGAACTAGGGAGATAGAGTCAGGAGGATCGGATCTCTGTGAGTTCAAGGCCAGCGTGGTCTACAAAGTGAGTACAGGACAGTCAAAGATACACAGAGAAACCCTGTCTGGGGGGGGGGGGGAAGAAAAGAAAAGAAAGAAAGAGAAAAAAACCCTGGGAGAAACAAGCCCATTCAGACATTGGTGACAGGGCTGGAATTCCATTCTTGTCCCTTCCCTCTGCGTCCCCTAATGTCCCCCTTCCCTCTCTCACTTCCTCCTTTTCCTCCCTCTTTCCTTTGCCTCAAACTTGCTGAGGCAAATAAATAGAGGGTGACCTCCTAATCCCCTTGCTTCTGCCTCTGGAAAGCAGAGATTATGTACATGGGCGTGTGCACCCCACATCTGGCTCTTGTATGCATGTGCGTGCGCACCTGTGCGTGCATGTGTGGAGGCCAGATGCAATGGCAGGTGTCTTCCTCGGTTGTGCAACACTTTAATTTTAATTCTATTTGTGTGTGTGTGTGTGTGTGTGTGTGTGTGTGTGTGTACACATGTGCACATATATGGGAATTGTGGGGAGGCCAGAAAACATCTTCAGGAAACCATCCACCTTGTCTTTCTTTCTTTCCAATGTCTCACTATGTATTCTTGGCTAGACTAGTACTTGAAATGTAGACCAGGCTGGCCTGAAACTCACAGAGCCACCTGGCTCAGCTTCCCAGGTGCTAGGATTAAAGGTGTGTAACCACCTTGCTTTCTTTTCCTTTCTCTTTTTTTTTTTTTTCCGGTTTTTCGAGACAGGGTTTCTCTGTGTATCCTTGGCTGTCTTAGACTTACTTTGTAGACCAGTCTGGCCTCGAACTCACAGTGATCCGCCTGCCTCTGTACCACCATGCCCAGCTTCTTTCTGGTTTTTCGAGACAGAGTTTCTCTGTGTAGCCTTGACTATCCTGGACTCACTTTGTAGACCAGGCTGGCCTCGAACTCACGGCAATCCACCTGCTTCTGCCTCCTGAGTGCTGGGATTAAAGGCGTGCGCCACCACACCTGGCCTTCTTTTTCTTTTTTAATTTAACGTGCATTGGTGTTTTGCCTGCACGTATGTTTGCGTGTTGGTGTTGGGTCCCCTGGAACTGGAGTTACAGACAGCTGTGAGCTGCCATGTGGGTGCTGGGCATTGAACTTAGGTTCTCTTGAAGAGCAGCAAGTGCTCTTACCCGCTGAGACATCTCTCCAGCCCCACACCTTGCTTTTTGAGACAGAGTCTCTCCCTTTGACCTGGAACTAGCAGTCATGTGAGGCCACCAGTAAGCCTCAGGGATGGTCCCATCTCTGTCTGCGCCACCCCTCTCCCCCCCATCATGCCAGAGTCTTCTTACATGGGTTCTGGGGGTCAGACCCAGGTCCCCATATGTCTTAGCAAGCACTTTACCCACTGAGCTTTCTCCGTAGCTGACGCTTTTTTTCTGAGTCACAGGAGATTCGCCTCCCTTCCTGTCTTCAGTGAGTGTTTGTGGAGTAACTGAGTTCGTCTGGAGTTCACCCAGAGTGGTGTCTTCCAATAAAATATTTGGACCAATTGTGGACCAACCTGAAAGCTGTGTGCAAGACACCCCAGCCAACAAGAGAAGACCATGTAAGTTTCCCAAGGGCCCATGGGATGCCCGCCAGGGTAAACAGGACTTGTATCAATCAATAGGAAAGGATGGGAATCGAAGTATGTGCTCTGAGCCAGGCACAGTGGTGCACACATGTAATCTCAGCACTCAGGAGGCAGAGGCAGACAGATCTCTGTGAGTTCGAGGCCAGCCTGATCTACACAGCAATTCCAGGAAAGCCCTGTCCTGTTCCCTTGACATCAAGTCTCTCTGACCTCAGAAATAAAATTAGCCAATGACCCCAGCAATCCTCCTGCCTCTGTCTGCTACTAGTACTGGTCTTACCGGTGTGGTGTGGCCACACCCAGATTTTTTACATCAGTGTTGACTGTTTGAACTCAGGTTCTGTAGGGAAATTTTAATTCAGAACATGGCTTCTCTGGCAAGAAATCATATCCAAAATGATCTTCTAGGTCTGTGTGATCCAGCTGGAAACAGACACGCTTTTAACCCCAGGAGACAGAGGCAAGCAGATCTCTGGGTTCAAGACCAGCCTGGTGTTGAGCAAGTTTCTAGTAAAGAAAAGCTTAGGTCTAGGCATGGTGGTGCACGACTTAAATCTCAGCACTCAGGAGACGGAGGCATGCGGATCTCTGAGTTCTAGTTAATATTGTTCAGGCCACTTGCTTGAGAGTGCGTTGAGAGGCAGTGCAGTGGAGTTGAGTTGCAGCACTTCGGTTCATGGAATCCAGAGGCAGTTTTTACCAGGAGAGTTTTACAGGGGCAGGTTGAGGGGAGAACAAGCTAGGCACAGGTGAAGCCAGAATGATCCAGAGAAAGAGAAGGAGCCACAAGATTAGAACAGACTGCTAGAGTTAGTATAAGGCCAAGCAGAACAATTCAGTGAGAAACTGAGAGAAGCCAGTCTGAACCAGTCAGCTGGGAGAGGAGTTTGAGGCAGAACAGCTGAGTTGAACCAGCCAGCCAGAGCTCAGAGAGAACTAGACGGTAAGTCTAGAACTAGCAGCAAGTCTCAGAGACTGAGCACATTCAAGGCCTAGGTTAGATTGTACGGAGGCTAGAAGCTTCCAGGACTAGGCCTAGGTTAGCAGATGTGGGCAATAAGCCTCTGAGATGACAATTACCTCAGGCAAATAAAAACTCCGTTTACAAGGTTATAAAGTTTGAGCAAGCAAGCTCTCTGACCCACTGAATGAAGCCCCAGCCCTGCAGCAAACCTCTTCCCAGCCAGTAGGTCAAAGAAGCAGTCGCACTGCAAAGGAGAAAACATTTCACAAGACGCCTGAAAACAAAGTATGGACTGCAGCTACAGCAGGACTCAGAGGGCCCTTTATATCTGTGAAGGCCAGTGGCAGTGCAGCAGCCAGGTACGGCAGCGCACACCTGGGATCCCAGCACTCAGGAGGCTGAGGCAAAAGGATTACCAGTTTGAGGCCTTCTTAGGCTACACAGTGAGACCTTGTCTCAGAAACAAAACAAAACAACTTCAAAATACTAATATAGACTTATACCTTAAGAAACATGAGTAAGGGCTGGAGGAACGAACAGCTCAGCAGTGAAGAGCACTGTTGGGTCTTACAGAAGACCCAGGTGTGCTTTCCAGTACCCAGGGACCTGATTACATGCGTGCGCGTGCACACACACACGCACACACACACGAGAGAGAGAGAGAGAGAGAGAGAGAGAGAGAGAGAGAGACTTAATTCTAAACACCAAATCTCTTTAAAAAGAGCAAAAGAGTAAGAGCCTAGTAGAGTATTAAGGTGCACGTATGAGTGTACTTTTGAGGGTATTTGCATAACTAATTAAATCAATAAGGTTATGACCCAGTGAGTTGATTATTCAAGAGAATTAAAAACATAGGTCCCAACAAAAAGGTGTGCAGAAAAATGCATAAGAATTATGCCCACCTTAGTCCTTTTTTTGTTTGTTTTGTTTTGTTTTTTGGTTTTTTGAAACAGGGTTTCTCTGTATAACAGCTCTGGCTGTCCTCCAACTCCCTCTGTAGACCAGGTTGGCCTCGAACTCACAGAGATCCACCTCCCTCTGGTTTTGTTTTTATTGCTATTACAGAACACCAGAAATGAGGGAACTGATTTGTTTTTGTTTTTCTTATTATTTATACATTATTCTGTCCTCGTGTGTGGATGGCACCAAATCTCATTATAGATGGCTGTGAGCTACCATGTAGTTGCTGGGAATCAAACTCAGGACCTCTGGAAGAGCAGACAGTGCTCTTAACCTCTGAGCCATCTCACCAGCCCCTTTTTACTCTTTTTTGTTTGGCTGGTTTTTTTTGTTGTTGTTGGTTTTTTTGTGTGTGTTGTTTTTTGTTTTTTCAAGACAGGGTTTCTCTGTGTAGCCTTGACTGTCCTGGACTTGCTTTGTAGACCAGGCTGGCCTCAAACTCACAGCAATCCACCTGCCTCTGCCTCCCAAGTGCTGGGATTAAAGGCGTGTGCTACCCCTGCCCAGCTAAGGGAACTGATTTTTTTAAAGAAGGTTTACTTTGGTCCGTGGTTCGGAAGCTGGGAATGGTCAGGGAATGGCACCAACACGCACTTAGCTTCTAATGAGACTGGGTGTGGGCAAGCCTTGGCACCTTTGGGGTAGTGGCTTCTCCATTCCCACAGCCCAGTGCTGTGAAGGTTCCCACGTCTCAGTGACTGTCAACTGTGTAATTGCTGCTAGGGCACTGTGCCCTAGATTGCCATGTTCTGAAATGTTCGCAGCTGACCCAGGGCACTACCCTCTATGCTTTCCAGAGAAACCTCAAGCAGCACTGCAGCTTCCACCCACAATGTCTGGCAGTCTTATCTAACTTCCTCTGTCCCCAGCAAGCGTTTCCATAGCCCTGACTTTTTTTTTTTCTTTTAGGTTTTTCTAGACAGGGTTTCTCTGTGTAACAGTCCTGGCTGTCCTAGACTCGCTTTTGTAGACCAGGCTGGCCTCAAACTCACAGCGATCTGCCTGCCTCTGCCTCCCAAGTGCTGGGATTAAAGATGTGCACCACTATGCCCAGCTCTAACTTTCTTTTTATTGGGGGGGGGCAGGTAATGTCTCATTGTGTTGCCCTGGCTGGCCTAGAACTCTCTATGTGGATCAGGCTGGCCTTGAACTCACAAAGATCTATCTCTGCCTCTGTCTCCAGAGTGCTGAGATTAAAGGTGTGCGCCACCATGCTCTGCTGATTAACTATTTACTTGATTGAATTTAGAGTCATCTGGCGGCTGGGCTTCTGGGTGCGCCTGTAGGAAATTGCTTTGGTTATGTTAACTCACATGGGACGCCCCATCTTTAATTTTAAAAAATTATCTATTGTACTACATTTGTCTGTGTATGCAGAACAGGGAAAGTCTATGTGCCACAGCACACATGGGTAGAGGTCAGAGGATAACCTTGGGTCGCTCACTTCACTCTTCCATCATGTGGGCCCTAGGGATGTTGAACTCAGGTCATCAGGCTTGGTGGCAAGTGCCTCTACCCCCTGATTATCTGGTGGCTCAGGAAAACTGTTTTCACCATGGAGGGCGCTATGCCGTAGGCTGCGGTCCTGGACTGTATGTGTAGCGGAAGTGAGCCGAGCACCAGCACTCACTCCCCTCTGCTTCTTGACTGTGACTGGGATGTGACCAGTCACCTCACACACACTTTTCACACCATGATTTTCCTGTGGATGCACACTGTGCCTTTAACAGTGAGGGGTACCAAACTCTGTCTCCTGTAAGCGGCTTTTGATCAATCAGACTGTTTTATTATAGGAACAGAAAATAAAGCAACACAGAGAGAGAAAGAGAGACAGACAGACAGACAGACAGATAGACAGACAGACTGACTGACTGACTGACTATTGGAACCAGAGTTGCAAGCTGGGATCCTTCACTCATCCCAGTTTGCCAATTACAGAGATGAATAGTGGTGAAAACCAGAACAAGATTCACTATTCATTCATTGGTGTGTTTGTACGGATCACATGTAAAGGTGCACATGTGTGTGCATTATGTGGAGGCCCAAGGGCAACCTCAACTGTCAGTGCTTTACCACCAACCACTTTAAGTTTTTATTTATGTGTCTATGAGCACATGAATGTAGTGCCATCGGAGGCCAGAAGAGGGCATCAAATCTCTTGGAGCTGGAGGTACAGGTAGTTGTGAGCCTCCTGATGTGGATGCTGGGACCTGAACTTTGGTCCCCTGAAAGAGTATCAAGTGCTCTTAACCACTGAGCCATCTCTCCAGCCCCATCATCCACTTTATTTTTTTTTAACATTTTGTTTATTAATTTACTTATTGTGGGGTGTGTGTGTGTGTGTGTGTGTGTGTGTGTGTGTGTGTGTGTGTCCTTCCACTAAGTGGGTCCAGGGGTCTATTGTCGGGTTTGATGGCAAGTGCCCTCACTGAGCTATGTGGCCAGCCCACTTAAAGAAGCAACATGCAAACTTTATTATTTTTAAAAAAATTTTCTCAGCTAGTATCTCTTTACTAACAGGCTCAAACTTTATTTAACAAAGTTAACAGAGAAAGTCAAAAGCGTTCTTGTGAATGACAACAACGACAAAAAAAAAAAATCAAAAAACAAAAACCCTGAGGCTGGGAAGATAATTCACCGTCTAGAAGACAGCTTCAGTTCCCACATGGTGACTCACAGGCATCTATTACTCCGGCTCCAGGGGAGCTGGTACCCTCTTCTAGTTTAAGACATCAGGTGCCACAGGGTGCACAGATGTATATGTGGTCAAAATGCACACACACCATAAAATTCAAAAAGAAAATATGCATAAGGTATCTGAGGAAACAGGTGACCTGTAGGTGACAGTTATTATTATTGACCATCTCACAGAACAGGTTCTGATCTCTGTTCTGTTGCTGTGACAAAACCAAGAGCTACTGGCTGGTGTCGTCCAAAGAAACAGAACTGAGCTGGGCGGTGATGGCGCACGCCTTTAATCCCAGCAAACTCGGGAGGCAGGCAAATGACTGTGAGTTCCAGGCCAGCCTGGTCTACAGGGTGAGCCCAGGACAGCCAAGGCTACACAGAGAAACCCTGCTGTGAGAGGGTGTAGACCAGATTTAGGGTTAAATCTCCCTGCTTCAGATAATCTGATCAAGGAAATCCCTCCGGGGAGCATCCAGAAGCCTGGGTTTTAGTTGATCCCGAAATGCGGTTTTACTAAGGCATGGTTAACTATTAAACTGAAACTATTAAATGAGGAATTCTAGAAATAAAAACTCATAATTTAGCCCGGAGGTGGTGGTGCATGCCTTTAATCCCAGCACTTGGGAGGCAGAGGTAGATGGATCTCTTAGGTTAAGACCAACCTGGTCTACAGAGCAAGTTCCAGGACAGCCGGGGCTACAGAGTGAACCTCTATTGCCACCCTGCCCCCCAAAACCCTAAAGTCATACCTTAAATTTTTTGAAGGCCGCTGAGGTGACTCTCTGGGGAAGGCTCTTGTTGCCCAACCTGGCAACCTAAGTTTAATCCCTGAGACCCGCATAGTGGAGAGAGAGAAAAACTCCCACAAGTCGTCTTCTGCATGCACACTTGTTGGGGGTCGGTCTGGTTGCTGCCCAAATGAACAGGCTCACGTACCAAAATGTTTGTAACCTTTGGCTCCGAACTTATTCCTGTTTGACCAATAGGAAGCCATCACACCTGGGCAGGGCAGACGGGGTAGGCGTGGCTAAGGTTCCGAGGGCCCGTTGGGAGGGGGAGCAGAAGAGAAGGCAGGCTGGCGCCATGGGTTAGGTGGAGGAGAAGCACAGCATGATTTGGCTCAGATGACGATAATTAGCAAGCATCTGGGATTCAGGATGGGAGGTAGCTCAATAGAAATTACTAGAAGCAGATGGCATGGGATTGGGACAGGTATCCCATACTTGCCTCATTATGGGAAGTAGTTTAGAGGATTAATATCAGCCCCTGCCCCAGGTTAACTAAGGCTATTTTAAAATCTAACAGGTGTCTGTGTCTTGATCGATTGCTGGAGGGTTAGAAAATATTGCCGCAATAATCATTATAGGACTAATAATAAACATTATTAGGCTATACTTATAACCTAACTGCAACACTCGCTCTCCACCATAAGGAAAAGGATGTAAAAAGTATTAGAGACAAAGTCTATGAAGCTACGTAGCCCAGGCTGGCCTCTACCTTGCGATCCTTGTGAGCTCTGCTCCTACCCAGTGCTGAGCCTGTAGACGCGGCCGAACACACAGCAGTTCCTAAGCGTTTAACTGTGTGGTTCTGAGACGTGTGTCGTCTTGTGCTCTCTATTCTCCCTGCCTCGGATGTCAAAACTGCCCGTGGCAAGCGTGCTGGCTAGGATACTGTCAGCTCGACACAAGCTAGGATCATGCGGGAGAAGGAATCTCAACTGAGAAACTGACTCGATAGGACTGGCCTGTAGGTAAGTCGGTAGGGCACTTTCTTTTCTTTCTTTATTAAAATCTGTTTTATTTGATGTGCGTGATTGTTTTACCTGAATGTATATATGTGCCCCTACATGCTTGTCTGGTGCTTAAGGTGGTCAGGACTACATAGAAAGACCCCAAACGTTGTTTTGGGGGGGGGGGGCAGACAGTATCAACTTTAGTGGGTGTTCTTCCATTCCCACGATCCAGTGCTGGCAAAAGGTTCCTGTTTCCCTATGATCGATGACTGTGGAAACTCATGGGCTCGGAAAGTCTTGTTCTGACTTAGTGCAAATCAACTGTAGGTCAATGCAATTCATGAGTTCCTGAGAAACAGACCTCAGATTGCCTTCCAACCACAACTTCTACACATCCGCATCTCACTTCCCCCGCCTGTTCCCGTAACAGGTATTCTGAAGATATTTCCACCGAAAGTATAGACACTTCACTTGGATCTTCTGATGCCTTGACCTCTGCATACATACTTGAACCTACGTGAAACATATGCCAAAGGTAAAAGGATGGAGTGACCGTGCTTGCCTCTTGCCCCCTAATTGTATCCCTTCTCCATAACCACCCCCCAATGGTTTCTGCATTTACCACCATTCAACCCTTCCTTGGTTCCTCGCATGTGAGTGGGTGGACCTGGCGCCAGGCCTTCAGCCCGCACTGGGCGATTCTACGCAGGTGCCATGAAACCGAGTCACATCCCCAGCCTTATTTCTTTCTTTCTTTCTTTCTTTTTTTTTTTTTTTTTTTTGTTTTTTGAGACAGGGTTTCTCTGTGTAGCCTTGGCTGCTCTGGACTCCCTTTATAGACCAGGCTGGCCTCAAAACTCACGGAGATCCACCTGCCTCTGCCTCCCGAGCGATGGGATTAAAGGCGTGCGCCACCACACCCGGTGACTCCCCATCTGGTAAGAGGTGTCACAGACCTGGTCCTGCTCTGATAAAAGCGTCAAAGCCACCTCCGGATTGCCAAGGGCTGTTTCCTCTTCACTAGCTAAGGCTCTGGAGGTGTTTACTATAAACAGAAGCCATATCCGGGGATGTCCCCTTTTTGACAGCTCCCAGGGCTTATAAACCCCAGATTCATGAGTCGGGGCCCATCCTTTTGGTCCGTCCTGTCCCTCCCTTTGGTATTTTGGCTTAGCTTAGACTTCTCTTTTACCCCAAAGCACAAGGCTTAGGATGCACAATAAAGGTTAGCTCCTGGCTTCACCGACTGTCTCTTTTTGGCTCCTGACTCTGCGGACTGCCTTCTGCTCGTTCCAAGCCACAAGCTGCAACACTATCAAGACTCCCCTCCTGGGTATATTCCAAGGAGTAGAATAGCTGGGTCTTGAGGAAGCCCTGTTCCTAGTTTTCTGAGATAGCACCAGATAGATTTCCAAAGTGGTTGAATAAGTTTGCATTCCCACCAGCAATGAAGGAGCGTTGCCCTTTCTCTACATCCTCGCCAGCAAGTGGTGTCACTTGAGTTTTTGATCTTAGCCATTCTGATGGGTGTAAGAGAAGATGCTCCAGCACACAACAAGGACATATGCTCAACCATGTTCACAGCAGCCTTAATCATAATAACCAGAATGTGGAAACAGCCTAAGTGTCCCTCAGTCGAAGAATGGATTAAAAAAAAAAAACTGTGGTACATTTACACTATGGAATACTACTCAGCTATTAAAAACAAGGAAATCCCAAAATTTCCTGACAAATGGATGGAACTAGAAATGATCATACTGAATGAGTTAACCCAGAAGCAGAAAGACTCACATGGTATATACTCATAATTGGATACTAGCCCAAGAGACATGTCCCATGAAAGTCTTCACTTACCAGGAGATGGGGATAGATGTGAGGACATCCTTTTGGGACTCCAGGTGAGAGAAGTAGGGGAGAATGGGGAAATAGAAGGATCCAGAGGGTCCTAGAAACCTACAAGAAGAACATCATGACAAGTGGATCTGGGCCCAGGAGTTCTGCTCAAACTACTGCACCAACCAAGGACAATACATGCAATAAATGTCGAACCCTTACTCAGATCTAGCCAATGGACAGGACATTCTCCACAGTTGAGTGGAGAGTGAGGACTGACTTTGACATGAACTCTAGTGCCCCATATTTGACCACTTCCCCTTGGTGGGGAGGCCTGGTGGCATCCAGAGAAAGCATAAGCAGGCTACCAAGACGAGACTTGAAAGGCTGTGACACATAATGGAGGAGGAGGTCCCCCTCTGTCACAGACATAGGGGAGTGGAATAGGGTGAAAGCAGGAAGGAGGGAGGAATGGGAGGGTACAAGGGATGGGATAACAATTTAGATGTAATCTGAATAAATTAATTAAAAAAAAAAAGACTCCCTTCCTGAATCCGGGCCATGGTGGTGCATGCCTTTAATCCCAGCACTCTGGAGGCAGAGGTAGGTGGATCACTGAGTTCGAGGCCAGCCTGGTCTAGGACAGGTAAGGATACCAAAAAAAAAAAAAAAAAAAAAAAAAAAAAAAAAAAAAAAGATGCCCCACCTGACGCCGCTGGGCTCCTTCCTGCAGAAAGGCATGAGAGTCTGGATTCTCTGCATCATTTTTGAGACTCCGAGAGCTCTGTTATAATCTCGGCTTCCGACTCAACAACCCCGCTCCTGCTCGGTCGGTTCTCCAACGCAGAGCACTAGGGCCTTGGAGCTGTTCACCGAGCAAGCTTCCCTGGAGGAAAGGAGGACAACAGTTTTTAGCCAAGTGTAGAAAAGAGGGCACCCCTAAGACCCATTCCTTCTTAGAAAGAGCTGCTTGCAGAACTGGCCTTCGGTTGACGTTGGGAAGTTGGCATCCACACAGTCCTGTAGGCCAACAACTTACTGATAAAGATGCACTGGTCCCACTGCCCCTGGTGCAGTTGTACAGATGATGTTGCCCAAGGATGCTGAGGCTTCCCATCTGAGGGGCAGACACTTGTCCCTCTGCATAGCCCCAAAACCCACGGGGTCAAGGAACTCTCAGAATTCCTTCTGGGATTTTAGAATTTCAGTGTGGGCCAGGCCCAGGTGTAGCTAGTGAACTGGCCCCAGTAAAAAATGCTGGATTCTTGCCAGGCTTGGCACACGCCTTTAATCCTAGCACTCTGGAGGCAGAGGGCAGAAGCAGGTAGAACTCAAGTAGAGTTCAGGCTAGCCTCTTGCTTTTGGCTCTTTTTTTTTTCTGAGACAGGGTCTCTCTGTGTAGCCCTGGCTGTCCTGGACTCACTTTGTAGACCGGGCTGGCTTCGAACTCACAGCGATCTGCCTGCCTCTGCCTCCCGAGTGCTGGGATTAAAGGCGTGTGCCACCATGCCTGGCTAGGCCTCTTCTTTTATGTGGGACTTGAGAATTCCTCCTCTGGGCCTACAAGAATCTCTTCCTTATTCCTCCTCCTCCTGTCCTGTCCGCTTCCTCCTTCCCAAGATTCATCGCTCCTCAAAGCCTGAGAACCTTTGCTCCACCCCTTCCATCTGCCTTGCCCAGGTGTAGGCCTTTTATTCAGCGAATCAGAGAGGTAAGGTGCAGGGCAGCAACTAGATCTTGGGAGCCAGTAATTAGCATCAAATTCGTGGCATTCGGGGACTTCAAGTCTGTAACTTCACACTGAAACATAGGATCATATCTGCAGGTGTGGCATTCTACAGCATGGGACAGCATCTTTATTTGTGGACCCTGCTTTGGCTTTGTGGGGCTTCACCCTCCATTAAAAACAAAACAAAACAAAACAAACCCCCCCCAAAAAAAAACCAAAAACAAAACAAAAAAACAAACTAACTAAAAAAACCACTCAAGATTGAATTTACAACCACACTGACCCAGAGCTATAGGATGCTGTTGGACCCATCACTGCATATTCCAGGATGTCTAATTTACTTACTTTTATGAGCTTGACAGGAACATCCTCTTCCACACGCCTTCCACGGTGTGGAGGGCCCAGATCCTGCTGCTCTAGAGCCCCGCCTCAGTGCAGAGCAGGGCCCTGAGACAGACACGAGCACCCAATTCTGTTGAACTGGAGCTGGGAAACGGGTTTGCAAGAAGGAGGCCTGGAGTAAAGTCATCTGGGGCCGGAGGCAGGGACATTTGTCAAGACTGCCCCAGTGAACCATTTTTGGCACTCAGAAGAAACAAAAATGTAGTTGGTTGAGAGATTTGCATCTTCACATTAAATACAATAACCTCTTTAAAAGAACATCTGTAACTCGGAATCACCGTAGGAATATTTTCCCCGTGGGAATGGGCGGCGACTATTACTACCATAAGAACTCTCTCTGTAGAGCCAGTTGGGAAAGCTTCATCGGCAAGCCACCAATCCCATCACACCTGTCAACCAAGACCTACCCGGGAATTTGCCAATAATTGTTTGCAGTGTAATAATTGCTCTTTGAGACAGGGTCCCACATAGCCCACCATGGCCTCAAACTTAGTATGTAGCTAGAGATGACCTTGAACTCCTGAGCCTCTTGCTTTTGCCTCCCGATTGCTGGCCTTATGGGCGCTCAAGTGTAGAAGAACGTCAAGCAACGGATTCCAGTTGCATTCCGGGGCAGGCAGCATGGGACACTTGGCGACAAAGAGCCACACGCTTGCTGCCCCCTAATCTCCCAAACTCGGCTCTTCTCTGTCTCTAGAAGCTCTGTTTTCCAGGCCTTTCTGCCAGGCCGTGTGTGGAAGTGTCCTAACCACCTGGTAGCTCGTCCTTGTCCCTTTCTTTAGCTTCCTGGATCCCTGCTAGCTTCCAAAGAGTCCTTTGAACTTGGAGGCACATGGTACCCCCATTAATGTTTATTGCATCCAGGCACGGAGTCAGGAACTCAATAAACAGTCTAGCACTCTTTGCCCTTCTGGGAGGAAGGGTTCCACCTCTGTTTCCCTGGTGACGATGGTTAACACCGTGGCTGGTGGATCTAGGAAGGGGCCCTGCTCGCCCGTGCAGTGTAGACGGCATCACGCTAGGCTGCCGTTACGTACCTACGCCTTTGTTCGTCCAGTGGACGCCAAGGCCTTGCTACGGTTTTGTGTCGGAGGTGGATGCTTCAGGACCAGGCATTGTGCTGAGCACTTGCCATCCCAGCATTTAGGAGGCTGAGCTGGAGGAATCTGAGTCCCAGGCAAGATTGGGTCGTGTGATAAGACCCTGTATCAAAGACGAAGGGGAGAGGCAGGGATGGGAAAGGAGAGGAGGAGAGAAAGGGAAGGAAGAAGAAAGGAGATGAAAAAGGGAAAGGGAGCTTTTCCATTCACCACCTGTGCTGGAGGCACTGCCAAGATGCAGAGGCAGGTTTCCCTGTAATGACCTTCAAGGGGAAGACCAACATGTTTACTGACTTCCTCTGCCTCCTGAGTGCTGGAATAAGTGTAATTTAAAAAGTCATGAGGCGGGCATGGTGGCTCACGCCTTTAATCCCAGCACTCGGGAGGCAGAGGCAGGTGGATCTCTGAGTTCAAGGCCAGCAGCCTGGTCTACAAAGTGAGTCCAGGATAGCCAAGGCTACACAGAGAGACCCTGTCTTAAAAAACTAAAAAAAAAAGAAATCAAACAAAACTAGGTGGGTGAGTCCTGATGCACCCCCCGAAACACACATGCGCTTCCATACATGCAAGTATATACACACACGCACGTGTAGATACATGCACTTAACAAAATGGCGGAGCATTTCCTTTGGATGTGGCTCCCACATCATTCAAAGGGCGCTCCTCCTGTCTGTAGATGGCTCTGCTCTCCATGGTTGATTTCCTTCTCTATCATTGAACGTGATCTCTCCATAGCTCTTCTGTTCTACTTGGGCCTCTGAGGAGAGATGGAATCATGGTATTGAAATAGAGAAAAGGGTCCCTTAGGGGCTGCAGCTGTCTCTTCGAATATCCCAGCTGCGCCAGCTGCTTAGAGAGAGCCCTGGATTTGCTCGCTGTCTGGGCTTCTTCACGTTCAAAGTGAACCCTTGACAGTCCTCCCTCCCATAGAGAGAGCAAAGGGCAAGACACTGCAGAGCCAGCCACCTCTGCCTCCTCCCTGCCCCTCTCTGGGGCCACACCCCTTCCTGGATTGGGCTTGGGGTACATAGGGTAGATCTTCTCTAGAGCAGCTCACTGTGCACCCCTCGATGAGAGAGGAGCCCTCACCATTTCCCTCGAAGTCGGTTTACTGTGGGCCAGCCAGCATCCTGCAGGTGCATGCCAGTGCCTGGATTTCTGCATCCTCCTGGGAAGCCCCTCCCCTCTCCCTCTTCTGAACCTCTGGATCCGAGTAAGTGAAGGAGAGGACCACTTCTCAACTTGGTGTTTAAGCTGTCACGGGGTCACCTCCAAGTAAGTGTTCTCAGGACTTCCCCAGTACCCAGTACCGTGTGTGTGTGTGTGTGTGTGTGTGTGTGTGTGTGTGTGTGTGTGTGCATGACTATCTCTCTGATAGCAAGGAAGGAGGATGTCACGAGCCGCTGTGACACCACCAGTGTGTCTTCTTCCATTTTCCCTACCTCAGCCCACCCCACGTCCATGTTCCCAACATCTTTCTGTGACTTTCCCTTACTTCAAACCCCAAATGTCCTTCCCACCTTGGGAGAGAAGGCTGGGACAGGGACCAAAAGGGGTCTGGGGACAGTACCTACCCTGAGCTGGCTGAAGCCTGAGCTCCCGTAGGGTTCCGCCCTTCACGGTAAGACTGCTCTTGGCTGGATGGTTTGGGCATACAAGTGTGTTGTGCTTTCAAATCCTTGGTTTCCTTGATTCCTCACATCCTTGAGACCACTTGAAAGCAGAGCACACTTGCCCGGCCTCTGTTTCCACCTCATTCTTGCCATTTGTTTCTATTGTAGGGTTATTGTTTGGGTGTTTGTTTGTTTGTGTTTGGTTTTGCAGGGGGGTTTCAGACAGGGTCCTGGAACTCACTTTGTAGACCAGGCTGGCCTTGAACTCACAAAGAGCCGTCTGTGTCTGCCTCCCAAGTGCAGGGATTAAAGGTGTGTGCCACCACTGCCTGGCTTTATTGAGGGGGAGATAGAGAGACACATAGCCCAGCCTGGCCTCAAATTCAACATGTAGTTGAGGATGACCCTAAACTCCCGATTCTCCTGCCTCCACTACCTAAATGCTGGGGTTACAGGTGTGTACTGCCACACCCAGTTTATGCAGCACCAGAGATGGAGCAGAGCTCAGTGCAGGCTCGTCAAGCACACTACCAACCCAGCTAGATTCCATGCCCTGGTTTGGCCTTTTTTTTTTTTTTTTTTTTTTTTTGAGACAGTGTCATTCTGCAGCCCAGGTTGTTGTGAAACTCATGGAAATCCTCCTGCCTCAATGCTGCCCACTCCTGCCCCCATCCCCCTATCCCAACCCCTACTGCTGAGATTAAAGGCATGGGCCACTATGCCTGGTTTTACTTTATTTGTTTTTGAGACAGTTTTCCCTCTGAAGCAGAGCCTTACCTAGAGTCCCCTTTACCCCTGCCTCAGCCGCCCACGGGCTACAGTTACAGCACTGCAGACTCACCCTGTCACACTAGGAAGGGACGTCTCTGTTCCTGGTTTGAGCAGCCATTGAAGATCTCCTAACTGATGTCTCCTGTATCCGTTGCCATTCTATGGATGCTACTGAGCACAGACACTGGGCTGCCGTTACACAGGACTGTTGACCCAGTGGCTTCCACAGCAGCATTCACTGTCTCCTAGTGTGTGTGGGAGCTGGAGCACGAGACTGAGGTATGGGAAGGGATGGTCCCTTCCAAGGGCTGAGCAAAGGGCTCTCTCTGTCCAGGCCGGTTTCCTTCTCTATAGACAACCTTTTCTTCCTGTCTTCGCGTCTTTCTTCTATGTCTGAATCTGTCTGTGTTCAAACTTCCTGTTTTTTAAGTAAGAAAACTAGTGATTGGGTTAGTTAGCAAAGGAGTACCTGCCTAGAATCCCCCAGTGAGGGGCTGGGGGTGTGGCTCAGTGGTAGAACACCTGCCTAGAATCCCCCAGTGAGGGGTTCGGGTGTGGCTCAGTGGTAGAGCCCCTGCCTAGAATCCCCCAGTGAGGGGATGGGGTGTGGCTCAGTGGTAGAGCACCTGCCTAGAATCCCCCAGTGAGGGGTTAGGGTGTGGCTCAGTGGTAGAGCACCTGCCTAGAATCCCCCAGTGAGGGGCTGGGGTGTGGCTGAGTGGTAGAGCACCTGTCTAGAATCCCCCAGTGAGAGGCTGGGGTTTGGCTGAGTGGTAGAGCACCTGTCTAGAATCCCCCAGGGAGGGGCTGGGGTGTGGCTCAGTGGTAGAGCCCCTGCCTAGAATCCCCCAGTGAGGGGCTGGGGTGTGGCTCAGTGGTAGAGCACCTGCCTAGAATCCCCCAGTGAGGGGCTGGGGTCTGGCTCAATGGTAGAGCACCTGCCTAGAATCCCCCAGTGAGGGGCTGGGGACATGGCTCAGTGGTAGAGCACCTGCCTAGAATCCCCCAGTGAGGGGTTAGGGTGTGGCTCAGTGGTAGAGCACCTGCCTAGAATCCCCCAGTGAGGGGTTGGGGTGTGGCTCAGTGGTAGAGCACCTGCCTAGAATCCCCCAGTGAGGGGCTGGGGTGTGGCTCAGTTGTAGAGCACCTGCCTAGAATCCCCCAGTGAGGGGTTGGGGTGTGGCTCAGTGGTAGAGCACCTGCCTAGAATCCCCCAGTGAGGGGTTGGGGTGTGGCTCAGTGGTAGAGCACCTGCCTAGAATCCCCCAGTGAGGGGCTGGGGTGTGGCTCAGTGGTAGAGCACCTGCCTAGAATCCCCCAGTGAGGGGCTGGGGACATGGCTCAGTGGTAGAGCACCTGCCTAGAATCCCCCAGTGAGGGGCTGGGGTGTGGCTGAGTGGTAGAGCACCTGCCTAGAATCCCCCAGTAGGGGCTGGAGTGTGGCTCAGTGGTAGAGCACCTGCCTAGAATCCCCCAGTGAGGGGCTGGGGACATGACTCAGTGGTAGAGCATCTGCCTAGAATCCCCCAGTGAGGGGCTGGGGACATGGCTCAGTGGTAGAGCACTTGCCTAGAATCCCCCAGTGAGGAGCTGGCGGTATGGCCAATTGCACCTTACAAACGGCACAGCGTGGCTTTCAGGCCTGACTTTTGTCATTTAGTGTGGCGTTCTCAAGGTTTACGCACAGGGCAGTGTCTATCAGCACCTTATTCCTTTTTGCAGCTGGATAATATTCCACTGCCTAAACGTCACATGTTTCTTCTTCCTGTTCCCTTTTTAGCAATTATGAAAATGCAGCTATGAATATTAGGGTGCACGTTTTGTGTGTGTGTGTGTGTGTGTGTGTGTGTGTGTGTGTGTGTGTGAATGACTCTATGTTTAACTTTGAGGAACTGCTAGTTTCCACAGAGGCCATCACATTTATATTCCACTGGCGTTGAGTGGAAGTTCCCAGTTACTTGACAGCACTTGTTATTTTTCCATTTTTCTTTAATTGTAGTAATCAAACCAAACTGCATGGAGGTTGGTCTTCGACCCGGCTCAGTAGGGTTGTCACCCTCACGCCGTTGCATAAAAGATCTTCTAACCTCTAGAAGATTTGCCCCTTGCAGAAGAACTCTGTGGCCATCAAAAACTGTTCACCTATGCCCAGCCCCTAACAATCATGGATGTAGCTCAGATGTAGACCCATTGATGGACCAGTGGCTGAGTAGAGGGGTCAGCAAGGTGGCTCGGCAGGTAAAGATGCTTGCTTATAAGCCGAACCCACATGGTGGAAGGAGACACTTACAAGTTGTCTCTGACGTCACATGCACACTAAGGCATGTGTACAATGAACACCAACACTAAATGACAAATAAGTCAATAAATAAACAAACGTTTAAAAGAAAGCTTAAAGCTGGATGGAGTATGGTACACCTTTAATTCCAGCATTTGGGAAACAGAGGGAGGCAGATAGATCTCTGTGAGCTTAATGCTAGTCTGGTCTACGTAGTGAATTCCAGGACAGCCAGGGCTACCTAGTGAGACCCTGTCTTGAATAAAACAAAACCAAAAACCCTCAAAACCTCAAACAAACAAACAAACAAACAAAAATGGCTCCAGTAGACTATAGGGAGGTGGAGACCCATGGTACAGCAGGCCTGCTTGGAGGAAGTAGGTTTCCGGGGGCCTGCCCCTCAACAGCATCTGGCCTTCAGCCCTATGTTCCTCTGCTTCCTAGCTACCATGAAGTGAGCAGCCTTGCTCCACCTCAGGACTCCTCAGCCATGATGTTCCACCTCACCCCAGACCTAAACTCTGGGACCAAGGGGATTCCCTGAATCTGCGAGCAAAAGAAACCTTGCCTTCTTTATATTGTGGGGGTAGGGATTCAAGACAGGGTCTCTCGATGTAGCTCTGGCTGTCCTGGAGCTCACTGTGTAGATCAGGCTGGCTTCGAACTCATGGAGATCTGCTTGCCTCTGCCTTGTGAGTGCTGGGATTAAAGGCGTGCATCACCATGCCCCTCAACCTTTTGGTTTTTAAATGTTCTCTCTGCCTCCCTCCTGCCCCTCTCCCTCCCTTCCTCACCCTCCCTCCCTCTCTCTTTCTCTCCTCTCTCTTTCCCTCTTCCTCCCTCCCTCTCCCTCTCTCTCCCTCCCTCCCTTCCCCCTCTCTCTTTCCCTCCCTCCCTCCCTTTCTCTCCCTCCCTCTTCCTCCCTCCCTCTCCCTCCCTCTCCCTCCCTCCCTCTCTAGCCTGGGTTGGTCTGGAATTCACTTTCTAACTCAAGCTGACCTCAGACTCTGATCAGTCAGTCCTCTTGCTTGCGCTGAGTGCTGGGGTTACAGGAGTGAGTCGCCACGCCTGGCTGGGATTGATAAAGAAAAGGAATTTATTTCTTATGGTTCCAGAGCCTGGGAAGTCCAAGGTCAAGGGACAGTTCAGAAGGGTGTTCTTCTTGTGACATATACAGCGGAGGGCAGAAGGGGAAAAAAAAAAAAGGGAGAAGGGGGAAATGGCAGCTCACCCTGTGTTCTGTGTGTCCGTGTGTGTGCACACGTATGTGCATATGCATGTGCAGGCCGGAAGGTTACCCCAGCTGTCATGCCTCAGGTGCCGTCATATGTCTCACTCATTCATTCACTCATTTACTTAGTTTTGACATAAGATCTCTCAGTCCCTGTAGCTTACAATGTAGACTAGGCTAGCTGTCCTGCAAGCCCGCCGGGGTCCTCCTGCCTCCCCGGTTCTGGGGCTTCTGGGGCTACTACTTTGTGCCACCATGCCCACCTTATTTTTTTAGACATGGCCTCACTATGAGGTCCTAGCTGGCCTGGGATTTTTTTCTATGTAGACGAAATTGGTCTTGAACTCAGAGATCTGCTCGCCTTTGCCTCCTGAGTGCTGGGACTTAAGGTGTGTGTTATTAAGCCCAGAAAGCTAGCTTTTTGTTTGTTTGTTTATCTAAACACGGGTTCTTCAGAGTGAACTTGGGTCTTCACCCTTGTGAGGCAAAGCATTTTATCCATCGAACCATCTCCTTAGCCCTAGCACCATCCTTTATCACAAACCCTCTCCCACAACAGCACTCATGTACCTGTGGAGCAGGGCTCTCATGACTTAGTGACCCCCATGATGTCCCATCTTATGCGCATGTCTTATTTTCATTTCTGTCACTGTGACAAATACCCCCAACAAAAAGCAACTTTGGAGAGAAAGGATCTACTTGGCTCACAGTTCCAGGTTTCAATCCATCACAGCAGGGAAGTCCAGGCAGCCGGACCTGAAAGTTGCTGGTCACATCACCTCCAGTCAGGAGCCAAGAACAGTGAATACATGTGCGCTTAGTGCTGTCTCTATGCTTATACAGACCAAGGCCCAAAACAAGGATAGCATCTCCACTTACAAGGTTTTGCTTTCTCACACCAGTGAAGGCAACTAAGGAAAATCCCTTGGGGGTGGGGGTGGGGGAGGGGGATGGAGAGGTGGCTCAGCTGTTAAAAGCACTGTCCACTCTTCCAGAGGTCCTGAGTTCAATTCCCAGAAACCACAGGATGGCTCACACCCATCTATACTGGGATCTGATGCCCTCTTCTGGCATGCAGATGTACACGCAGATAGAGCATTATATACATAAAATAAATACATACATCTTTTAAAAAGAAAAGAAAAATCTCTCATAGTCCCTCAGGGAGACCCCTTCCCAATCAATTTAACACTGTGTCAAGTTAACACAACAGTTAAGCCAACTATCATAGTGCCTGTGTGTGTGTACAAGTGTATGCGTGTGTGTGTGTGTGTGTGTGTGTGTGTGTGTGTGTGTGTGTGTTTGGGGGTGCATGTATGTATGTGTGTGTGTGCATGCATGTGTGTGTGTG